>NW_026057576.1:55049450-55358001 GCF_023721935.1 Panthera uncia
CTGAGGGTTGATGGGGGGTGGGAGGGAGGGCAGGGTGGGAGGGAGGGCAGGGTGGGTGATGGGTATTGAGGAGGGCACCTTTTGGGATGAGCACTGGGTGTTGTATGGAAACCAATTTGACAGTAAATTTCATATATTAAAAAAAATAAATAAATAAATAAATAAATAAAAACAACAACAACAAAAAAAAAAAAAAAGAAAAAAAAAAGAAAAAAATAAAAAGAAGCTAAATTAATTTAAGGTATTTGGATAATGAAGAAATAGAAAGTAAAAATAGCTTTAAGAAATGAATTACATTCCATCAAAACTCATGTAGAAAATGTTATGAATAATTTAAGCATATGACCAATAAGGGCTGTTAATATTTTCATAATTTACAATAGACTCAGTATCTGTCAATTGCGAGTATATTGTAGAAACATAGGATTCAGCTGATGGAGGAATAAAAGCCTTTATTTCCAGAAAGTGAACCACAATTGTTGGAAGCTGAATTAGAAAAGAAAATTACAAGAAATTATGTCAGCTTTTTGGTTTGTTTCACGTTTGTAAAATGAGGAGGTGGAATTTCTTGAGCTGAAGTTACCACTCAGGTAAATAAAAGTTATCAGCCGACTGAGCCACCCAGGCACCCCATTTTTTTTTCTTTTTAATAAAGCTATCACATTCAGCTCTCTCACCATTTCACTATCCCTCCTTCTTCCCATCAGGGTCCATGCAAAGTTTACAATAGACAGATCTAGGTAGAAATGATCTGGAAAGAGAAACCCTCATACTTACTCATACATTTATTATTTGTGGTCTATTCATTAATTAGTCTTTGAGAGTCATGAAGTTTGGGACTTGTTTTTATTCACTTCTGAATCACCATTGCCTTGAACAGTATGAAGTAGGATGTGAAAAATTCAATAAACCTTTGTTGAATCAAAAAAAAAAAAAAAAAAAAAAACTGGCTTCTAGAATACTACATTTAGGTGTTAGTAAACCTCGTTTAACCTATCTAACTTATTAGTACCCAGTTATTCTGTCACTGGTGAAAATTAAATAAGGTAACAAAACAAAAATCTTTATATCATGTCTACAAATTGAATATACACCAACTACTTAATGAGACAATGTAAAGATGACTAAATAAGAATGAAATCTCATAATTTGGTAAGCCTTTCTTCCATCCCTGTGCTGTATCCCCACCCTTAGTGGAAGAAGGGCTATCATGAAGACATCTGGACAGGGACTAATACTATTTTCTCAGATGACCTCCTGAAGTGGGGCCTAAAGGAAAGATCCAAGCTAAAAGACTCCATTAGATATTTCCTTGGAGAATAATATGGTTATTCTTGAAATGCTGCAAAGGAAATAACTATAGTAAATCTGATTTAAAGAGGGCAATTAAGTTAGAATTATTCAGTTCCAAGAAGTGGCTAAGAAAATATAGTCTATAATTGTAAAAGCTTGCTACTAACAAATCACTCCTTTATATCACAAGTGTATGACCTAGAAAGCTGTAGCTTCAGTAAACTTATGGACCTGGGTATTTACTGCTATTTCTTATTTAATCCTGTGACTGAAACTGAGCACCAAATAAATCTGTCCATAAGAAGATATATGTCAAATCTCTAAATAAATTAAACTAGTCAATTTATGGGAAGCTTGGAATAAGAAGGATGCAATTCTATTGACTGAATGAATAAAGAAAACTCAGGAAATACTTTAAGCAATTTTGCCACATCAGATTAATTCTGGTCATGGAAGAAATATGCATTGAACATTTATTGGCCTAATATAATATACTATATATATCTTTTATGAAATTAATTCATTTTACTTGGATTTCTGTTTGATAACTTCAAACCCTAAACTTACTGGGTTTGTATCATTTTGCTTTGTTTTGTTTTTTGTTTGGGTTCTTTTTTTTTTTTTAGTTGCACAGCTATATATATCTAGATTTACTGGGGACATTTCTGATGTCAAATATTCACTATATTGTACTAATAAGAGCTAAACTGTGTGTTTTGGCTTTTGATTTGGAAAACATGGCCACTACATTACTAGATCCCTTCAGAAAAGAGATTGGCATTAAAGTAGTTATTTTAGAATAAATTTTATTAACTTAAAAGGGAGAAAGAGAGGGAGACAGAGATACTGGTTGATTGATTGATTGATTGATTGATTCAAATGGTCTGGGTACAGAGATGGCCTCAGAGATTGAAAAAAAAAAAGCAGCCATTAACATTGTAATAAAATGAAGAGTAAACAAAAAGTTGGTGTGCCTCTTGGAGACTTGTATCTTCCACAGTGCCAAGCAAATACAGAAACAATTCACTTTCAAAGTCAATTCTATTACCAGTAATTTTTAAAGAATGTGCATGTGCTTTGGAAAGACATTCATCCCAGTTTTTCCCAGCCCTCTCCAGTTTCATCACTGAAAGTCCTATATCCCTGGGAATTCCTCAGTCTAGGACAAACTGGGAATGCTGGCATGTGTTGGTAATCTCAAAAGAAAACTTTTCATTTAATTAATTAGTGATTCTAAAATAGGGTACACATTAGGGGTCCTGGGTGGTCAGTTGGTTAAGCATCTGACTTTGGCTCAGGTCATGATTTCCTGGTTCATGAGACAGAGCCCCTCATTGGGCTCTCCTGTCAGAGCATGGAGCCCACTTTGGATCCTGTCTTCCTCTCTCTCTGCCCCTCCCCTGCTTGCACACTCACACTTTCTCTCTCTCTCAAAAATATATAACATTTAAAAAATTATAAAAAATAAAATACAGTACACAATAAATTGAGAATTACTTGGTATAAACAATAAAAAATAGTTATATCTTGGCTATTGATAGAATAAATAGACAGTCAAAAACATATATAGAATCACATTTGTAAAATAACAAACATGCCAATTTTAAGGACACTTATGAATTTAATTTTCTTCCTGTACATATTCACTTTTTTTTTGCTATATCCCCAGTAAAACTATAGTTCAAAATTAAGTCACTTTTGGCTTAAGTCTCTATAACAGCTTCTTTACATCCTGTCCTTTCTCCATTTATTTTATCAGTTAAGAATAGTTTTCCACAAATTTTGACTTTACCGTGCACTCTACTTATAAAAACAATAAAGTGATCACATTTTGACACCTAATCAAAGCATATGATGCTTTCCAAAACCTTTCTTCCTTTTGTCTAGTTTGCTTTAACTTCAGTTATACACAAAAAGCACTGATTAGGAATGCTACTTCCTGACCCCCAGTTACTCATTTCCTTCCACTATTGCTATAATAATGATATATCTGTGCTCTGCAATCACTATCTTCCCCAAATTATATTATCAGACTCAAACTGTCTTTATAGATCAATATGTATATTAGGAAAGCCTAGACCACCCATAACCACCCCTTCAAAAAATGCCACTCCACTCCTTATTCGTTATGGCAAGATAACAATCTGTTTTCTAAGGAAAAGTTGTCTTTTACATTTTCTGAAACTTAGTGATACTTTGAAAGGGTAATATAAAGAATAAAACAGTGACATTTAAGTGAAAATAATGGAAAAATTTAAGTTAATAAGAAGGTAGAGGTAGCCTGATGGTGACCTTAGGTCTCTTCAAGCTTGAGTTGTATCTAATGCATGTTCAAGATCTGATTAACCTAACTGGGTATTTATTTGAATATCTCTATTAGCCCATGATAAGACTAAATTTTCTACAATAAAAATTTTAGGTGTACATTTTATTTTACTTAATATGTGTGTATTTTCTTCCTTAGTGATCGTACTAAAATAAATGCTAATATCTTACTAAAATATAAAAATTCATTCCTTATTTGTCCTAGTATTTGAAACATGTAAAACTGTCTTATTTCTCTACATGTTTTATTTTTAATGTGGAGTAATTAAAATTAAATACTTAGAGCTATAAAATTATAAAGTACTAATAAGTTCACAAAACCATAAAATCTAAACTCATTTTATACAATAATGAGCTCCTTTCCAAAATCACCCAAAGTTAATTCGGCCTCACACCAGTTACACTTACAAAAATTTAAATGTAACCTCACAAACACTAATACACTCTAATAAAAATAACATCTCCCTTCTTTCAAAACATTTTGGTAACTAGGCCATGTGAAGAGGCACTTAAATACTTAAAAAATTTAAGACAAATATATAGAATTATGTAGTAGTCAGTACCCAGTAAAAAGCAATACTTTTATACTATGTATAAAAGTAAGATTGATGGAATATATATTCTTATTTCTTAAAAATCAAGTCAAATTTACAAAAACTACTTTAAAATAGCATTAACAACATTCTGTACATAGTGCCTCATGTTGAAAAATGTATGTCTGAAGCTTGCATTTTTGAAAGTGGCTTCAATTGCCATATCATGGATATCATTTGTAAGAGGTTGTTGGATATAATATTTGTTTCTTGGTTTAGTGTAGCAAACAATGGCTAGACTATGAAGATTGGAAGTTGCCTATGAGACCAGAACCACATTATTATGATGTATATATACATATTTGAGATAGTATATTATTAGGCATATTAGTATTAAGAAAAAACTATTTTGGGGTTGCCTGCATGGCTCAGTCAGTTGAGCATCCGACTCTTGATTTTTGGCTCAGTTCATGATCCCAGGGTCATGAGATCGAGCCCTATGTCAGGTTCCATGCTGAGCGTGGAACCTGCTTAAGGTTCTCTCTCTTTCTCTGCCCTTCGCCCCAGCTCACACATGTGCTCTCTCGCTTTAAAAAAAAAAAAAAAAAAAAAGAAGAATAACCATTTCAGTTGACAGTTTTCCTTTAGCAATCTCACAATTCCCTTCGATGTGGAACCATTTGAACTGTTCCCATATTAATCTATTTAGAAAAGGACTAACATTGCATTTGGCATTTTATTTTTATAATTTTTTAAATGTTTATTTGTTTTTAAGAGAGAGAGAGAGAGAGCAAGTGGGGGAGGAGCAGAGAGAGAGGGAGGCACAGAATCTGAAGTAAGTTCCAGGATCTGAGCTCTCAGAATAGAGCCCAATGTGGGGTTTGAACTCACAAAATGTGAGATCATGACCTGAGCAGAAGTTGGACACTTAACCGACGGAGCCACCCAGGTGCCCCTGCATTCGGCATTGTAAAATGTTTGTACATTTTTGTCTGTGATAAAGGGCAAAATTTCATAAAATACATAAGATACATAAAAAAAAAGTATTTTTTTCCCCAGATGGGGACTAGTCTAATGTTTTCTTACACTAGTGGGACATTTTCTGAATGGCAGGATTCTTCTGTTGCTCCTCTACCTAAAATATTCTAGAAAAAGTGAAAGTAGGTCAGGTTATTGTACAAAATATGAACCTGTTATATCTTCTCTGTGGAAAGCTTACCTAGGCACTCAGCCTTTGTGACTATGACAACTGTTACTACATATGTCATTTCAGTTTTTAAGTTCAATCTAAATTCATGATTACTTGACTCGTATGAAAACATGTGCTAATTTATCCTTATTAGCAAATAAATTAAACGGAGGTGTCTGAATTTTACTCTCGACAGATTTAGGGAAAATAGAAATGTGTCTTGTAATAGTAAAAATAAGTTGGATTATAGTTGCATCTACTAGCTAAAACATTTTGTCATCGCATGATATGTGCCATTGGAAACTGTTAAAAAATATCATTATCTTTGAAATCAGTCATAGCACCATTGAAAATTCATTTGATTTATTTTGTTATTATAGTGACAGTAAGAAATGTAATGAGATAATTTGTAAAGGACAAACACAAATTAATCCTGGAACACTGAAAAATAACTTGGAATTCTATAAAATAACAGTAACCATCATGGGTAAAGTCAATCACTGTTGATTATATGAAGGCAATTAAACTGGTTCATGACAGAGCATGGAGAAATATGAAGAGCCAAACATTGGTGTTTAAAGAAGAAAATCTTAATACCCTCTATGAAGAAGAAAGCTCTTAAGGAATAGACCTACACCTTCACACTTACAATACAGATTGCTTTGGAGTGAGTATTTAACTTTGGGCTTATTTTACTTGGGAAAGCATGTAGGAAAATCCATCTATCTGGCTGTTTTTGGTATAAAATTTGTGGCTTATAAGCATCATCTCAAGATAGTCATACACCTACCATTTTTTTTTGAAAATAATACAATGATCATTCAAAATATAAATCTTTAAGTTATTTGAAAAATTATATTTCTTAGAAAACATCAAGAGAGCTTGGAATGTGTTACCTTACATCAGAGAAAATGTAACATGTTGGACCCAGAATAAGTCTTGAAAAGAGCTGGAAACTGACTCCAGCTTCTCTGTGTTTCCTCAGGAACAGAACAACTCTTGGATCTCTCTTTCATCTACTATCAAAAATATCAGTCATCTTTTCCTGTTCTGTTAGCTTTGATATAGAGACTATGCTGATGATTTTATGTTTGCATAGAGATAATTCCATGTACAACTTACACACAAACATGTTCCATGCTAGTCATAACTTAGGCTTTCAGTAATAGTTGATGCATGAATGAAACCCCAAAACATTCCAATTTAATATCACTTTAAAGCAAGCCACAATACCACCATGATCAGGTCATGATCTCACAGATCGTGAGTTCAGGCCCCACATAGGGGTTGATGGTGCAGAGCCTGCTTGGCATTCTGTCTCTCCTTCTCTCCACCCCTCCCCCACTTGTGCATGTGCACGTGCTCTCTGTCTCTCAAAATAAATAAATAACCTTAAAAATTTTTTTAAACATATTTACAAATAATATAATTATATACAGCTATTGTTGCAGGAATCAATCTATAAATTGTTTGATGATATAAATTTTATGTCATAAACAATAGAGAAAATAAGAACAAGTTTATTTACTAGACCGTAAGATTCTTGAGCACAGGACTATGGTATTATCTCTAGCTCTCGGAATAGTTTCTATTGAATAGATAACTAAAATGTATGAAAAAGCATAACTTGCATATGAACATTGTTTCACAAAACAGTTTGTAAATTTATACTGTTTAGCACACAGGGTAAATTTTGGCAAAGAATCCAAAAAGTTTAAGAATTGTAGGGATTTAGGTCTACTCATAAAAACCTACAAAATACCTTAACATAACTTATGAGCAGTGTGTACTAGTAATTCCATAGTCAATGATCAACATGCATAGTTCTACATCTTTTTGCATCTTATTATTACTATGTTTTACCTGCCGACCCCCCTCCAAAATATGACACCTTAGAATAATTGGCCCACTTGGCATATGTCGATTAAGCAATTATTACTATGGGAACATAAAATCAGAATTATAATATTTCAGAAGCACATTTCTGCCACTTGAGTAAAAATGGGGTTACTTGACCTTTCTACTTGCTATATAATGAGAACACAGATTCTCCAACTGTAAACCACCAGTATCAACTCCTGGGTCTAGTAGAATGTGAAACTAGGGTGAGAATAAGGGCTATAGACTACAAGAGCAAAAAAGCAGTAGAAACTACAGCCATCTGCCAAGGCAAGCCCCTTCCTCCAAGAATGCAAATCCCAATTCCAGTCCTCCAACCTTCTTTTCCATCTGCCAACATGAAAAGAAATTGTGCCTACCGCACCTTCCATTTTCAACACCTATTAAATGTGACATGAAGTCTCCTCTCTGTTCTGTGAAGAATCAAAATGTCATCTCACAATCTTATTAGCAACACAAGAAATGCAAACAAAGTATTTTTAGCTAAACCAATGGAGTACTTTAACCGTAAATAACAATTTGGAAAAACAGAGAGTGAACATTCTCCCTCTTAGTCTCTCACCTCTCTTACTAGTTTTTCACCTACATTTCAGGGAAACAGGCTCTGGCCATAATAAGAATTTAAAACTAGAAGCTAGGAAAGAATCAAGTGTTTTGGCTGGTTTACAAACAATTTTTCTATTTAAAATTTAAAGATGAGGAAGTTGGTTTAGACTGATCTCTAAGATATCTTCCAAATCAATGATTATAATTGAATCCTACAAAACAATAGAATGATTATTAGGCAAATTTCCACTTGGTATAATTTGTGTCCACAAGGAAACACAACCCATACTACAAAATACTGAACAACTCAATGAAAACTCCAAGTTAATTTAGGAAAATAATTATTCATGAAGAGGAATATTAAAAAGTTTATCTTGTTATTTGTTTCAGAGTTGAGACTACTTTTTAAGAAAAATCAAAAAACCTTTAGAAGTGTATAATTGCACATAGTCTTTGATTATTTAGATGTTTATTCTTTATAAAATATTTGGCTTTAAAACCACAACCATGTTTTCTATATATGACTGACTCCCAAATATCTTCAGACAAGGTACACTTGGTAGTGTTTGTCCTCATTCTTGTTTTTCACTCACCTCATGACCTAAAATTTCTGACATCAATCACAGCTTTAGTCTTTCACAGCTTTATCAAAACTAACTTATGATAGAAATAAACTCCTACCACTGGCCATATACATAAGGTTTTTATTACTCCTTTAGGGTAAGATGTTTACTTCCATTCACATGAATTAGGAGATACCTAAATTCTCTTTTTATGATACCCATCTTTTTTGGAAGTGTGAAAAATTAGGCTATCTTCATCTTGAAATGGATATAGGTATTTATTAAACACACACACACACACACACACACACACACACAGAAACACTATCAATTTACCTATTATCTTTTAGTGTTGAAACAACTTGTTTCTTAAAAATAATAAAGGAATCTTGTGTTTCCCCCAGGCTTCAAGAGATTCTCCAATTGTGGTTGAGGGACTATGTTGATGGGTCATAGCCTATTTGTAATCTCTCTGAAATTCTCTTCAGATTTTAGTGCCTAAGAACTTCAGAAAGATTACCATGACATCTCAGTGTAATCAATGTGAACCATCTGCAACTACTCCTTCTGTGTGTCTTAGTGATTATCAATTGTCCTGCATACTAAGCCAAGGAAGGAGAGTGGCTTCAGAAGGCTGTTTATTCAGTGAGCTACAATTAGGCAAGGAAGACTAGATTTGTCTCTTCATCTTTCTGTTTATAATGTTCTCTATGATATGTCACAGCTAATTTCTAAAAGCTCAGATTTTTTTTCATTACTTGCTATAGAAGGTAATTAACTTTGCTATTTCCATTTTACCATTATAGTATTTAAAACTGAGAAAAGTTAGATACCTTCCAGCAGTTAGAAATCAAATAGGTGTTGGAAACAGAAGATTTATTTTTACTCTTAGGTCTATGTATCAAAATCTTAACCTGATCTATGTAATGCACATAATACATTTCTGTAAAGTAATGATATATACCCACCCGACAACTAATAGCCTTTGAAAACATAGTACCCAAGACTTTGCCTTTATTTCATTTTAACCAGCCACTCCTATTATCATGGAGTAGTCCAGCTAACAACCTAATTCATAACATCCTCCTTTTTGACTATTACCCCATATCCTCCAGTTTTTTCTAAAGTTCCTTTCTGCTAAATCTTATCTTCAGATTCTTAAAGACCACCATTGTCTCAATTCTTGCAACTTGTTCTTGTCTATTGGAACTATTCTTTCTCTTTCCTCTCTAGTTTGGACTCAGTTATTTATCCATTGAATAATTCTCTATGGAGATCATCTAACACATTTGCATCATTATGCCTCCACCAAATAGGCTCAGCAAATTCATATCTGGGTCAATAACATGTGTGTCCTTTCATCCCATTACCATGGCTTAACACACACACACACACACACACACACACACACACACAGAAATCCCTCTGCTAATTGGCATCATTACAAAATCATTGTTTCCTAACTCATCTGGAGCCTCTGATCTCTCTGTGAATTTTTCATCTACACTTCCCACCTTTATCATAGAAGATAAATTAATTATGAACATTGTATTGGTGAGGAATAATTGTCCATAAATTCCTATACCCCAAACTAAAGCTTATGTACAGCCACATTGTCATGTCTTCTCATCCTTAAATTGTAATCCATGCTGCTACACTTGAGGTCATTTCTTCCTCACACTCTGGTCAAGTGGTCATCACATCCAACTTAGACACCTTCAAAGTCTTTCTCCATACTCTCTCTTTTTCTAATCCAATAAATATACTTATATTTATTCCATTCTAAATAAACAAATGGTTTTCCCTTGATCTTATTTTACCCTCATCCTGTGTATAATACCTTCTTAGCAATTTTTACAAAAGATTTGTATTTACAGTAGTTATTTATATCCACTTCCACACCTACCATTCACTTACCCACACACTGGCATTTATCTTCCTTCCCAAAACACCTCCTTTTAAGGAGGGAGAGCACCTTTCACTAATTAGCATACTGTCAATCAACAAACGCAGTGGACATCTACCTACAACACATCTGCTGAGCTAACATTCAAACTTCTACCAATTCTCACTTATTTACTTTCATGATGAGTTTGGTTTTATATCTCTTTGATCAACTCTTGAATAATCATTTTGCCATTATTCTGTTCCCTTAACACTGCTATTTTAAAACTATACCCACTTCTGTGTTATCTTGATGATTTCTTCTATGATGATAGTTTCATTTGGCATATCCTGTAAGTCCTGAATCTATGACTCAAACCTTTCCTCTACCTTCAGTCTTGATATCAAAATGTGTGCAATATGCCAATGCAGGGTTGGGCAAAAATGGATTTCTCTTCCCCTGCAAACCAATCATCCTTTGGGATTTTTTTTTGTTCCAATTAGTAGTTGCACCTTAATCTGTCAAATAAAACAAACTGAAACCCTGGAAGTAATTCCTTAATTCTCCCTCTCCCTTTTATCCAAAAATATAGTCACCAAGTTCAGATAATTTGACCACTTAAATAGCTTATGACACAAACCTTCTCTGTATATTGAACAGCTAAATCTGCTCCTCCAGAATATCCAAAGATTCCCATAAAACAAAGACTGTCATTAACAAACTTATAGCTTGAAGACTATGTATAGCTCAAACATTTTTCCCAATATTACTAGTATTGATCATACATAGTGACAGATAGATGATGGATAGATAGATAGATAGATAGATACTTAATATTTCATGTGTAATTGAATGTAGTGCAAAATGCTTCTGGTCCCCTAATATTCATTCTGCGTTTTTTTTCCATAATAATAAAATGTTTAATGAGCAATGGCTACTCAGAATTTTAAAAAATCCATTTCACAGTCTTCCTTACACCTAAGGCATGTAGACATAGAATAAAGCTCTATGGCCATCTCCAGTGAACTTATTTAAATGAGAACACTGTCCTCCTCCATCACCTTGTTCATTTCTTCTGCTGCCTGGACACAATGAATCATAACAACAAGAGTCAGAACCCAGGGATAATGGAGGAGTGAGGTAGACATCATCTGGCTCCATATAGTTTTGGTAGAACAGAACTGACATTCTAGCCTAGCACTGCATTTTTCCAGACTAATTTGTGAGCAATAAATAATTTCATTGTTGCTGAAACACTTATTTTAAGATATCCTGTTATTTGCAGCTGAACCTAATTCTAATGAATACACCAGATTTTTGGCTATTTTTGAAAGACTGGACAATCTGGCAATTCTATGCCACATTTCCCCATGGCAACGACTAGCTGGAGAAGAACAGCTTTCGTGTTAAAAATTCTGCATTGCTTCCCTCTCTGGACTTGTTTCTTTAATAATCAATTTTATTTGCATTTGAATATCAAAACCAGTAAAATACAAGATACGATCCAATATCCTTAACATAACATTCAGGGTCTGTGATGATTTGGTGCCTAATCATCTTCTTAATCCTCCTTTTTTATGTCCCTTATTCTCCCCTTAAACAAATTCCTTGCATTTCTCCATCTATACCAGTCTCTTACTAATCAGCTCTTCCTTGATATGGAGATTATCTGCTGCTAGAAAGGCCCTGGAATGCTCCCCACCAAACCACACATGAGAAATAGGGGCCTCCTGTGATAGCCGACCTTAGATGCTCCGTCCAAAGAATGCCTTCCTGCTCCTCTAGATTGGGTTACATGTCCCTTCTCTATGCTTGCAATTCCCTGAGCATATCTATTACTACATTACTTTGAAAGTAAGTTTCTGCTAAAGAATCTAATACTCAAAAGTATTCTAAATAAAAAGGCTTAAGCAATATAAAGGGCATTATTTTTTAAATGCAGGTTACCAGAACTCAAGGTGGTGAAGCAGAAAACTTAAGACTCTGTCCAGGAATCTGCCCTTGAAACAAGCACCTCTGATACTTTTCACACAGGCAATGCAACAACTTCATTTTGACAAAAAAAGTCTTTGGAATGTGAGTTCCTTGAGAAATTGGACTGTTTTATTTATCATGTTGTACCTAACACCTAGCTCATTGTTTTTTACTCAATAAATGCTTGTGAACACAAGTGTCTTTCAGCACTCGGGAGAAGCAGGAATCCTGGCAGGTCATGAGGTCAATTTAATAAAACACAGCTAAGGTACATAAACGCATCATCTCTGCTCCTTGGCTCAGTCCAACAAGCTATCAGTCAGAAGTTGATTAGCATCATTTGTACTGAACAAAAATGTGAGCATTTAGTGCTTTATCTATGTTTCTAACTCCTGTACACAAAGCGCATCTAAATCACTAGTACAAATGTGTTTACTCAAAGGTAGTAATAATACTTGCTTATAATTGGAGCTAAACATCTATGAATATCTGCGAATGTCAATACAGCACTCCATATGTACTGGCCACTCAATAATTCTAATGACTGATGATATACACTATTTCAAAATAATATGCATGTTTCATTTTGGTTTGGATTACCCAAAGTAATACTACTATATTTTTCAGCTTAGAACATTTTCCGACTTAACAGAGATTTAAGTTAACTAAGAAAAAGGGAAGTGACGATTTTAACATCCCTAATTTCAGATGCCTCATCACCCTGGACATTTTTCTTATTGGTCTAATTCACTAAAATCACATAGAAAATCATCTGTCTCCACTTACAACCCAAGTGTTTTGGAGTAGTATAGAAACATTTTTAAATTAAATCTAAATAAGGACATAAAACTATTTACCATGGAAATGTCTTTAATGAAATAAAATTTTAAAATAAATTGATATCCATTAATAAATACTTTTTCTGTTCAGATGGAAGATACTCAGTTTTTTTTTTCTTTTCTTTTTCTTTTTTTTTTTTTTTTGAAGATTTACTTACTTATTCTGAGAGAGAGAGAGCACAAGTGAGGTGGGGCAGAGAACAAGGAGACAGACTCCCAAGTGAGCTCCATGCTGTCCACATAAAGCCCGACTGGGGACTCAATCTCAGGAACTGTGAGATCATGACCTGAGCCAAAATCAAGAGTTGGACGCTTAACTGGCTGAGCCACCCAGGCACCCTGATACTCAGTTTTTCCTGTTCTTGATATGTAGCTGATTTTTAAAAATCTACCAAACATTAATATTTGTTCCTAAATAATCAGCTTGAGTTAAAAGACACATACCTACAACTATGTATATACTACCAATCTGAAGAATAATCATCCTTCAACCATAGATCAAACTGCCCTCAGGATCATCCCTGGCTACTCCTTATCCCTCTTATAGTACTTGACTTTCACAAGGCCTCTTTGTAACATTTTCTATTATTTTTGTTCATTACTTTTTGTCTATGTCCTTGCCAGACTCCACTAAACACTCTAAACCACACATGCACTTGGGTTTTCATTTTCCTTCTTAATAGACCTTGAAATTTCCTTCTTAATGCCAACAATTAGTCAAACTGAGGGTTCCTATTAACTGTGCAGGTTTCCTGACTAATGTCTCAGGGTGATATATTTTAACCCTGGGCACATTTTTAGAGTACCGCAATAAGTATCTTCAATTTGGCACTGTCTTCTCAAACAATAACTTTTTCTCTAAGCTGGTTTTCAGTATGAGCTAGAAGATAGATAAATTAGAACTTGTTTACCTGTTCACACACATTTCAAGATTTTAGGGTTGGCTTAAAAGAAGAATTGTAATTAACTGTACTATTATTCTTAATATGATAGAATATGCAGAGACATATTCTGAGTCTTCTAGGCCTTAGGTTAACTTTAAATAATAGATAAACATGAAAATGCATAGGAAATATTCTTCGAGCAATTTCATAACTCAAAAATATAATACAAAACTAAATCATCCTTAATATAAGTGAAACACAGCTCAAACATACATTTTACTGAGTAAACAAAATCAATAGAACAAATAACATTTGCAAATGAGTTGCACTTTCATTATACAGAAAAACTCTAATGGTAAAATACTTATGCCATAATACCAGGCTGCTGAAATAATGTGATTCGTAATCTATAGTCCCATAGAATCAAACAGCTCAATTTACAAAATGTCTTCTTACATTTAACTGAGATTCACTTCTTCTCTTTGTGATCAGTAAGGATAAAGGTCTCAAGTCTCCCTTAGTTTAGAAGGCCAAAATGACTAGGCACTCCTGGCATTTTTTTGTCCTACCCTTGAACATATATATGGAAAGGGAGAAATTATCTCCGTTAGCAGCATTCATGCTACACAGCTAGGGTCAAAATCACATTTAATTTTATCTCAAAGTTGTGTCAACCATAATGCATCACAGAAGTAGAAAGATGCAAGCTGTGTTTTTAACACTAAAGGCAGCAGAAGTCCATTATTTGGTTCCTATCAACTCCTTTGATGCCTACAGCACACTTTGGAGAGTTTTTCCACCTCTTGTCCAGAGGAGTAATCAGCAAATAGTGAATGTATTTTCCCCTTAAATTTGAGTTTTTTAAAATTTTCCTCCCAAACATTCATAGATTAAGTAGGAGCTCTCTTTCAGTAAATGAACAAAATTTTTGATGTCCCTAAATATGGATTAAATAATTTAGCAAAAAAAAAACAAAGTAAACATTACTAGTAAATATCTGCTTTTAAGACATTGTTAAGAAAATTCTGAGTCACAGGGCTTATTTTTTGTCAAAAGAGAAAAATTTTCTGTCCAGTGATTAAATACATCCAATCTTAATTTTAGTTGCTGATGTGAATCCACCAAAATGTTTTAAAACCACTAATAAAAACAAAGAAAGCAAGATTCCCTGTAGAGTCCATAGGAATTTAAGATTTTAGTATTTTTAAATAAAATTTATAATACAGAAAAAAATAGTTTATAATATGGTTGTTTCTGCTGTAACATTTAGAGACATATGAGTTTGTTTAATATCCCCAAATAGGAAATCAATTTCAAATTTGTTTACAAAACAGTAAATGTCCTTAAAGTGTTCTAAGAATTGAAAGCTTTCTTTTTAACAATACACTTTGGAATTTCTTAAAGATGATAATTAATAATTGCCTATGAATAAGACAATTTTTAAAATACAAAAGAGATTACAAGAATTATAAAATAGTAACAAGAAATGAAAATCAATGTTGAGTAACTAATCCTCTTTGGCCAAAAGCAATTTGGGACACGATATGATTGAGTTTAATAGAAACTGACAATTCTCAGTACATATTTTTAATGAAAGCTTAAATTTCAAAATCATCTAGAAAACTCAAGTCTTATTTGCAAATGTAGTTGACACTTATTTCAGTGCTGTGTGACATGCATTTGGTAAATCTCACATACATAAACATTTATGCCAGTCAATATAAACAAGTAATTTTAATAAATCAATAATAAAGCTTTGCTTTACTTATTCAATAAACTATGTAAATGCACCATTTTCCTTCTCACCATTCTACTGGACAAGTAAATTTAAAAAAAAAAGACAGTATTTCTATATTTTCAATATAGACCTATATTCAGTGTTGCTCTATCCCATTCAAACCTTCATGAGTCAGTGTCCCAGAAGCTGTGGTCTACTATTGTCCTTATGTTTATACCATAGCGGGTATTGTGTGCATGGTAGGAGAAAATTTTTCCTGCAAGACTCTGGTGAGTTTTTTAAAAACTCACCACAATTGTAGCCACATTTCTTTTTGCTAACTTATAGCCTGTGACTTTTTTACCTTTTGTGTAAATCTAATTTTATATAAGTCTATTACTAGCTCTACCTATCAAATATATCATGATTAACTTAACAAAAAGATAAAGCTCTATGCCCTCTTTGAAAGATAGCCACTTTTATCTCCATAACAAACTTAGGAATGAACAATTTATTTACAAGTATTGTGCTTTGTGGTTTGGAAAACATTTGTTTTAGGAAGAGTGTGGGTTCTGAAAATATGCTGAAAATGATTTCGCCTTGCTATTCTATAACCATATTTAAAGCATAAAGATATGTATTTTTAGAAGTGTTCATTCAATCATCTAATATTAATTATCTATTATTCGTCAAATAAGTAAGGAGGATACAAGATACATAAGGCAGAAGCCTTGCTCAAGAACTTACAATGTTAATGGAATTTAAAGGATATAGATTTGCTAATGTATAATAATATCTATTTATCACTGTGAACATAGGCATAAATTATTTTAAAAGAAGGGGAAAGGCGAATTCTTCAACAAGTAGAATTTGCTTACTGATTTAACAAAACAGTAGCAAATTAGAACAAATTGACCTTTTGTTTCATTAAGTATGGTCGTAACTGATAAGTTCAGATGGAAAATCAATCAGCATTTTAACACACCAAATTAGAGGAAATAAACTTGCTTATAAAGTTGGGTAAAGAAGCCCTCCAGTTACAGAGTTAAGGGACTGCACACTAATCACCATAGACTGTCAGTTTATTATTAGTTATATTTTACTTGTAAGGCTGACTAAGTCTATGCAGGAAAAAGATAATCCATTGAAGACAAGAGGGATTGGGATAACTTGGAATTGTACACTGTTGTAAAATAAGCTCTATTGTGATCAATTAATTTTATTCCAATAAAACACGGCTAAATGGAAGAATCTTCCAAAACCAGATTAATAAAGAAAAATTGTTCAGTGGAGTATTCTGTATTTATTGAAACACAATCTATTTTGAATGACTAGGTCATGAAGTAGTGATCTATCCTGTGCTTCAACAGATGGCACAGTTGAAGAAAGTCCAAGCTCTTCATGGTAAATGGCACACAATTTGGATTCAGAAATGTCTGAAAGCCATAGGAAGTGAAAGTAATGGCTCCTTTTTTGTTTTATTATTATTATTATTTCTCTGGATTGTTAGTTTTCTGTCAGAAGTAACTGGCTCTAAGCCTATTATTATAGACCACTAAAATTCAGGTTTTTTAAAGATCTCAGCTTGTTTTGTTTTGTTTTGTTACCTCTCCTAAATTAGGTACATAGGCAGTTATCTCTTGTGTCCCTTAAGTCTCTAAATAGTGTTCTGAAAAAAACAAACGAATAAACAAAGGATGGTAGGTGACAGAAGGGTAGTGACTTCTGAGGTCAATAAGTGTGAGAAATATTACATACATACATTTCTCACAGAGATTCAGAGTATTTCTTGAAATCAGTTAAGTCCTATAGTAAAGATGATTACTTAAGTTATATATATAGTGCGGTATTTCTCTAAATTTTAAAGTCAAGAAATCATTTTTAGAGGCCACAGTGTGTGTGTTTTTTTTTTTTTTAATATCTCCTGGACCTTTAGGATCATGGAACACAGTTCCATAAATAACAGAGTCAACACAGATTCTATTGGAAGTAATTCATGGGAGGAAAACATGTTTCCTATCCTAAGCAAATGTATTCTGACATTTTAGCCTGCTTCATTTTTGGCATTGGAAGGTGGAATGAATTGCCTTTCAAAATGATGGCATGGATTATTAGTACTCTCATAGTAGCAACAATACTATATTAAAGATTCATTCACAGACAGCTGTTATTCCAAGCAAAAAGATCTGTGGTCCCTGGTATATAACTAATACAGAGTCTTCAAACCCAAATATAACAGTTACTCCAATTCTGTAACTGACTTTGGTGGAGAATTTTCCTTATACAAACACTAGTCTAAATTCCCTTTCCAGTTCTATTGGACACCTTGGGAGCCCCAAAAAGGCAAATTTGACCATTTTCATTTTCTGATATGATGGAGAAGCAATCGGATTTTTTTATTTAAATACTTTTTAAAGTGAGCTACACTTATGGTGAGCATAGCATAACATATAAACTTGTTAAATCAGTATGTTGTACACCTCAAACCAATGTATGTCAACTATACCTCAATTAAAAAAATAATAAAATGGGGTGCCTGGCTGGCTCAGTCAGTGAAGCATGCAAGTCTTGATTTCAAGGTTGTGAGTTCAAGCCCCACACTGAATGTAGAGATTACTTAAAAGAATAATAATAATGATAAAATAAAATAAAATGCATAAAACATGTTACCTGGTTCCACAGCATATCTTATTTGTATGTATTTAGAAGCACCATGACACATTCATCCTGCCAAACATCCTTGTTGAAATGCTAGTATTAGAAATGCATTTATTTGTTACCATACTGCTATTAAATATTTTTAAATATCCTACCTCTTGCAGAGAGTTGTCATATTAATCAATTTTGTCATATCCACGTGCCATTTAGCTTGTTTTTGTTTTGTTTTTTTCTTTTCCTTCTGCGTATTGGCTAAAATCAGCTACTATGTAGAAACTTAAACGAAGCTTAGGAATTGAAGGCCAAATGTAAGACAAATGAAATTTTAGAATGTCAGTTACTGTCCAGTAATTGAGCAAGTTGGGAAGAGGGGGTAAATTTAATTGTGTCAAATTAATTATATATATGTGTGTGTGTGTGTGTGTGTGTGTGTGTGTGTGTACTTTGAGGTGGGCATGGAATGGAGAGATACAATAAAATATCATTATAAGCCTGTAATCCCAGGAAAAACAACAACATGTATGTCAGAAAAATGCAACAGGAGATTGGATTGGATAGACACTGATAATTTCTCATCAAATACCCAGTTGTGCAGTTAAAATGCATTTGTTTTAAAGTCCCTCTGATCTGGCTTTGCATTTTGGCTCTGCACTGAGTAGTATTCTCCCAGGCAAGTTGCTTTCTAATCCTCAGATTCTCTATTTGAAAAATAGTGATTTTAAAAACTGACCTACTAGTTGTAATTGTTTTGAGGATTATGTAAAATTATTTATGCAATAGAGAATCACGATTAATAGCTAATGCTTTCTGAAAGTTCCTAATGTATCGAAACTTCTTTTAAGCACTTTAACTGTATTAACACATTTAATATTCACGGCACTGCTATGAAGTAGGCACTAACATTGTCATTTACATTTTACAAGTGAGAAAATCGAGGAGCCATAAGGTTAATAACTTGGTCAAGTTCACACAGCTAGCCAGAGCTAGGATTAGAATTGATACAGTCTAATTCTAGAGATGGGACTCTTAACCACTCTAATAATTCTTGATCAAACACGATTACTTTATTGTCAGTCCTCTTCAGACATTATTTTATCCCTGGCCTACTGTTTTTTTTTTAATTATTTAAATGTGTATTTATTTTTGAGAGAGAAAGTAAGAATATGAGCGGGGGAGGGTCAGAGAGAAAAGGAGACACAGAATTGGAAGCAGGCTCCAAGCTGTCAGCACAGAGCCCAACGCAGGGATCAAACCATGAATGGCGAAAACATGACCTGAGTTGAAGTCGGACGCTTAACCAACTGAGCCACCCAAGTGCCCCTATCCCTGGCCTATTTTATACACATTTATAATTATAAATTGATGACATTCCCTGACATAATTTAAAACATAAAACACTGAATGGAAAAAAAAAGTTAGACAAATGCCCTGTATAATTTTGAAAATCTTACACAATTTTCATAGAGCAAAACAATTGGAAATATTATAATGACTATATAATAAAAACTTTATTTGAGCTTTATTAGAGGAATTTAGAGCTAATCTGGTTCAGGAATTCAAAAACTACCTTCCATAGGCCAGATCAGTTCTGCTTTCTGTTTTTATGCCACATGTGATGTTTTTACATTCTTAAGTAGTTGAAAAAAATGGTATTTATAACATATAAAAATTATATAAAATTCAAATTTCCATGTGTGAAGAAAGTTTTAAATTGTCAACACATACTTTTGGAAATTTGTTTCCTCTCTTCTTTTAATATATATATACACACACACATATATAATATGTAATACACACACATATTTAATATATAATATGTCTATAATGTCCTAGATTTGCATCCAGTCCACAAAGCCTAAAATACTTATTATTAGGACCATTACAGAAAAAGTTTTTTTGATTTCTTTATTCCAGTCCAGCAGTCTCATTTCAGGGATGAATTAAGAGTCTTGCCTAAGATCACAGAGCTAGTTAGAGAATGACTTAATCCAGAATCCAGAGCTTCTGATTGTAGGTTCATTGTTGTTGACCCCATAAATGATCCCAAAGACTTTGAACTCTGTAGCACCGTAAGGGCATGTTACGAGAATCTAAGCAGAGCTCTCAGTCAGCTTTTAACTTTCCTTTTGAAAATAAACTGAGTATTTACGACATGGCATCACACCTACACAGAAAGAACTGAAGCTACTAAAAGCTTTCTGATGAGGGGAAACTATCCTTGTACAATGTCTAAAATGAATATTTGAATTACAGCAGGACTACATTAAATGAAAGGTTATCACAATTTACTTAGAAAATTAAGTTCAATTACACTTAGAGGGTTAAGAATTAGAGACAGTTACTGATGGTGAGCTGAATGTACATGTGGACAAATTGTTCTATGAGGAAAACATGAAATATATTTTATTGTGCTGTCTCTTCAAGGGTTGGACTAAATGCCAAATGTGTTGTGGGAGGTTTTCAGAGATAATCTGATCATCGAGTTGCCCAAAAGTAAGGGTAAAAAGGAAACGTTCCTAAACGGAGTCCAACCTTTGACTACCAAGTAAGAATAGCCCAATCTTCATTTTTGTCTTATTATTGATTATGAAAGCTAATTTTCCTTTGCCAGAAATATTTTCTCTTGGAGGAAAAGAAAAAAATATCCTTTTGTAACTGATAATGGGTATGATTAGTTGCTACTTTCTTATTCAGAAATATGCTTATTAAAGCAAAGACCTTAAGCATTTCAATTTAAAGTTTACATTGTACAATTAGGTCACAAGTTGTTTGTATCCTTTTCCAGACTATTTTTCTCCTGGTTTCAATTGATTTTTATAAGTGAATATTTTGCTAGGTTTTATGTATTGTCTTCTGGTTTGAGGGAAAATGTACAAATATTAAAGATATAACGTTTCATAACTTTCCCACATCAGTTGTCTCTAAAATCAACTTTATACTCAATTTTGAGTAAATCTTCCCTGAATATAGATTATATATTCTGGTTAAACACAACCATGGGCTTAGGTTTTAATTCTATAAAATGGAGTCAATAAAAGACTAATGATGAATTCCAAGTCTGTATTTTCTCCCTAAACTACTCCAGAACGCCACAGTCCCATATCCAACAACGTACCTGGACTATGTAAATAGGCATCTCAAAGTTACCATGTTCCAAATCCAGCTCTGACACCTAATACTTGCTTCCTCCAGATTTCCCTTCTCAATAAAAGATACCACCATCAAATCATTTGAAAAAGAAAACACAGACACACTCACACACACACACACACACACACACACACACACACGTACAAGTATTTTTTCTACCTTCACTAATGTCTGCTCCAATATGGAGTTCTGTTGACACCAAAAGATACCCCCCAGCTGTCCACTTCTGTCCATCTCCCCTCCTGCCTGTATTGTACAAGATATCATCATGTTTATCCCAAACTCCAACAGCAGCTCCTTGCCTTCGTATAATTCATTCTCACTAAACAAGTCAAAATGGATATTTAAATATACCGCTTGAATCATAACACTTGGCTGCTTAAAACTCTCTGTTATACTTAAAATCCAAATACTTTGCTATGGCTTATAAGGCATTATCCATTTTCTGTCTCTCCAGTTTCAGCTCTGTCTGTGGTCAGATACCAGCCATTCTAGTCTTCTTTCTAGTCCTCAAACATTCCATGCACATTTTAAAATCAGGATGTTTTGTACTTGATGTTTTATTTGCCAGGATCTCTCAGCTCCAAATCTTCAAATGATTGTCTGTTACCATTTTCACTCAGTTCATGCATTATCTCAGATAGAACTTTCATGATCATCCTAAAGAAAAGAGATCATCAGCCCCTTCCCTATTTCATTTCATTCATGACTCTTCATTATTCAAATTTATCTTAACTGCTTTTTTTGTTTTGTTTTCTGTAATACCCTATAGAATGTAAATTCAAGTGAGCAGAAATCTAGTCTGTTTCCTTTAGATTTAGATCCTCTGTGTAAGTACCTGTCATATAGCTGGTAATCAGATGAATACATGAAATACATGTTGAATCAATCAAAGTAAAATTTCCATCATCCATAGTTGTTTTTCTTTTTTTGTTTTTGCTTTTGTTTTCTGAATTTGTCATGATTAAGATGTATCTCCCCAACACCAATGCAATGTTGCCTCCGTAAACAATTGTGTTAGTCTTGACAAATACACTATTATAAAGGCCGTGGTCAAAATATTTCTCAGTCATGGTTTAAAAACCAGCAAAATAAAGACTGAAATTACTCTTCTTTATATATGTCATACTAGCTTAAGATATTATGAACAAAAAACCCCTGACTTTATACAAGAAAATAACTGTTTCCAATTTGTTCATTTGATTACTCATCAAGTATGTAAATTGGGCTTTCAGAGATGGAAATCTAACAGGCACCATATTAGCTATCCATGTAAAAATGCTGGAAAACATGTTCTATGTTAATAAAAAACTTGTGGTATAAATAGTTTTGGGCTAGCCAAAAGTGATGTCACACTTATGCAAATAATGTTCAAAAGGGCTCTGATCTGACTTTCCTCTTAATTTGATGTTATAAATTTTAAGTTGTAATAGTAACATGACATTCCATGTAATTCATTTCTTGGGGAATATTGCTGCTTCCAGCTGTTAGTTTCTTGGCTCCAAGTCTTATTCCTCATAACATTACACCATAAGATGTAATACCCTCCTGGAACACCCTGCTTGTTATGTCTTAATGTCTAATTATACCAAATACCATCTGTGACATGAAATTCGATTGTTAAAGAAATGACCATTTTAGTGAAAAATACAAATGTCATAAAACCAAAGTTTTGCTGAAAAATAACAAAATATAACATTTTCTGACTCCAATAATAATAATAATAATAAACTCTCATTAAAGCATATATTACGACACCAGAAAACATTTACTCTTTCAGGAAACAGAGGTATTAACAGCATTAAACCCTTTGCTGTGTAATTTCATTTCTTTAGATTTATCTGATAATGAAGTAAACTAATTTAGATTCATTATTTAGGAACCCTGAAAAGTTCACTAACATTAATTTACAATTCCGTGATGACAAATGGTACTTAACCATTTTCTGTATAAGCTACCAAAACACAAACTGGTGCTAAATATATCCAATTAGATAAAGTTAACTGGACTCAGAACTGAATCAGATTAGCTATAGAAATTATGTAACTGAACAGAAATTAGCAAATGATTATTATATGATACCATTTCATATATTATACAACAAAATATTTTAGATATAATAATTTAGTCACGTAGGATTACTTGTAACTATAAAAATAATTATTTTAATAAATAAAAATGCCTGAACTAAAACATGTGGATTCTACTATAGTGTATAGGCAATGACATTGTTTTAAATTCATTCACTATTTTGCAATCTTATTATTTTATGGCAGTGGTACAAAGTTCTTTGTGTGTGTATATATATATTATATATAATATATATATTAATATTCAAATCATATTGCTATTATAATAATGAGCATTACTTTCTCATATCATGTACAGTTCAAAAACGTTAAAAAGATCTTGATTTAAAAGAGGAAAGTATACAATAAATATCACAGAGTCTGGTAAGAGCTATTATTGTTTATGGTAACAGTGGCCCTTTACACTCATCTCCCTTTCCTGGGAGGCACAGACTGCTTCTCTGATAGCAGTATGGATTAGCCATTTATCATCTATATTTGAGGCACTTCTCATTTTTCACTATATATTGACTTTTTCTATCGATATGCTGCAGCTAAACATGTTTCCTTCCTGTATTCTTCTGCCAAGAAATGAAATGGAATTAGAAGCAAAGGGAATAAGGCATAGAAGCAAGTAAATGTATGATTTTGCTTACTGCTTCCTGCATGTTAAACCTTTGGACTATACTACTAAGTAACTGAATATTAGCTTTCAGTAAACAACACATAGCTATGGGATTATTAGCTTTACAGCACAATTATAAAAGAATATTAATATTTTATTAAAGTGACTAATCTATTTTATGTATATAAACAACACAAATCAAAGCTAAGAACCAAGGACAACTATTCTGAAATTCTTATGATATCATAAAATACCTTATTAAATTTCCTAAACTTATTTGATTTCTCAAACAATTAAAATTAAAAAATGATCATTCACTTATGGTAAAATCGCTTTGTTTCTTTTTAGAATGATTAGATAAAAAACTCGTAACTGAAGTTACAAAATTGCAGACATTATTCCCATTTTACAGAAAAAGAAATAAACTAGCGGATAATTAAAGTACTGCTTTCATTTAAAAATATCATTTTAAGATTTTCAACTATTTGCATAACAACTAATAAAGCTGATGTGACCATTGCACTTTTCCAAATGGCTAAAAACCTAAACCACTTCAAAGAAAGAAACACAAAATTTTCTAGTAGTATTCTAAGAATTGCCAATGGTGTACCATTCTACAATTACAAGGATGGATATAGTTCAGCTTTGTAGGTTGTAAACTCCTTGAGGTGAGAAGTGCCTTATTCTCTTTTCCCAAAAGAGTTTTCCCAGTATTTTTCATGTAGCAATTGCCCAATTAATGTTGCCAATTGAATATTTAGGTTCTTACTCATTCAAAATTCTTTAAACTATTAGATAATTCTTTTCTTGCAAACCTCAGGCAAAGTTCAAGTTGGAAATATAATTATATTTCAAGTATGTGATATAGCATATATTTAACAAATAAATGGATGGGAAAGAGTAATTAATTAGATAATTGAGGTCTAAGCCATATACTGTAATTGCTGGTCAATTGAGGCCAAAGAGTTATATTGGGCTTCAATAATCAAAGATGATTTCTTCAGTGGTTCATTTCATTATAAAATTTTAGTTCTAAATACTTAATCTGTTTTTTTTTTTTCTTAATGATTCAATTTTTTTGACGGCAATTTTGGGTTACAGCAGAGTCAATACTGGTTCAGATTTCAGGATTGCTGTTTTTAACATGTGTTTTCATGGAACCATTTAGTGCTATATCTTTAGGTTTTGATACCAAGAAGGAAGTCCTGAATGTCCTGTGTATTACTTTTTATAACAACAATAAAAATATTTTTGGTAATTTTTTATGAAGAAGAAAATGTCAGGGGATTACATGAAAAATTTATTTTTAGTCTTCTTCTTATTTTTATGGTTCAGGGCCAAACTGAAGCAAATCCTATACATTAAAAATCTTGAGTATACATTTCTTATATCTACTGATACCATAGAGAGTTTATCTTTTATAAATTAAATAATATGTTTCATTTGAATAATACCTACTAAAATGAAATCTTAATCACAGTTTATATTTCCATTTTTCTTCAAATAAGCTTACATATTAAAAAAATAGTATTGGGGCACCTGGGTGGCTCAGTCGGTTAAGAGGCGGACTTCGGCTCAGGTCATGATCTCGCGGTCGTGAGTTCAAGCCCTGCGTCGGGCTCTGTGCTGACAGCTCAGAGCCCGGAGCCTGTTTCAGATTCTGTGTCTCCCTCTCTCTGACCCTCCCCCGTTAATGCTCTGTCTCTCTCTGTCTCAAAAATAAATAAACGTTAAAAAAATTAAAAAAAAATAGTATTTATAAATTAGCTAGCAAAAGAGCTGAATTAGAAACCACTCTACTTAATATTCTACCAACACATTAAAAACACACACTTCCTGTGTTCACCCTTGCAAATTTATCCATCTCTCTGTACATACCAAATAACACTTATTAGCAACCTGGAAAAAGCTAAATTAACAAACTGTCCTTGGAATTACCAATATAATTTTTAACACATTAAAATGCCTGATAATTCTAATTACATCTGACATAAAAACTATTAAGAAAGAGAATCCTGTTATGTTAATGTTAGATCAGCTATTCCAGCTTCCTCTGAGTAAACATGTAAAAATGGTTAAACAATAAATTTCTATGGCAACAACTTAAATTCTAGGATATTCTTAGTTACAGCAGCAACCACAGAAGCTACTACTTTCTTTAAAGCAATGGAACTAAACAACATACCTCCTTTTTTCCTCCTTTTCCATCTGGCATAACTAAAATCTCTTACTTTGATGAATTAAATATGATTTAATTGGAAACAAGATATCTAAACTAATGCACATGGCAGCTAGTTATATGAACATTTTATATAAAGGCAACAACAAGGTAGGCACTTGTAAATGAAAGTTATGCGCTAAGACCATATGTATTATGTATCCTGAAAACTAAACTAATACATAATATATATTACCTTAAACCAAAACTAACATATATGGTTATATATTAGCTTATATATATAATTGCAATAGAGATTCTTTATCAAAATAAAAAATTCTCTAAATAATGAATGTTCTTTTACATTAAATCATTGAATACCTTTTCTACATGGATTTTTAACATATATTAGTGTTTATTAAAATATTTGATAATTCTAATATTTTTAGAACCAATAAATAGAAAATTTAATGATTTTAATTTGTATAATTGATAAATGCATATAGCAATTCATCTTTTTTCTTTTATTTTGCCTTTTTATACAATCTTGGACAACACACTAAAGTTATCTCCTCTAAATGTAGGGCAATTTTCTTTTGCTGCAAGGCATATTGGAAATATAAAGAGCTACCTATACATATTCAATTAAGAAGATACAACTTGGGTTTTTGACTTGTTATAAAGTATTTCTACAGCTCTGTGTATTTTTTTTAAGGATACTCTTCTTTAAGAGTTTATCCTGCTAAATATATACGACCATTCCATTCAAACAATGAGGTTTGGTAGGGCAAAGAAAATTGAGTTTAAATACCACTTCAGTATCTACCAGTTATGATCTGAGTTATTGCTTACTCTCCTCAATTTTCTCATCAGTATAATGGAAATAGCAATATTGTGAGACATTATCACAATATTTGTCAAATGTATTTGTGAGGGTTAAATTAAATAATTATGTAAACTATTTAGCACATGGCTGGCTCACTCAAAGATGTTAAAGCAGTATTTAAAAACTAAGTTTACTCTTTAAACTTGCTCTATATCATAATTTATTTTTAATTAGTATGAACAAAAGTTCTTGCCCCAGTGAAGACCTTCTAGGAGAAGTTCTAGTTTCCTGACTTAGACTAATCATGTATTAGTTTTAAACATTACTATCATGCTTCACTAGATTTCTTTTAATATCACTTCCCACCAGAGATGTAGAATATCTACATTTAAGGTCATAATATTGCTGAGTATACGACTCTTCCCCTTCTCTCCAACTTTTCCATTACAAATAAATCTATTGATTGCTTACAGGGAACCCAGTTGTACTCTCCAAAAAAAGAATTCAGTCCTTCATAAGAAAAAATAAATAAATAAACAGCCCATAATATTTGTCAGAGGATAGTAGGTTACAATTTCATCACTATGAAATGCAGTCCACAAACAAAAGAATCAAGAGAGAAAATGATGAATGGCCTTAGGTATAGTCATAGTTTATAATAAAGATTTTATTTAAAAACTGTTAAAATAAATAATACATACTCTAGAACATCACTGTTCTGGGAAATTACTTCTCTTTAGAATATGAGCTCTAGAAGGCAAATCTTACTACTACTGGTCTGGGAGTTTTCATTAGCTGATTTACAATCATATATATATAATCATATATATATATATATATATATATATATTTAAATCTGTGGTCTGCAGTCTTTTAATACACTTCTCCAAGGTGGATATGTGGTGGAATGCAGACCCCCATCAATATGTGTAGTTTCGCTTGCCTTTTGTCCCTTAACTGCTGATAAAATAGACTGCTTAGAAATCCCAGAGGGATATGATTGAGGCCAGGTTACACTGGCTCATAAAATTCAAACAGTTCAATGCTTTTCTTGTTAATTACTAGGCCACAACTAGAAATCCGAACGATGGGAGAGAAACACTTCTTTAGGATAATGATTGATTTTCATAAAGATGAGTGCTTTAACAAATTTCAGTATGCAGTTGTTGGGGCGGGGAGGGTGGGTGGGCACTAATTAGTTTTACCGTTTTCAGCAGATGTTGAATTCAAAACGCCAGCAGCATCTCAAATGCCAGTCATTAGGGCTGTCTTTCATCGAAGAGTGCTGACCAATGAAATCTCCACTCTGTTTAATGAGACCGATCTAGGCAGAGTCAATTAAATCAAATCTCTACTAACATCCTTAATATATCTGCAGTGTGTGCAGCAGCAGCAGAAGCAGCAGCGAGGGATTTCCAGTATTAATAAAGGGATTCACTGCCGCATAAGGAGAAGGGGAAAAAGGGGCGGAGGGAGGGAGGGTGTGTTGGGGAAGACCTTGCTTTACAGACTGGGGAGAGCTGGAAAAAGCCCGGGTGCGGATGGAGGAGGAGGGGAGCTACGTAAAGGATGAAAAGCTAAGTAAAACGCTTAAAGAGCCTTGATGTAGTTCTAGAAGGGATCCACCCCCAACCGTCCCCCTCCCCCGTCCCTTCCACCGCAAATCCAATTTACCAGTTGCAAACATGAAGCTGGAAAAATGTAAGGACCCAGAGTTG
The DNA here is from genome assembly GCF_023721935.1 of Panthera uncia. NCBI lineage: Eukaryota > Metazoa > Chordata > Mammalia > Carnivora > Felidae > Panthera > Panthera uncia. The sequence goes on from NW_026057576.1 coordinate 55,078,302, forward strand.
AAAACATTTTCACTTTAATACTGAAAAAATATGCCATTATAAAATCCTCGAATAGAATTAGTAAGTTTCACGTGCTTCCTCGGTTCTTTTTTCCTACTTTATAAGTAAGATTTACACCAGCACAGAATTGCTACCATAAGATCGCAGCCTAAGCACTAGAATGACATTAATTGGTCATGCTTAACTGCCTCAAAATCTTTTTTTTTTTAATAATTACACTGATACTATAATAGAAATCATGGGTACTTATTTTACATTCAGATGAAAGGCATTATTGGATATGTATAGAAAAATATTCCCCCTCAAAAAAAAAAAATTAAAACATCACCATCAAAATAAAAGAAAGAACCCAAAACAACCCCTAAAAACTCCGCTCAACAAAATACATTTTTAACTCATAAAATGGACCGATGATTAGCCATGCAAATGTCTTAAATAAAACCTTTACATTTTTTTTTTCACAGTAAACGTACGTACGCTCTGAACTGCCTACCGATCACAAATAATGGCGAAATGGCACTTTCTGATTATACTGTGTTTTGTTTATAGAAAGTTTGATACGATGGGACTTATCAGGTAAGAGGGTGGGTGCTGTGAACGTGACGCCGTCTCCAGTCGCCGAGGAGGGGAGCGTCCCTGGAGCGCGTGGATTCCATGCGAGCCATGCAGCACTTTTTGTTTTTGTCAGAAGTCAAAGTTATTTATTTACAATACATTCATGCCTTCGTGCAACTGCCCGTCCCTGCATAGCCAACAGGGAGCCATCACGCCCCCCCCCTCCTCACGGGGCTAATCCACAGGGGGAAAAATAGATATCTATCTCTCTATATAGATGTGGGGTACACGTATATATGTATAGGACCGCAGCAGACATCCCCGTCAGCCCCAACGCAGAGGGCTAGTTCTTCGAGCAGGGCCCCTGCTGGGTTTTATCAAAAGGAGCTCGCTGCAAAGAGCGATTTGGCAGCGCTCTCCCAGCTCACCACAGTCTGCTCTTTGTTTCCAGAAGGGAGCTAAGGGGTCAAACCCTCTCAGCGGAGCGAGTTCACAGTTATTTATTTACTTATGTCCATAAAGCCTTGGGGCGCGCTGGACTTGGGTCTGGGCTCCTCTGACCCCTGGGATGCCAGCCGGGTAGGGGATTGGTGGGGTGGGGGGGGGGGGGGGGGCGCATAGCCTTCCCGCTCCCCTGCTCTACCCGGGTTGGGGTCTTAGTCTGAGAGTGAGTGGGAGCCACAGTCATATACTCTGTGGGCCCCATCTGCGTTGTAAGGCCCATTGTGCCAGTAGGAAGAGTCACAGACTGTCTGTAGGGAATTAATTTCGGACGCCGAGGAGTTGGCGTCCCTTCTCTTAGATCGTTTTCTATTCCTCAGGATAAACACGAGCATGCCCACTACAGTGAAGGCGGAGGTGACAAACACCAGCAGCAGTCCCGGGACCAACACCGAGATGGACACCCTGCTGGTGTCTAGATAGGAGTTGGAGTGCGTCCCGGTCTCCGCCAACCCAGTGCTGTTTTTACTGTGCGAAGTTAGCGTGGGCGAGATCCTCGCGTACAGCTGGGGGCAGATCTCGTCATTGGAGAGGAGCATGAAATCCTTCCTAAAGAAGTTCACCGGCGTCTCACACTTGAGGTCGCTCATCAGCACTTCGGAACCCAGGCGTTCTGCCCATTGCTTAAAAGGCACAATGGTGCAGGAACACTCCCAAGGGTTTCCGTGCAGGTCTATCTGGATGATGGAGGTTAACTGGTCCAGTACCCCTGCCACTGGAAGGTACATGAAATAATTGTTGTGCAGACTGAGCTTAGAGAGCGAGACCCCAGCGAACACGTCCACGGGTAGGGACCTCAGCAAGTTGTTGTTGAGAATGAGGATCCTTAGTTTGGGCATGGCATTGAAGGTGCCAGGAAGGATGAGCTGGATTGCATTGTACTCCACGTTCAGATACTCGAGGTTTTGCAGCCCGGCGAATTTCTCCCGGGACAGAGTGTCCAGGTAATTGCTATCCATATACAGCCACCTGAGGTCCAAAAGGTTCTTAAAAGTGTTGTTCTCTACGGTGGCAATGTTGTTGTTGCCGAGGTCTAACAGAATGAGATTCTTGTAATCCACAAAGTGCGATTTTCGGATGCTATGTATCTTGTTATCTCGAAGGAAAAGCTCCTGCACATTGGAAAGCTTGGGCTTCAAATCAGCCAAGCTGCTCACGTTCCGGTTGTTGCAGTTCATCTTTAAACCCGACCCTGGGATGTGGTCGCAGCTGCAGCCCCCAGGGCAAGGCAAGCCATTGGTTTGGGGCTTGTTTCTGGCGCTGCCGGTCGCTATCGCAGCGGTGGGTCTTATTTTGATCTGCCAGTTGCCTGGGATCTTTGTACCTCCGTTTGGAGCAGACCCTGGGGTGGCATGATCCTCTTGCCCATTTGTCTTGAAAGGAGTTGGCAGGGGTCCAGGAGCGAAGGTCTCTTCTTGGGCAGGGGGCGCCGGGAGACTGGAATCCACTCTGTTTTTCAAAGGACACAAGTCCTGTTCTGTGGTTTCATTGAGGTCTTTCCCCTGCAGTCTGGTGGGGGCTTCACAGACAACTCGGCCGATCAGAGCATTTTTGGGAATGTTTTCCAGCCATTCTTTCAGGGAGAGGAGATCACAGGTGCAGTCCCACGGGTTATCCTCTAGCAGGATCTCAGCAATGCCAGGGATTTGCTCCAAGACCTCCTCATAGGGCAGCGTTTTCAGCCTGTTTCCCCGGAGGTCGAGGTGGGTGATGGGCACATACTGGAACACGTTGGCAGGTAGGGTGCTGATGAGATTGTCATTTAAAATGAGTACCTCCAGCTTGTTCAAGTCCTGGAAGGCCCCCGGGTCTATATCCCGTAATAAATTAAAATCGGCCTGGAGGTATTCCAGATCGTCCAGACCCAGAAAAGTCTGCTTTCGAAAAGATTTGATCTTGTTGTTGTTGATGTGCAGCCTTTTCACCAGCTGCAGCCCCAGAAAAGCCCCAGGAACGATTTCATGCAAGCCATTGTTTTCCATGTGCAAACTAACCGCATTATAAAAGTTAGCAAACTCATTAGGGAAAAGTCGAGTGAGGGAATTACCATGCAGAAATAGATGGTAAAACTGGGAAGTCGGGGCGGTGAAACGCTGCAGACTTGTAAAGCCCTTTTTTTCACAGTCTACGTGCAGGTCCCCTTCTATCTCATTGCAGGAACAGATCTTCTCTTTACAAACGTCCCCTGTAACGTTTCCAGCGGCAAAACAAAGAGACGTCTCCAGCAACAGAATCCAAAGCAGCATTTTTAAAGCGAGCAATTCATCCCCGATCTCATCACAAAGTAACAGCGACCATCCTGCTCGCCACAGACACAATTCAAGTTCATTTAGTGCTCCAATGTCCGAACCCAGGGAAGGAGAAGAAAAGGGTTTGGGGGGGTGGGGGTGGATTCCTTCCTCCCTAACCCCCCCGCACTGCAACAACCCAGGCGCCAGTCAATAATTATATCCACAAACTATCCAGGCACGTAGTGCAAGGCAAGCAAAAAAGAAACAAAAAGAAACAAGAAGAAGAAGAAGAAGAAGAAGAAAGAGAAGGAAAGAAAAGTAGAAAAAATAACCCCACTCTCCCTCAACCCTTTAAAAATTACCAAAAGAAGTTAAATATATACATATAAATTAAAAATACACCCTTACAGAATCTGATCTAGTGGTCCTCACTAATCAGGAAGGGAACAATGCTAGTAATTAGAAGCAAGTGCATGTTAGAGAAACAAGCAGAGGGTTTGCAGCGTAGTACAGGCGCACTGCCTGTGCATGGCTGTGCGTCGGACTGACCTTGCCTCTCTGATACAAAGCAGGGTTTTCGGCGGCTTCTGTAGCTGAGGCGGCTGATGGAGTTCTTGCTGTGGTTGCAGGTTGCCCAGAAGTCCCCCCGAGGTGCTGTCCAGTCCCCCCGGTGCTGAAATCACGCCCGACCGAAAGGACTCACGCTGCCGAGCCAATGGCGCTGGAAAATTTCCGCAATCGCTGCGTTTTGTGGCTGTCCATCCTTTTCCTTTCCTCCCTTTCGGTCCTCTTCAGCCGTTTTTTCTGGGCTCCAGCTCTCGGTTACTAGCTCTTCTTTTCTTTTTCTCCTCTTTATTCTGCTCTTTCGGAATTACGTGGAGGGGGCGGAGGGCGGGGGGCGAGTTGTCTGAGGGAGGGAGAGAGCGCGAGAATGGGGAGGGGGTAGAAGAGAGTTGCTAAGAAGCTCTGCTTGTTCCAGCCTGGTGCACTCTGAAAGATCTGACACCCTCTGCTGATCTGCAGTAGCAAAAATCCATCTGGTGAGGGAATGCTGAAGGAAAAAAAAAAATCAATCCACGTACAGGGCAAGCGTTAAAAATGTGGGCATTAAAGGCTGTCGATCCAGATAGACGCTTATTTTAAATGGATTATTTAATTCTTTTTTGCGTGCTGAAAACTTTACCCTTTCCTTTCCTTAATGACCTCACAGCCCCCACTGGCTCCAGCGTTTGGAAAGGAGTGCTTTTAAAACATTTATTTCCCAATGGCTTGAATAAAATTAGTGTCAGGGTGTCAAGCGAACAGCAATTTGAGGTAATTATACTGCACGCCATTTTCATCGGTGCTTTAAATGCATTTCTTCCGTCTCTGCAGTACAATGTTTTATGCTATTTGATGTCTTTGAAACCTTTTTTTTTTTTTTTTTGGCTATGTTTAAAGTGATTATTTGGAACATATAATCGTATCATATATATTTTTTAAATAATATACTTGGGTATGAATTTTTTGTTGCATGGATATAATTTAGGCACATACTTTTTCTTTTTTAAACTTGGTATAGAATTTTAGTCAATTTGGTTGTTGAGAGTTAGGTTTCTCTGATGATATTTCTTGAATGTTATTTAAGTCTGCAGGGTGAAAATACAATGTCTGCTTGCGTCTTTGATTCCAGACCCGAAAGCTTTCACAGAGAACCGGAAAAGGAGGGAGGGAGCAGGAAAAAATCCCAATATGATTCGTGAGTGCTCTTAAAAAACCACTGGCAGACTGGCACGCGCACCACACACACACACACACACACACACGCACGCACTCACTCACTCACTCAGACACACTCACAAAGTTTCCGAATTTGAACGGACGATTTTAAAACGCATACAAGTAAATAACCAGTTGCATTTTGAGGGAGAGAGAGGGGGAGTGGGGAAAGAGAGAGAGAGAGAGAGAGACAGAGAGAGAGAGAGAGAAATCGCCGGTCTCTAAGGCCCTGTTCGAAGCTTCTCTGCAGGTAGCTAGCAGTTTCTCTTCTCTGGGTCACTGGTGCTAGTGGAGCTTGGCTAGGGCTTTTCTCAGAGAAGGAATCTCCGGTTCCTCAAACTTAGATGGAGCTTATAAAAACCAAGTTCTACAAACACCCGAGAGGTGAGAAATGGTGAGAGACTGCTGCTTGTCAGCTGTTCTGCTGACTTTTCTTATTAGTGTCAAAACCTTTTCAGTGAATGCATTTTTAAAATTGTGCACATTTTAGGGTTTGAATTTACAGGACATGATGGTGATGATGATGATGATGCCCTTTCTTCAGTCTAAGTAGAAATATGTTTACATCAGTTTCCCTTTCAACTATGTGTTATGCAATTGGATAGCTGTTAATATGCCTGCTAATAATCTGAATAAAAGATCCAATATTCAAGGATGTGTGCATTTTGAAAAGACTGGAGAGTCAAAGAATTCCGGGAAGGACTAGAGATAGGGAAATTCAGAGAAGAGTAGAGGAAAATTTTTTCTTGGGTCCAGAAGCTAATTCTTTGGGGGAGGCAGTTTTCGTATCTATAGACAAAATTTTCATATAATCAAATGTATTGTCTTCTGGTGAAATTCAGCCGGAGAGCATGGATGAAGGTTCAGTGTGTGTGTGTGTGTGTGTGTGTGTGTGTGTGAGAGAGAGAGAGAGAGAGAGAGGCTGAGAGAGAGGGGAGGCCTTTTTTTAGACAACCTATTACACTTCTAAAACAATTCCCTTCCTATTTAATTTAACCCATTACCACATGTAGAAAGAGAAAACGCTTAATCTGAAACCATTTCACTGAAAAAATGCTATGCAGTAGAGCTGCAGAAGTGCTGGAGGAGTTATACTGAAGAGAAGGATATTTCTGTATCTTTGTAACAGGACTCAGGTCTGAAACTTCTTAGCCCCAGAAAACACCCTGTGAAAGGCAGCCTCTTTCAGTGTCTGTGATTGATAGGGGTAAGTAGGCTCTGAAGGGGAGACAGAAAAATGCTGTCTGTTTAGGAAGAAAAGTATTGATGGTAATCATCTAAAATCACACTTTTTCACTTAATTAGTTACTTGTTTATTCAACTTGCTGAATAAACTCTTTATATGAAGAGACCGAAAGAACATATTTCAGTTGATTTTAAATGAACAGAATTGAGGTAGCAAGCAATTGATATTCACATTTCACCCCTCCCCCACCCATTAAATTCTCTCTCTCTTCCTTGATTGCTTCTTGCCTCTCAAAGCACCAGTCACATTAGAAAATTTACAATCAGGGTTTTCCTACTTAGACACATTACAATTTGAAGGGGGGAGTTACCCTCCTCAAATAGTTTATTATGTCTGTACTCTAAGAAAAGGTGTGTGGTAGTGTCAGATGAGCAACCAAATCAGAAGAAAATATTAGGGGATATTACCTAGATGAAGATATTCAATATAAAGTTGCAAGCTAACAACACAGATACACACATGTAGTTCCTTTGAAAATGCACCCTCATTAATTAGCCAAAAAATTTTTCTTAAAAATATTATTGTCCTAAAAATTCATTTCAGAGAAATAAATCAGTCCAGGAAAGCACTCCCATCCCTCCAAAGATTAACTCTTCAAGTACAACAGTAAATTTCTTGGTGGGAAATAAAAAAAAATATGGCAATGTGTATGCGATCTAAACATTTCTAATGCCTTAGGGGAACATTTCTTAGGCATGAACTCTTTTTAAAAGGGTTCTACTGTATCTATTTGAGTTCAAGTGAACTACTTCAATTGCTTTGCCTCTCATAACAGATGATCTCAGGAGCCTGAGATAAAGGATACTCCAGATGATGATGAGAACTGATAATATTTGCTCAGGGCTGTAGTTTTGTTTCTGCGCTGTGGCTAGAAGGATTTCAATTGTATCATTAAAAGTTCATGTTTTCTTATTCTTCTTCAACAGGTTCATCTCTTAAGTGACAAAAGCTAGATATACATATCACAAAATCATTATGATTAAAAATAGAGTTATCAGTTTATTATCTATTTCCCCAGGTGGCATCAAATTTCCAGATGTTTCCATGCATATGCATATTTAAGATGGAAGAATAGAATATATAACAAATATTAATTTAAAATATTAAATATCTTAAGATATTTAGTTTATTTATTCTGCACAATAATTTTAAAAGTATTCGGTTTTGATTTTTAATTAAAAAATTTTCTTAATGTTTATTTATTTTTCAGACAGAAAGAGACAGAGCATGAACGGAGGAGGGTCAGAGAGAGGGAGACACAGAATCTGAAACAGGCTCCAGGCTCTGAGCTGTCAGCACAGAGCCCAACGTGGGGCTGGAACAGGGACCGCAAAATCATGTCCTCAGCCGAAGTAGGCCGCTTAACCAACTGAGCCACCCAGGTGCCTCTGATTTTTAATTTTAAAGAAATACATTTTTATTTAAGAAATACAAAATCATATATAGGAAGTCCATCTTTAGTCTTCTCTCATCCATGATTTTTATTCCAGAGGAAACTACTGAAAACTTGTGTATAGTGAATTTAATATTGTTATTCTATTTTACAGATGCTTAAACCAAAACTGAGGAGTACTGAGTAATCTACCAAGATTGAATAATACCAGCTGACTTTGCCAGAGTTAACAAAACTACACCCTCATGAGCTAAACTTTTATTCCTACTTGTAAGTCCTTATTCGCTCTAAATCTGTTACTTCAGGTAAGCTCTCCATGGGTCAATTTCCTTACTAGCAAATTAATTCATTGAAGTTTGTGGAATTTTTGGTCGCTTCATGCTTTTTTTCCTGATTCCAAAATCTTTAAAAGTGATTTCAGAAAAATCTGAATGTCTCTTGCCTCCTTAGACTTTTTACATTTGGAGTTGGGATATTTTATTAATGTATTTGCATATTCACTTGGCCTTGAAACCAAGAATAAATGTAATAACCACTGTAGAATAGAATTCACTGGTGCTGACTTTAATCTACTACTATCCTTGCTATTTCACAAGATAAAGGAGTTGTTGGAATTCTTTCTTCTGTAACACAAATTGTAAACTAAGAGATGAGAACATAAATCAATTATACCTATAAACTAATATGCTTAGAATGTAAGATTTCCCTCTATTTCTCTATAGTTTCTTTTTATGTTTGTAAATAATTTTCTAGGAGTGGAATACCAAGATAATTATCACATTACATGACTTCTGAAGGCAAAACCATAAAAGATATTTTTAAATTATTTGTTATAGTTGCTTTTCAAAATGTAGCTTTTATTTATAATGAAATAAACAGTAAACTAAGTAGGACACATAAAAATACTTTTACATTTTTACTTGTGACTTGACATCCTTTTTTCATGTTCATATTACTTTAAATTTTAAGCTGCTTTGAGTCACATGTTTGGCCATTTTCAAGTGGAACTGATGTTCTCATAAAGTCTCATTGTCTAGTAAAACTCATGTGAATCACTATTTTGGACACATTGGAGAGGACACTGATCAAAAACATAATTTATATGAAGGGAAATTGCTAATCAATTATTTTTAAAAATTTAACATAGATCACACAACCAAATGTTTGCCTGGAAAGGGTAACAGTTGACTTAGGTGTATACAATTGTCTCTTGAACAACCCCTTGCACAGTTGAAGATCCATGTATAACTTTTTACTCTCCCAAAATTTAACTGTTAATAGTCTACTGTTGACAAGAAGGCTTACCGATAACATAAATGGTCAGTTAACATATATTTTGTATATGATTATATACTGTATCTGACAGTAAAGTAAGCTAGAGAAAAGAAAATATTATTAAGAAGATCATAAAGAGGATAAAATACATTTATAGTATTGTGCTGTATCTATCAAACCTATTTTGTTCAAGGGTCAACTGTGCTACACTGTATTCTGTACTCTACTACCATGAATTAAGAACACATATTCCTCCAATTGTTTATATTAATGGGTGCCTAAGTATATAACTATTAAGAACTGTTAAAACACAAAATTCAACGAATAAAATTTAAAGATTTTATTGGCTTTACTCAATGATTCATGAATTGGGCAGCTTTCTATCTAACAGATAGTGAAGTGCTCCAAAGAGCTGTCCAAAATGAAAAAGACTTTTGTAGGCAGAAGGCAAGCATGAACAAGAAAGTTATACTAGCAAAAATCAGAGTGGTTGTGGCAAGGTCACTTTTCTTCAGAGCATGGAACGAGTTCTTAGAGCCAATTACCTCACTCATGCTGATTTAATATTCTACTTCTAGGAGAGCCAAAATGAATTAAGTATTAGTTTGGTGATGTGGGGTTTAGCATAAGCAACTCCATCTTGGGCCTGTTGTTTTGTTTTTAACAGAACTTATTTTACTTTTAAAAATTTGTAAGATACTGCAGATAATTACTCACAGAAAAGGAATTCTGTGTTACGTACAAATTACATATTACATTTTTAAGATAAAGCAATACATGTTACTAGTAGAGCTTTTGGAAAACACTGAAAACAACAGCAAAAATATAAAATAATATCTACCGCATTCCAACACCCAGAAATTAGTAAAAACATCCACACATATATTTTGCAATACACTTTTTGCACTTAACATTTATTCGTGAACATTGTTCACATTCCTTGTTATTAAACAATTATCCATCATTATATTATATTATATTATATTATATTATATTATATTATATATATTTTATATATTATATTTTATATATTATATTTTATATATTATATTTTATATATTATATTTTATATATTATATTTTATATATTACATTAGAGGCTGAATTCCTTTGTACGGCATAGAATAATTCATTGAATTAATTTCACATTGTTGGATATTTAGTTCTTACTAAAATTTTTGCTCTTATAAATAATGCTGCAAAGAACAACCTTGTGCTCAAATCACTATGAACATCATTATTTATCTTCTTATTATAGATTCCTAGAAGTAGAATTGCCAGGTCAAAGTGTAGGAATAATATTAAGACTTTTGATACAAATGGACAAGTTGCCTACACAAAAATTTTGCTAATTTATATTCTATCCATGGTAGATGAGATTTGCTATTTCCTTAAACCCCTGCCAACACTATTTGTTATTATTTAAAATATTTTCCAATCAGTTCAGTACTTTTAAAGTGAAGCCAAGCTGATCCATTTACTTAAGCAAATACTTTTCAATTTATGATTATTTATTGAGTACATTGTTTACCTTCTTCATTCCTGTTTAAGTATTAAGATATGGTTCAGCTTAAAATCACTTCTGTGACTTTCCAGACCAACCTATCTATGCATCTCAGGACCTTTCAGCTTAATGTATTCAGTAAAATAACTAATAAATTGTGTATTTTTTAAAAAAAATTATTTGTTTGTGGCATTGATTCCTCACTAAAATGTAATATTCTTGAAAGAATAAAATTCTTTTATATTTTTATATCAGTCATCTAGCAGAGCAATGGGCACATAATATGTGAGATGTATACTCTACCGGTGAAATAAGGCAGTAGGCAAGTTAGTGATAAATTGAATAGGACAGATCACAAGAGTTAGAAGCTCAGAGACAGGATTAATTCACAAACTAGTTACCTGAGGAAGTGATATGATCTGTGAATTTTTTAGGTACATTTTTAGGTTTCATGTTTTCCATGCATTATGTGCACTTTATACATTTTTCTTGTATTATCACGCAAGTATTTATGAATTTTTTTCCTCTAGAAAATGAGTTTCTAACCTACATTTTGTATATCCCATAAGAGTAGTATAGCACCATGGACCTAGTTGACAACCAATGAATGGGTGATGATGCTAATGATGGGGACACGTTGCTGCTTTTGCAAGAGGAAGTGGATTATGAAATTAGCTGTTGTGAATATAAAAGATCATGAAAGTCTATAGACCCAGTGAGGTTAACTTTTCAGGTTATTGACTGGATTTTTAAAAGGTGTGAAAACAAAACAAATGTATGAATACAAAAATATTATTTGCTATTCTGTTATTTTTTTTTCAGAGCTATGGCAAAATCTTAAAGATGCTAAGTTGTCTTTTGCCCCCTATTTTGTTTCTAAAATATTTTCTTTCTTTACCTTTCTCTTTGTCCCACTCATTATTATTTTGTTACATACATTACTATGTCTTCCTTGGGACTTATTTCAGGACAAAATTCGACTGTCTTTCAAGTGTTCATATGATGGCAAGATTATGTACCATTTAAAAATGTATTATACCCACATTCTTTTTCATCAGTTTTCAAAAACAAAGTGTTAAAATCATTTATTTCCTTTTACACACACACATGTACACTAGCCATACACAAACATGTATATACACTATATGCACAATAAATCATAAAAAAACCTACTGTATGCAAAACACCAGAATGCCAAAACTGCAAGATGGACAAAGCTGCCACTTACATTTTCACTCTTGATTCTTAAATATACAATGTCTTGATCTAGAGAAATAAATGTCTAAAGGTAGAATTACATGCACTATTGCAGTCCAGGTAGAGATGCATTTAACAGAGGTGGATGCCTTGTTGTGATGACCATTACATTACATCGTGCAGATGGCTAGTGGCTAATCAGCTGATGAAAAAGGTCAACACCATCTCTTTTAGATTTGTCCACAAGCACTATATACTAGTAACTAATTTTGGTTTCGATATTATGGAGAATGGAAATCTTATAGGGCATTTAAATTGCCCAAGAAAAAAGAATTAAATATTATTTATTAAACTAGAAAACATGCTATTTTCTAATCAGTTGGAATTGGCAGTTCTTACATTTATGGTAACTATTAGACTGTGAAAAAGCATTATCTCACATGAGCAGTTGCCTAGAGCAGTGAAAATAGCATGGGCTTTGGCATCAAACTCAGGAAATCATACTTTGTAGTACACTGGACTTATGGGAGAATCTCTTACTCCGATCCTAATACCAGTCAATTTCCCACCTTTTAAGTCTTATTTGGAGATAAACCACATATAATATCATAAATGGTAAAACATTAGACACCCATTTTCCCAGTTCTTCTGGTGGCTAGGGCAGATCATATGACTTGGCTCATGTGTCTGGATTTTGAAATTAGACTTAGTGACATGTGGCAAAGGAAACAGAAGGATTATCTCTGGCTATGGTAGCAACGGCAGCAATGAGAATATCCAACACAACCGTGGCAGGGGACTTCTCAGGGTCCAGGGCTGAGAAGGGAGTTGTTGAAAGCGTTTTGCTGCTGGTTCCAGCGCTGGCAGCACCATCCTCAGCAGAGGAATGTTATGGTCTAACTTCAACCATTTTGATTATGGGGCAACTTTTGCTCCTGTCCATGTACCCAAACTGGTTCTCTGATCTTTCCAGAGATTCTGGGAGCTACCCAGTTACCTTTTTCTAAATGGCTTCTCTGCTTGAGTAAATCAGGAAATCTGACTGATCTGAGTGGGAGTAAGGTGACTGACTTTACATCCATGTTTTCCCAGGAAAGTCCTGGTTTATGCTGGTTGTTTCCCCCCACCCCCAAATTTTACCAATCCTTTTTCTAATGCTAGTTTATCAAAGATAATTGTACAAGAAAGTAGGTAATTCGGGGCTACTTCTGAGACAATGATGGTTCAGGGTTTCTGAATATTGTAGTACAGACACAGCAGAACACAAATTCAAATTTTGTAATTGTTTGAAAACCCACAGTGCCACTTTGAAGGTGACACTGAGAAATAAGGCTTTATGCCCAGTTATCTGCTCAGTTTTAACTTTGTTGCTGTACAGTCATATACCTACTTGTTATATCTCCAGGAGCATCCTGGAAAGTAAGCTGATGTTGGCAGTTAGATTGCATGGCTTGAGTAATTCCCTTGAGGGACTTTTGTTATCATTTCTCATTTTACTGTGTCCCTGAAGTTAGGCTAACTAGCTACATTCCTGTTTCTTCTTGAACAAGCACCTCTATTATAGCCATTTATTAAACATACAATGCTTATACTCAGTTTCCAATTATTTCAAGCTGAAATTTGTATCTAAAGCACAGTGAGGTTTCCCTTTCCCAGAATATTTTGCTTTGTCCAAAAGCTTTGTCCTCTAAAACTATCATGAAGTCAAGGAAGTGATGTCATATCTGGTAGGTGATTTACATAAGTTAATAAACAAATATATGTACATGTACATATATACACACATATATAGGTACACATGCATATATATTTTTTTTTTCAAGTGTGGTTTTCTATCTCAAGTTGGTATTTTCCCATTAGTATGATTTTTGGAAAAGCGACTAAATCTTATCATCATTTGTTTTTCTTTATTGAAAAACTTTATTGGAAAACTTATTTTTGAGAACATAAGATTCTGCTACATAGTAACAATTTCTTTCTTTTTAAACTTAAAAAAATTTAATGTTTATTTTTGAAAGAGAGAGAGACAGAGTGTGAGGGGAGGGGCAGAGAGAGAGGGAGACACAGAATCTGAAGCAGGCTCCAGGCTCTGAGCTGTCAGCACAGAGCCTGACGTGGGGCTCAAACTCACAAACTGTGAGACCAGGACCTGAGCCAAAGTTGGAGGCTTAACTGACTGAACCACCCTGGTGCCCCAATAATGGGCAATTTCTATTCTTCTATGTCATTATAAAAAATATTTTCTGCCTGCCTTTCTTATCTTTTTAGTTTACTCCTCCTCTTTTCAGTATATTACAGCTTGAAATTATCATGCTAAAAAATCCATTGACTGGCCTAAGAAATATATCTGCAAAGATTATTTCAAATATAATGAAAATTTTTAAATAAAAAAACTTACTAGTTAAAAAGCTATGTTAAAAATGATTGTGTTAGATACTAAATTTGCATTTTAAAACTTATACAGTAAATCGTTGTTTTCTTAAATATTTTTTTACATAATAGGTTTTAATTAAAGGGGCAAATTTAGCAAAAATTTATTTCACAGTAAATTTCTAAAATGCCTTTGTGCACAGCCATGGATTTTTATGTATCACTATAATTGACTTCACATTGCTTGATTTTAGTTTGGATTTAGTTTAATTGGTTAGCTTATTTGTTAGTTTATGAATTTCACTACTTTGAATTATTTGTTAGCATACAACCTGCAGAAAAATAATTGTCTTTGAAGAATATGGCTTCCACAAATTATAAATATTGTTACCTTGACTTAAAAACTAAGTGGAAAGAAGAATTAAAACAAATAACACAGTTAAAATTTCATTATACTTTAATGTTTTTCATCTTTGGAACTGTTTAAGAAGAGATATTATTTTAATATGCTCTTCCATAATTTTTACTAGTTTGATTTGAAAATATTTTATTGATAGTTATTAAATATTCTACCCCTTTTGAAATTGGAAATAAATATATTAGAACACAAGACATTAAAAACCTGTAACTTTTCTCATACTTTTAATCCTTCATATACTTATTTTAATCTAGAAATAATTATAATCATATTTGAAATTGTCATAAATGTATTTCAGTTCTCTTATATTAAAAGAACATCATTAAGGAATTCTCTAGAAGATGTTTACTTACTGAAGTATTAATACTATTTTATTTGTAATTTTCCAGTTCAGCAAAGTCTTGCCTTTTGCTTGATAAATTTAGTTTAGGTAAACCAGTATGTGGCTTCAAACCCTAAATGACTAGGTTTATACCATTGTTTCTTAAACTTTTAATTTTTTCCATTATCATTTCCCATACCAAGAGCTTTTTTAGACTTCTTTTTCCCCTATTCCTGCTCCCCTAAAATGTTCATAAAAGATGTACTATATATCGTGCATGTCCTACATGTCTACAACTACTGCAATATCTAATATTCTTCCATTTCAAACCAACTTCCCCCCTTGTGGGTGATCATCGCCACTGAAAATGGATGGTCTGTTCCCAGATTTTTACCATTAGTTTAGTAACATATTTATAATTCCTGGTATTCCTGAAGGAAGATTTGCTGAAATAGTCACTACAGGCACACAAAATATGTTAATAGCATTAGGAGATAGCACATAACATCTTGTCTCTGAGGTGGTCTTGAAAAATCAAAATCAAATGTCATATCTCAGTGAAATGTTTCTAAGGGAAATCAACGGGATGCAAAATCTGGTTTCTATAAATTATAGTTTGCTTCACAGTACTTAAACATCTGCAAGCATGTCAATCAAAACACATGTTGAAATTGCTCTCCCAGTCTAGGTAAAAAAGAGATTTTTTTTTCTTTTTTCATTTTAGTCTGATTACAACTAGTATCAGCACACATGTTTTGGGCAAATGGTTCGCTGCACTACTCTTCCCTGCTGTCAGTGTTAATCATCCAGTGTCAAGTGTGATGCTTTGGCCATCATCAAGGATGGAAAAACCACTACCCTGGAATGTGACTCTCTTCCTCAACAATGGGAGGAAAAGGAGGGCAGTAAACCAAAGGCAGAATAAATAGCCTTGTTTTCAAATCTATTTTATTTTATTTTATTTTATTTTATTTTATTCAATTTATTTTTGAGAGAGACAGAAAGAGAGAGAGAAAGAGAGAGAGAGAGAGAGAGAGAGAGAGAGAGAGACAGAATTCCAAGCAGGCTCCATGCTCAGTGGGAAGCTCATGCAGGGCTTGATCTAAAGACCCTGGGATCATGACCTGAGCCAAGATCAAGAGGTAGGCATTCAACCAATTGAGCCATCCAGGAGCTCTTAAATCTATTTTTCAAAGGCAGCCAGATAAAGCACAAAACCATGGATAGCAGTAGGATATGTAATTGGCTGGCTTCTATTTTGCATGGTAAGACAGAATAAAATATTTACATTGTCAACATACATGACTATTATTTAGTAAATGGTCACCAAATCATTTTATTTTACATATTTAAAATTCTTAAAGACTTAAAAATATACACAAATTAGAGGTTTTTCTTAATATGTTATCATTTCACTCTGATCTTTGGCTCTGGATTCTTTTCATTTTGTTTCTGAAGCAATGCAGTAGTCTACAATTGGTATTATCTACTATATAAATATTAGATTCTCAGATTTGGTAATGATGGAAGCATTTTGCTTCATGAAAATCAAAATCCAATAACACAGTACAGAATCAAAAGGGGTTTCACCAAAATTCTCGTTATTCTCCCAGGATAACACATCTATTCAGATTTGAATTTTCACACATTAGCTACATACTCCCGGTGGATCTATTATTGAACAAAATAATCGTTGCAGTTCAGTGCCCAGGAAGAGTAAACATACTTCTAATGCACTTTTTAAATTTCCCATGTGTGTATATCAAATATGATAATGTGGAAGAGCTTGCTATATTTCAAAGTACCATAAAAATGGGATCCACTTTGGCTAGATTTCTAGCTCCTTGAAAAAAAGGGATTGTGTCATGTTTATCTTTGTATCTCCAGCATCTGGCAGAGGGCCTGGCACAGTGCAGCTGCACAGAATTAAGCAATTAATTAATAGCATGTCTGGTTCCACAAAGGATTTGTGGTAGTTTATAGAAAATATATACAATAAAATAGCAAAGTATAGACATATTCTTAGGGAGAAAATGAGTTGGAAAAGGCCATCAGGACCTAACCTGCAGGCTGTAAGGTCCTCAGAGCCACTTTAATTTGGTTATGCATTTGCTCCTGAGTATTATGGTGTCCAAAACAAAATGGGTAATAATACTTTTGCTAGTTTGTAAGGGTGTGCTTATAGGTAAACTATTTTCCTCTCTGTACAATTACTTATGGGATGTCAAACTCATTGAATTGCTATTTTTTTCTCTTTCCACACTTAACCAGTATGGATAGCATAATGAAAATAATGTTGTACTTATATATTATTAATCACCATAGCTCTTGCTCTGTTCTTTTAACTAAGCATTTCTAACTTTCCAATAGTCTACTTACATTTATAAGTATGTGCACTGAGTGCAAGGTATTTTTCAATATCCTTTAGTGGATGGCCAAATTTTGAAAGTAAATACTATATTGGGAGTTACTTTGTGATATGGGGACAAAACTGAAGTTCCCTTAAGAAAACCACATTTTTTTCACAAGTACTAAATTTAAGTACTGAATTTTCAATGTAGGTTTTCATACAGAAGACATTGAGAAATGGTGATATTATGGATGACATAATAACTCCTTAGAGCATATACAGGAATGAGTTTTTAAAGCTGTTCCTGTAATACCTTTTGGTGAAATAACAATATTGCACTCAAATAACTTGATAGGATGCCAAGACCAAATAATCTATGTACAAACTACTTGATTGCATGGCCTAATCCATGTTTAAATCCTTAATTGTCTGCAAAGATAAATGGACTCTGTATGCTTCATAAACTCCTTCCAAGTAACATTATAGTATCTGTCAGTCTGCTTTTTGTAAAAGGTTAAGAAGCTTAAAAAATGCTCATAACTATTTGTGCCATGAATGATGATAAATTTGAATTATTTCAAGAGCTGGGTGAAAAACACAAATGCCAATGCCTTCAGAAATAATACTTTAGAGGCAAGATTTATCTTCTTACTTATGTGAAACAATGTTTTGATGTGAACCATTTTATTTCTTATCATTGTATATGTTGAAGTATGCATATGCAGTAAAACATAAGCGGGAGCAAGAAGAAAAGGAGAAAGGGGAATTTTCTAATATTAGCCAAGTACTGATCTCCATTATTCCTTTTCTTCTTATACATTTCAAAATATTTGTATGTGTTAAATTGAAAAGGTGGTATGAACCGAAAAGTAGTTTTCAATATTAGCCAACTATTGAACTGTGAAGTATAAAAAACACTATCAAATTAAATTAAAAATGCTAAAAGTTATTTTAAAAAATGCAAAAAACAAAAGAGGTGGAAGAGAATTGAGATGCCAAAGAAAACTAATTAATGCTCAAAGGTCAATTTAATCACTACGTTTTACGGCTCGAAAAATAAAAGATGCACAATTTACTTGATCAGTTGTTAAATATTTGTTCTACCCATTTTCATGTCTATACTCTGAAGATTAAAGGAAGTGATGAACACAAAGGCATGTTGTTAACTGTAAATCATTGTGCCTTAGTTATCTAAGTGACCATTATTTTACTCACTTTTCACTGTTAGCAAAATATTTTTACATGTCTAACTATGTAAAGTTGCTGAGCAAAGCCAAGGTTCATATCTAAGAAACTTTACTAGATTCTCCAAAACTGTGTATTTTATCATAGAGGACTGATGATTGTTGAGATTATGATGGAAGTGCAATGACTAGGGGCACCTGGGTGGTTCAGTCAGTCAAGCGCCTGACTCTTGATTTTGGCTCAGGTCATGATCTGATGGTTTGTGAGATCGAGCCCCATGTTGAGTCCCACTTTGGCAATGCAGAGCCTGCTTGGGATTCTCTCTCTCCCTCTCTCTCTCTCTACCCCTCCCCCACATATGCTCTCTTTCTCTCTCTCAAAATAACTAAACTTTTCAAAAAAGAAAATACAATGACTATAGTTAACATTAAGGTATTATGCACTTAAAAATTTGTTGAGAGTAGATCTTATGTTAAGTGTTCTTAGCCTCCCCTCCCCAACATAAAAAGAAACAAAAGGGACACAAGGAAGCTTTTGGAGGTAATGGATATAGTTATTATCCTCTTTATCTGATTGTGGTGAGGGTAACATTAATGCATAGGTATGTCCAAACTGATCAAATTGCATAAATTATGTGTCATTTTTTTGTATACTGATTATATTTCAATAAATCTGGGAAAACCTGTTAAAAGAGTATCAAAAGCCAAACATGAGACCCATAGAAAAGCTTGCAAAACAACAGTTCCTTTTTTTAAATTCTTACTCCCCAATAAATGTAAGTGTAAACTTACTAGAATCCATCCATATACCATATTTCCATTCTGTCTCATGATAGTCTAGCTTATATTATAGGTATGTCCTATATATCATTATAAATTGTAAGCTGAATTTATGTGTGTATGTATATGTCTATATATGTATGTGTACATATATGCATATATACAGATTCCACAGCCCACAATAATCATATGGTTGATACGATGGTATGAATGGCAATCATAAAATTTATTCAGTAATTTATTTCCTGAAAGTTATAATTTTTTTTTAGCAAAGAGATAGAGTTTATTGAGCCAAAGTACAAAGCTCTCAAGAGTAAGAGGGGTCCCGACTGGGTTGCCCAAAAGTTATACTTTTTTAGGTACATACTATCATATGATAAACATGCCACTTCACCCTAAAGACCAGCTCATCAGATAAAAACAACAGTACCATTAGAGTAGTATCATGGCAAGAAACTTAACAAAACAAAAGAAACAGAAAAATAAGATATTGGCAAAACTCTTCATATCTGAGAATGCTAAGGGGAAGAGTGAGTCCTGGGAAGTATATCCACTTACATCCTTGTCCTTTAAATTCTAATTTCATGCTCATCAAACCACCTTCTGACTGTCCTATGTCTTCCCCAGACATTCCCATGGGAAACAGCACTAAACACAATAGATACCATATATTTTTAAAAAAACAACAAAAAAATGACAATTACAATTTAAGATTAACTCCTCTGAACTATTTCACTTTATATCTTTGCTACTTACTTGATATCTACACATTACAAATTTCCTTAGATTAGAATTATTTCATCTCGTCCGGAAGATGGCGGCGTAGGAGGACGCGGGGCTCACAGCGCGTCCTGCCGATCACTTAGATTCCACCTACACCTGCCTAAAGAACCCAGAAAACCGCCAGAGGATTAGCAGAAGGGAGTCCCCGGAGTCAAGCGCAGACTAGAGGCCCACGGAAGAGGGTAGGAAGGGCAGCGAGGCGGTGCGCGCTCCACGGACTGGCGGGAGGGAGCCGGGGCGGAGGGGCGGCTCAGCGGCCAAGCAGAGCCCCCGAGTCTGGCTGGCAAAAGCGGAGGGGCCGGACAGACTGTGTTCCGACAGCAAGCGCGACTTAGCGTCTGGGAGGTCATAAGTTAACAGCTCTGCTCGGAAAGCGGGAAGGCTGGAGGACAAAGGGAGGGAGAGCTGCTGAGCCCCCGGACGGCAGAGCTCAGCTTGGCGGGGAACAAAGGCGCCAGCGCCATCTCCCGCGCCCATCCCCCAGCCAAAATCCCAAAGGGAACCAGTTCCTGCCAGGGAACTTGCTCGCTCCGCGCAAACACCCAACTCTGTGCTTCTGCGGAGCCAAACCTCCGGCAGCGGATCTGACTCCCTCCCGCTGCCACAGGGCTCCTCCTGAAGTCGATCACCTAAGGAGAAGCGAGCTAAGCCTGCCCCTCCACCCCCCGTGCACCTTGCCTACCCACCCCAGCTAATACGCCAGATCCCCAGCAACACAAGCCTGGCAGTGTGCAAGTAGCCCAGACGGGACACGCCACCCCACAGTGAATCCCGCCCCTAGGAGAGGGGAAGAGAAGGCACACACCAGTCTGACTGTGGCCCCAGCAGTGGGCTGGGGGCAGACATCGGGTCGGACTGCGGCCCTGCCCACTAACTCCAGTTATACACCACAGCACAGGGGAAGTGCACTGCAGGTCCTCACCACGCAAGGGACTCTCCAAAATGACCAAATGGAAGAATTCCCCTCAGAAGAATCTCCAGGAAATAACAACAGCTAATGAACTGATCAAAAAGGATTTAAATAATATAACAGAAAGTGAATTTAGAATAATAGTCATAAAATTAATCGCTGGGCTTGAAAACAGTATACAGGACAGCAGAGAATCTCTTGCCACAAAGATCGAGGGACTAAGGAACAGTCACGAGGAGTTGAAAAACGCTTTAAACGAAATGCAAAACAAAATGGAATCCACGATGGCTCGGCTTGAAGAGGCAGAGGAGAGAATAGGTGAACTAGAAGATAAAGTTATGGAGAAAGAGGAAGCTGAAAGAAAGAGAGATAAAAAAATCCAGGAGTATGAGGGGAAAATTAGAGAACTAAGTGATACACTAAAAAAAAATAATATACGCATAATTGGTATCCCAGAGGAGGAAGAGAGAGGGAAAGGTGCTGAAGGGGTACTTGAACAAATTATAGCTGAGAACTTCCCTGAACTGGGGAAGGAAAAAGGCATTGAAATCCAAGAGGCACAGAGAACTCCCTTCAGACGTAACTTGAATCGATCTTCTGCACGACATATCATAGTGAAACTGGCAAAATACAAGGATAAAGAGAAAATTCTGAAAGCAGCAAGGGATAAACGTGCCCTCACTTATAAAGGGAGACCTATAAGACTCGTGACTGATCTCTCCTTTGAAACTTGGCAGGCCAGAAAGGCTTGGCACGATATCTACAGTGTGCTAAACAGAAAAAATATGCAGCCGAGAATCCTTTATCCAGCAAGTCTGTCATTTAGAATAGAAGGAGAGATAAAGGTCTTCCCAAACAAACAAAAACTGAAGGAATTTGTCACCACGAAACCAGCCCTACAAGAGATCCTAAGGGGGATCCTGTGAGACAAAGTACCAGAGACATCACTACAAGCATAAAACATACAGACATCACAATGACTCTAAACCCATATCTTTCTATAATAACACTGAATGTAAATGGATTAAATGCGCCAACTAAAAGACATAGGGTATCAGAATGGATAAAAAAACAAGACCCATCTATTTGCTGTCTACAAGAGACTCATTTTAGATCTGAGGACACCTTTAGATTGAGAGTGAGGGGATGGAGAACTATTTATCATGCTCCTGGAAGCCAAAAGAAAGCTGGAGTAGCCATACTTATATCAGACAAACTAGACTTTAAATTAAAGGCTGTAACAAGAGATGAAGAAGGGCATTATATAATAATCACAGGGTCTATCCACCAGGAAGAGCTAACTATTATAAATGTCTATGCGCCAAATACCCGAGCCCCCAGATATATAAAACAATTACTCATAAACATAAGCAACCTTATTGATAAGAATGTGGTCATTGCAGGGGACTTTAACACCCCACTTACAGAAATGGATAGATCATCTAGACACACAGTCAATAAAGAAACAAGGGCCCTGAATGATACATTGGATCAGATGGACTTGACAGATATATTTAGAACTCTGCATCCCAAAGCAACAGAATATACTTTCTTCTCGAGTGCACATGGAACATTCTCCAAGATAGATCATATACTGGGTCACAAAGCAGCCCTTCATAAGTTTACAAGAATTGAAATTATACCATGCATACTTTCAGACCACAATGCTATGAAGCTTGAAATCAACCACAGGAAAAAGTCTGGAAAACCTCCAAAAGCATGGAGGTTAAAGAACACCCTACTAACGAATGAGTGGGTCAACCAGGCAATTAGAGAAGAAATTAAAATATACATGGAAACAAACGAAAATGAAAATACAACAATCCAAATGCTTTGGGATGCAGCGAAGGCAGTCCTGAGAGGAAAATACATTGCAATCCAGGCCTATCTCAAGAAACAAGAAAAATCCCAAATACAAAATCTAACAGCACACCTAAAGGAAATAGAAGCAGAACAGCAAAGGCAGCCTAAACCCAGCAGAAGAAGAGAAATAATAAAGATCAGAGCAGAAATAAACAATATAGAATCTAAAAAAACTGTAGAGCAGATCAACGAAACCAAGAGTTGGTTTTTTGAAAAAATAAACAAAATTGACAAACCTCTAGCCAGGCTTCTCAAAAAGAAAAGGGAGATGACCCAAATAGATAAAATCATGAATGAAAATGGAATGATTACAACCAATCCCTCAGAGATACAAACAATTATCAGCGAATACTATGAAAAATTATATGCCAGCAAATTGGACAACCTGGAAGAAATGGACAAATTTCTAAACACCCACACTCTTCCAAAACTCAATCAGGAGGAATAGAAAGCTTGAACAGACCCATAACCAGCGAAGAAATTGAATCGGTTATCAAAAATCTCCCAACAAATAAGAGTCCAGGACCAGATGGCTTCCCAGGGGAGTTCTACCAGACGTTTAAAGCAGAGATAATACCTATCCTTCTCAAGCTATTCCAAGAAATAGAAAGGGAAGGAAAACTTCCAGACTCATTCTATGAAGCCAGTATTACTTTGATTCCTAAACCAGACAGAGACCCAGTAAAAAAAGAGAACTACAGGCCAATATCCCTGATGAATATGGATGCAAAAATTCTTAATAAGATACTAGCAAATCGAATTCAACAGCATATAAAAAGAATTATTCACCATGATCAAGTGGGATTCATTCCTGGGATGCAGGGCTGGTTCAACATTCGCAAATCGATCAACGTGATACATCACATTAACAAAAAAAAAGAGAAGAACCATATGATCCTGTCAATCGATGCAGAAAAGGCCTTTGACAAAATCCAGCACCCTTTCTTAATAAAAACCTTGAGAAAGTCGGGAGAGAAGGAACATACTTAAAGATCATAAAGGCCATTTATGAAAAGCCCACAGCTAACATCATCCTCAACGGGGAAAAACTGAGAGCTTTTTCCCTGAGATCAGGAACACGACAGGGATGCCCACTGTCACCGCTGTTGTTTAATATAGTGCTGGAAGTTCTAGCATCAGCAATCAGACAACAAAAGGAAATCAAAGGCATCAAAATTGGCAAAGACGAAGTCAAGCTTTCGCTTTTTGCAGATGACATGATATTATACATGGAAAATCCGACAGACTCCACCAAAAGTCTGCTAGAACTGATACATGAATTCAGCAAAGTTGCAGGATACAAAATCAATGTGCAGAAATCAGTTGCATTCTTATACACTAACAATGAAGCAACAGAAAGACAAATGAAGAAACTGATCCCATTCACAATTGCACCAAGAAGCATAAAATACCTAGGAATAAATCTAACCAAAGATGTAAAAGATCTGTATGCTGAAAACTATAGAAAGCTTATGCAGGTAATTGAAGAAGATATAAAGAAATGGAAAGACATTCCCTGCTCATGGATTGGAAGAATAAATATTGTCAAAATGTCAATACTACCCAAAGCTATCTACACATTCAATGCAATCCCAATCAAAATTGCACCAGCATTCTTCTCGAAACTAGAACAAGCAATCCTAAAATTCATATGGAACCACAAAAGGCCCCGAATAGCCAAAGTCATTTTGAAGAAGAAGACCAAAGCAGGAGGCATCACAATCCCAGACTTTAGCCTCTACTACAAAGCTGTCATCATCAAGACAGCATGGTATTGGCATAAAAACAGACACATAGACCAATGGAATAGAATAGAAACCCCAGAACTAGACCCACAAACGTATGGCCAACTCATCTTTGACAAAGCAGGAAAGAACATCCAATGGAAAAAAGACAGTCTCTTTAACAAATGGTGCTGGGAGAACTGGACAGCAACATGCAGAAGGTTGACACTAGACCACTTTCTCACACCATTCACAAAAATAAACTCAAAATGGATAAAGGACCTGAATGTGAGACAGGAAACCATCAAAACCTTAGAGGAGAAAGCAGGAAAAGACCTCTCTGACCTCAGCCGTAGCAATCTCTTACTCGGCACATCCCCAAAGGCAAGGGGATTAAAAGCAAAAGTGAATTACTGGGACCTTATGAAGATAAAAAGCTTCTGCACAGCAAAGGAAACAACCAACAAAACTAAAAGGCAACCAACGGAATGGGAAAAGATATTTGCAAATGACACATCGGACAAAGGGCTAGTATCCAAAATCTATAAAGAGCTCATCAAACTCCACACCCGAAAAACAAATAACCCAGTGAAGAAATGGGCAGAAAACATGAATAGACACTTCTCTAAAGAAGACATCCGGATGGCCAACAGGCACATGAAAAGATGTTCAACGTCGCTCCTTATCAGGGATATACAAATCAAAACCACACTCAGATATCACCTCACGCCAGTCAGAGTGGCCAAAATGAAGAAATCAGGAGACTATAGATGCTGGAGAGGATGTGGAGAAACAGGAACCCTCTTGCACTGTTGGTGGGAATGCAAATTGGTGCAGCCGCTCTGGAAAGCAGTGTGGAGGTTCCTCAGAAAATTAAAAATAGACCTACCCTATGACCCAGCAATAGCACTGCTAGGAATTTATCCAAGGGATACAGGAGTACTGATGCATAGGGGCACCTGTACCCCAATGTTTATAGCGGCACTCTCAACAATAGCCAATTTATGGAAAGAGCCTAAATGTCCATCAACTGATGAATGGATAAAGAAATTGTGGTTTATATACACAATGGAATACTACGTGGCAATGAGAAAAAATGAAATATGGCCTTTTGTAGCAACATGGATGGAACTGGAGAGGGTGATGCTAAGTGAAATAAGCCATACAGAGAAAGACAGATACCATATGGTTTCACTCTTATGTGGATCCTGAGAAACATAACAGAAACCCATGGGGGAGGGGAAGGAAAAAAAAAAAAAAGAGGTTAGAGTGGGAGAGAGCCAAAGCATAAGAGACTGTTAAAAACTGAGAACAAACTGAGGGTTGATGGGGGGTGGGAGGGAGGGCAGGGTGGGAGGGAGGGCAGGGTGGGTGATGGGTATTGAGGAGGGCACCTTTTGGGATGAGCACTGGGTGTTGTATGGAAACCAATTTGACAGTAAATTTCATATTTAAAAAAAAAAAAAAGAATTATTTCATCTCACATTTTATTTTTCTTTAGTTTGTAAAATATCTGTGCCTGATTTTCTTGCCTAGGTTATAGATGCTTTGAAATAGAACTATGCTTTATCCTCACTCATATCGAGGTCACAATACATATTTATTATTTGATTTTTCATGATAAAAATAAAAACAACATCAAATTTGTAATTGTATGTGTCAAATATGAGATAACATTGTTAATTTATTTTTTCTTTAGTGGCTCAGAATATAGAACAAATTTGTAATTTCTGAACCTCAGCATCTGGAAGTATGTGTTTAAATTTCAAATTATACTATCAATTAAACATATATGGAAATCACTTTTTAAAACAAAAACTAAGAGGATACCATGTGAGGCACACATGCTCTGAACTAGTCAGCATCCAATGGAATATTTTCAGTTGAAAGAATGTTTCCACATATGATATTAGCATCGAAGTGACTAGAAACATAGAGTATCTCACTGAAAAGTCTGAAAATTTTAAGATTCCATTTCAGGTTTCTAGAACCATTTCTATTTTTTCAGAGTTAAACCTCCAATAAAGCATGTTGGAACTCATACAGGTTTCTCCATGCCTTCCTCCTCATTCCACCTGCCCTTTCTTCATTACTATTATTCTAGCTAATAACTTGCATTTCTGTTAAGGTGTGTAACTTAAGAAAAAATCCACTCATGTGTACAATGAATTCCTAAACAATCATCAAGTCAATAAAATGATGCATTTCCAAGATTTCTTATATTTATATCATTTCATTTTTACTCTGAGTCAGTATCAAATAAATATTTGTTAAAACAATGCAGTATCTGCTCAATAAATATTGTTGATTCAGCTGTTAACATGTTTATAGTCCATCAAAATATATTTCTATTTAGCTTTAGTATATTGAAATTAAAAAAATAAATAAATTTAACAGATTCTCTTCTGACCATACCTTCAATTAGATACCAGAACATGCTATTACATTTACCCACCTAAATATATCACAAAAAATATTTTAAGATGTTTGATATTTTAAACAAATTATGAAAATAGACAATAAATTAGAAAAAAATATATGCTGCATAGAACAATTGTAATTTAGTGATAACTAGTAAGAGTGTGCATCCTCTTAGTTCTCAGTTACAGATGTATTTATATCTTTTCAGGTGGTTCCTAAAATTCTGCAGGCTTGTGACTTAGATATATGTGTGTGTGTGTATACACACACACACACACACACACACACACACACACATATGTATATATGTATATATACATATAATTATATGAAGAATGAATGGATGAATAGATACAAGAGCTACTGTGATTTAGAAAACAGTGATGATACTGTGATTGTTTTGATGAAAAGTACAGTTTTTTTGTCTTTGAATACTTCCTTTGGGATTGAAGAGCTGCACTTTGGATTTTGTAATGACTTGTAGTTTGCATAGAACAGTACCTCCTTTTAAAATTAGGCTGAATCTTTTGCTGCCCTCACCAGGATACCACAGCACATGCAACTCTTAATTTCATTGAGAAGAATTTTGAATATCTGTTTAACAAATATTCATATTCTTCTGTGCATATACACATAAAATCTTACTGGAAGCCTTATTACACATATAATATTTTTGTTCATTCATTTGTTCATTCACTCATTCATTCAACTTTAAAACTAAGGCATTAGCAATATCAAAGAAAGCCAATTGAAAACTAGCTGAAATTACTAGCAATGAGAAGGGAAATTTTTGTTTTATAGTAATTTATAAGCATAGGATTAAAATAATAAGCTTATATTGTGTACACTAATACAATAATATTATCACGTACAATTAAGATATAGACTATAAGACATGAATTTATTTCAGTAGCAACATAATAATAGGTCCATAGTTTGTATAAAATTATAATTATTTAAATACAAGGAAAAATATCCCCTTGTCAGGTGAAAAAAAGTCATCTTTTGGTGGCAAAAGCATGCCTCTAATGAAAGCCAGGGAGAATGGTTGAGGCAAACAAAGAAACCTTACAGAGCAATTCACTCTTCTATAGGCCTTCAAAATATAATGGAATATACATTATAATCTACACAATTTTTTCCCTTCAAAGCCTCTCTTTCTTTGTCTTTCAAAAACACCACTGATAATTGTTTACTTCTTTATGTTGCATTTCTTTTTCATAAGAAAATTATACTGTTTTCTGAGCTCCTTAATATTTGAAGGTTAGCTTTATTAGTATAGAACGATCTATATTTGTGAGCTATCATCAGCTATAATTCTTGAACAAAAACACTTCTAGACCTTGAGGGCAATATGCTAAGTAACAAGTCAGAGATAGACAAATAATGTTCCATATCACTTATACGTGGAATCTAAATAACCAGATCTCATAGAAAGAGTGGAATGGTGGTTCCCAGGGGCTGAGGGGTGGAGCAATTGGGCAGATTCCGTGAAATGGTACACACCTGTAGTTAGAAGGTGAATTAGTTTTGGAGATCTAATGCACAGCTTAGTGATTATAGTCAACAATACTGTACTTCAAAGTTGGCAAGAGATCCTAAATGTTCTCACCACAAAAAAGAAATGATATTGATATGGCCTGTTAAACAATGCTACAGTGGTAATCACAGTTAAATACATAAGTGTATCAAATCAACAGGCAATACACCTTAAATTTAAGGTAAATTTACCTTAAAGATAAACTTACCTGATTATATCTCAATAAAGAAATTGGTGAGTATAAGGTACAAGAAAGGAAAGAAAAACTTTACTTTCCATTTTTATGGCAACAAAGGACAATAGCTATCCTTCAATTGCTTGCTTTTCAACTTTGATGAGTACAGAGTGGTAAAATCAGAGGTATTCCATGATTTCCCTGGTAGAGCTTTGGCTGCTTTTAGCATCCCACAGTCCAGATTACAGAGATAAATAATGAAAACATTTGTCCTTTACCTGAGAGTTTCTTCTGAAAATAAATATATATACATACATGCATACATATATATTAGGTAACTATGGTTAATAAATATGTATTATATTCTTGAAATTTGCTCAGAGAGTAGATCTTAAGTGTTCTCACCACACACACACACACACACACACACACACACACACACAATGTGAGGTGATGGATATGTATTAGCTTCATTATAGTAATCATTTCACAATGTATATGTATTTTAAAACATCACATTGTACACTTTAAATATATACAAAATATATTTGTCAATTTTAGCTCAATAAAGCTAGGGGGAAAGATAAAAGAAATAGTTTTATGTCCAAAATTTGAGAATATATAAGAAATGAAAACATTTTTTGAAAAATACATCTTTGAAACAAATTAAAGATTATATTGTATATACTGTGTATAATGAGTATATGAGTTTTACTTCATTATTCATTTTAATATGTATCTATCTTGATTTTTTCCTCAGTGAATTCTCAAGAAAAACATCACTTTTATTACTCTTTTCAAATGGTGCTTTTTTCTTTATTGTCAACTTTTTGTTTTTATTTTCTCCATTGAAACTTTGTTCTCTAATTTATTAATTTCCTCTCTCATGTTAAGGTGCTTCTAACTTCTTTGGATTTATTTAATCTTTTTTCCAGAACTCAGTTAGCTGTTCTGCTCACTATTTTCATCTTTTTATGCTCTTCTAATAGAAATACTAAATCCATAATTGTCTTCAATATATCCTTATCCATTGTCTTAATGTGTAGTATTTCCATTGACTTCCATATTTATGTGATATAGAGAAGTTCATTTGGTGATATTTATTTATTTATTTATTTATTTATTTATAGTAGGGCAGAGGGGCAGGGGTGGGGGGGTAGAGAGGGAGACAGAGAGAGAGAGAGAGAAAGAATCCCAGTCAGGCTTCACATTCAACATGGAGCTGAACACAGGGCTTGATCCCATCACTCTGGCATCATGACCTGAGCTGAGATCAGGATTCGGATGCTCAACCAACTAAGCCACCCAGGTGCCCCTATTTAGTGATATTTGAAAGTGCATTTTAAAATTTCTACACTATGTATTTGAAACTGACTTCCAAGTTAAATTGTATTGTGGCTCAAGCATATGATCAGTTACAATACCATACTTCACAAGTGTTAAACAATTGTAATACATATTAACTGTACTTTAAGAATAATGCATTTTCTCTAAACATTGGATGCTGCACAGTCATGTTCCAATATTTTATGTTCTATAATTTTGTCTACTTGAACATCAAGTATTTGATTCATACATGTTTATGTCATATAATACAATGGATTTTTTTCAAAATCTCATCAGAATTAGATTACTTTTTGCTCATATGTTATATTATGAGACATTAATCCACTTTGTTTGATATTAAAATGAATAATCCTTTTTCTTGGTATTTGGAATATATATGGTGTCATCTTTACTATCATCTCTGATTTCTTATATATTAGTTAGGGCTTTTACAAATAGGGTATCACAGCCAAACTTTAGATATTAACTGGCAAACATTGTTTTCATTCATCATCATTCCTGATATGTTTGGATTTATTTCTACCTACATATTTTTCCTCTTCCATTTGTCCTTTTTTACATAGGCTTTTAATCTTTTCTTGCCTTATTCTGATAGGACTTTTTTCTCTTATTTCAAATTTCCATCTACTCTTTTAGATTTTATGCATTCTATTTTTATAATTTTAGTGGTTATGTTAGATACTTTATCATGCATATTTAAGTCAATGAGATTAAAAATCTAAACTTAAGTTATTTCATTATCTTTATCCTTAACAATGCAAAAGCTTTGGAAGACATTAATTCCATCACTCTTTACAAATTATGCACTACTATAGGTTAGTTTAATAAGATAATTTTTCTTTGGGGTGCCTGGGTAGCTCAGTCGATTGAGTGTCCAACTCTTGATTTCAGCTCAGGCCATGATCTCATTGTTCATAGGATGGAGCCCTGTGTCTGCCTCTGCACTGACAGTGTGGAGCCTACTTGGGATTCTCTCTCTTTCTTACTCTCTCTCTGTACCCCTCCCCAACTTGTGCTCTCTTTCTCTCTCTCTCTCTCAAAATAAATAAACACTTTTCTAAAAAGATTATTTTTTTTTTACTTTTTTTGTTTCTCTGATTTACTCATATATATTCAATTTCTTGCTTATATTCTTTATTTTAGTTCAGTCCTTTCTTCTGAGATCTTTTTTTTGTCAGATCTATAAAGCTATAATTTCTTTGATCTCAAGCTACTTCACTGTTTATGATATGTGACTCAAATGTAACTCTCATTAATTGGTATGGAAACTCGCTAGTGAAGGTTTAGAATCCACCCTTTATCTTTCAAAATCTTTTGTCATTTACTCTTTTGGGCAGTTGTCAAGTCTATGCCTAGACACCTTTCTGAGAAATTTCTATTAGCTTTTATTTTCTTTGCTCTCTTTATCTAGAGTTCATATTTAGTTGTATATTGAATTTCTCATGAATTAGTCTCCTCTCATGTTATCCTTTTGTTCTACATCTTTAGTATGTATCTGGACTTTTCCAAGTTGTCAATTATTTTTTATTTAATTTTAGAAATATTTTTGACTTTCAAGAACTTCCTACTTCCTATTTGCTTTTTATGTTATATGTTTCTTGTATTGTGAATGCAATATTCAAGTGAAATAGAGTTATTTGAAAATTATCTTCTTAAAAAGAAGAACTTTAGATCTTTAAAGAAGATCTTTAAGATCACAGTTTTGGTGATCTTATTAATATGCTTATCAAAAAAGGTCACTGCCCTACTCAGAAACTTTTAACAGTTCCCAATTGCATTTTAGCTAAAACATAAAATCTTTATCATGGTTTCTTACTCAAAGTGTTTGATGATGGCCCCAATCTCTGTAATATCACTCCTGTGATCACTCCCGCAGCCACATTCATACTATTCCTCCAAAGAATTAAGTTCTTTTTAGATTTAGAGACATTATATACACTGCCCCTTTTGCCTGGGAAAATTTTTCTAATGGAAGTATTGTTTTCACCAAAAGATCTTCTCAGACCACGACCCACTCCTTTGCCTTGATGTCTAGTTGTAATAATTTCTTATTTTGCTTCATACTTTTCTTTAAAGCACTCCCACATTTTGTAACTATTACATAGGCACTTATTGTGACTGTTGTAGATACCTTTCCCATCTACAAGTTTTAAAATTTTATGAGGGCATGGACCACATCTTTTCATTGAACACAATATTCTCAGTACTTAAGACAGTCTCCATCACAGAGTAGGAAGTAATTAAATAATTATAAATGAGATAGTAACACTAAGAATACTATTTGTGTTTTTAATCACTGAATGAATGGAAGATTTTTATGTATCATGATAATGGGTAATATCTTGCCAAACATGTATGTATACATGTCTGTGTATTTTCCTTTAATCTTGAGGTGAATCAAAGTTCTCATTTTTTAATGTTAATTTATTTTTGAAAGAGAGAGAGAGAGCAAGTATGGGGGATGGACAGAGAGAGAGACACAGAATCTGAAGCAAACTCCAGTCTCTGAGCTATCAGCACAGAACTCAATGCGGAGCTCAAACTCACAAACTGTGAGATCATGACCTGAGCCAAAGTCAGAGGCTTCACTGATTGAGCCACCCAGGTACCCAAAAAGTTCTCATATTTTTAATGCTACCCAAAATCTTAGAGGTCAGTACTAGATTATACTTTTTCTTGGTTTTTCCATCTCTCTCTCTCTCTCTCTCTTTCCTCCTCCAGTTATGTGATCCTGCTTTCTTTCCCACAGTGTTAATGTTGCTGTGTGATATGGCATTTATATCCCTAGTATATACTATCATGAACAAAAATTCCTGAGCAGTATGGTCTTGAAACATTATTATATCATAAGTTCCATGAGTTGTATAATTACACCTACATACTATTTTTTTTCAGAAATATTAATGCAAAATATTTCTATATTTTACATTTGATAAAGCATTTTCATCACTGAATAAGAAAGATCATGGGCAGATTTGTGTTTGTCATGTAAACTGAAAATTTCATATTATTTGAAAGGTACTATGTGCTATTACTTGATATAGTAAATTTCCATTAGGTTTTAAAGCCACAAATAAGCACTTTACCAAAGTCCTCATTAACCTGTATCAGTAAATAGATGCTTTATATCTAGATAATGGAGAAATAGAACTCTATAAAGAGCTATAGTAATATTCATATCAGAATAGTTTCTCCAAATGTCCTTTACCTCTCTACTAAATTACTTCATTATAATCATAAAAATGTAACTTTATGATTACATCAATGTTATATCCCTCTGCAATTGCATATGCCTTTTGACTTTTCAATACATGTCTGTATTGAGAAAAGTATCATGTTGAAAAATTAGGACTGCCTTGCCTCAGACAAGTAAGTTCATTCAGAATTCTTTTTGTTTAAGCATTTCACTCTTGTCCAAGCTTTAATCACTTCCAAAGTGTTGAATTCTGTGTTTGTTATGTGTGTATGTAAGTAAAATTTTGGGAGCTTTGTGTATATATCACATTCTTATTAGCAATTCTTCACATCTGTGAGGTAACTACTGTCTAAGACACGGGTCTAATTCACACAGTTGTCATCGGTGAACACCTGATTTAAATCTACATTTATCTAATTATAAAATCCATACTCTTACACTAAAGGCTATACTCTTAATTTATGATACATTTAACTAATATTGATCACCTTGGAGTCTTAATATTTCAACAAAAGTGCAAGAAAAAGTATTTGCTTTAAATACATATCACTTTATGTAATTTGCTTTAAAAATTGCTTTAAATTTGCTTTAAATAAATATTATATTAAATAAACGAAATACTGCTGAAACCAAAGTTTGGGGTATGAAGATAACTAAAAATCTGAAATTCAGATCTGTAGATAGTAAGACCATACAGTTCACACGCTAATATGACAAGACAAATCAAACTTAAATAAAGCATTGGATTATTACACAAAAATAGATATCCATATCTTCTGACTTCCATATCTTCTGATTCTTGTGGTCTGTCTCTTGTCTCTGTCTCTACCTTTGTCTCTCTCTCTCTCTCATTTTACATATATATAAAATATTATATTACATATATAATATATATTAAATATATAAACATATATAATATATTTATCATATATATTATATATAATATAAAACATATATATATAAAACATATATATAATGTAAAACATATATATATATAATGCAGAACTTTCTCTTTTATGTCAAAGTTTGAATAAAAATCTGATTTGTGTGGCATAATCATAATGACCTCATCTCAAGGCAATGATGGTGTTTTTTGCCCTCACTCTCCTCACTCTCAAGAGAAAATATATGAGATCATTGTCATTTGGAATTGACCCAGAGGCAGAATGAGTTACCAAGAGCACAGCTAGGAGGTAAGCTCTATGAGAAAAGGGATCCTGACAGCTTTCCACCAACACCAGCTCAGTGTCAAGCAAAGGAGTAGAATAATATTTTACCCAGTAAGTATTTGTTAATTCAATGAATGACTACAATAATACCATTTCTATGACTAGATTAATTTATGCTTAACAGGTGTATTTAAATATATAGTATATAAAACCATTTACCTTCTTTTAAAATGATAGTCAAAATCTTAAATTTTTTTTTTTTTTTGCTCAAGTCCATATATGTATTGTAATAAATTACTGGATTAAAAAAAATCCTGTTAAAAAACTTTTGGCTCAAGGTGTGCATGGCTGGCTCAGTCAATAGAGCATGGGATTCTTGGTCTTGGGATCATGAATTCAAGCCCCACATTGGGTATAGAGATTACTTTAAAAACGAAAAAAGAAAAAAAAAGAAAAAGAAAAAGAAAACAATGTAAAAAATTGGCTCAATATATTTATTTGTACCATGAACTAATTTAGCTACATGATTTTGGATTGATTGAATAATTGCACAGGCATCATTTATAATAACTCAGGAATCAATTTAAAAAAAAAGAACTCTCCCTTTAAGTCAAAATCAAACGATTTCCCAACACAATAATGCTTTATGCTTTGTGTGGCAACAAATTGAAAGACATAGTCATTATTAGTTTTATTGGATGCAAATTAAAGAAATAAAATTCCTCAAGAAAATTTATTTTTAACTTTTTTTTTTTTAATTTTTCTTTTTTCAACGTTTTTAATTTATTTTTGGGACAGAGAGAGACAGAGCATGAACGGGGGAGGGGCAGAGAGAGAGGGAGACACAGAATCGGAAACAGGCTCCAGGCTCTGAGCCATCAGCCCAGAGCCTGACGCGGGGCTCGAACTCACGGACTGCGAGATCGTGACCTAGGTTGATCGGACGCTCAACCGACTGCGCCACCCAGGCGCCCCTATTTTTAACTTTTAAAATGATTTAGTACATCAAAATCTCCTGTAAATAAGCTAAGGGGAAATAGTGAATCTTCTACCTCTTGGTATATACAAAACAAATTGTATAATACTGAGTTAGAACAGAAAGGCTTCTTGAACATGGCATTCAATACCTCCTACACAATTCAGGAAAAAATAAATTGGTTGTTCTCTTCTATTAGTTTGAAAGTATATGTTTAATTGACAGAGACATATAGGTGGCAGTGATAAGTTAAACCACTGTAAATTTCTGCATGTTCCATCATCATTTGCAAGAAAACTTTGAATATAAACATTAAATCACAGTATTAGATCTGGTTGATAGGGTTGATTCTCTAGTTCCTTCCATTTTTATTATAATAGTAAACTTTTTAAAGCCTTATTCTCTGATGAAATTTACTTATAATTATTATATCATTTTAAATTATTGGATATGTTTTGAAGTTATTAATGCTATGCATTTGTCTCATGTAGCAAAACTCTGTTTTATGAGCCATCATCATTCTACTCATATACAAGAAGCTATGTCCCCCTCTTTGTTTATGATTTTATTTTCCATTGAGGTTTAATTTTAGTCACATAAATCATACATACAACTCAGAGCCTGATAGATCTTGATGCCATCTTTTATAGAGTTTAACTTTGGTTTAGTAGCTATTTTGAGTTAATGAAAACTATGATAGAGTCTGAATGGAATATGGAATTTTTTGACACACACTTCTATATATCTCTAGCATTAGCACCTGTGGCATAGGTAACGCCCTATCATTTACACCTGTGGTATAGGTAACTACCTAATATCACAGTCAGTGTGAATATGTTTATATTTGAAACTTGCTATTTTAGGTAAAAATTTACACTTTGTAAAATCAGTATTTCTTGAATGGCCTCAAAGATGCAAATAGGTCATTTCATTTACTGAAAGCAGTTAATATCATCTTATAATATTACTAATATATTTAGAATGTGAAACTTTCACAATGCTAATATATTTGATGTCTAAGAAAGTTTTTTGCAACAGCATACCATTTATAGTTAATTACAAAAGATTAATGTTTAAACACAGAATCAAATAATCAAAAATGATTCTCAAATTATTACAAATTATTTCTTTGATACTCTTTTTAGGTTATGCATTTATTTACTTTGAGCAAATTGGTACAAATTGGTAATAATCTAATTGCTACAAATATAAAGGAATATTTTTCAAATATAAATACCCATTTTTAATTTTATATCCAACAAATTCAAATCAATATCTACAGAGAAATATAGTGACTAAGGATATTGTTAGTATGTCCTTGGAACCACAGTAGAGAGGACAGCCGTCTTGCCAGCGCAACCCAACGAAAAGCCCCTAGTAAGGTGCCAGAACGAATTGGAGGTCAACCAATCACCCAGCGACAGCAAGACCTGACACGAAAAAGGCCCACCCGGACCTAAACCCGGAACCGCTGCAGCTTAAAAACCCCACCCCACCACACCCGGGGGCGACTTCCCTGACTCCTCTCTCTCTCTCTCCCTGAGTCAAGGAACCTCGCCCGAGACCTTAGTTCCCAGTAAAGCCTTTGACTGCTAAAAGTTTTTAGCCCCTGACTCTTATCTTTACCCTGCCTTACGCCTGACCCTAACAGATACAAACTATACAAAGTTTAGAAAAACACTTTAGTTAGTAAATATTATTTTTGTATGTTTACATATATGATGTACACGTACATGTATATATGTATGTATATACTTTATTCACACATTGATTTAAATTGAGGTCTTAATCTAAAGCAAAATACTATTGTACAACCTGTGCAGTTCTATAATACCCTACGCAAAATACTACTATTTTAATGTCATATTATGAAATATTTCATATATAAAATATAGAAGGGATATTCATGATCACATAAGTTGAATATCAATCATACTTGGTTAAGAGCTCCCTGTCTCTTTTTCTCCTCTCAAAACACAAATAAAATGAATATAGCCACCAAAGGATTTTCATGGTTTTATTTATAGAAAGCAAGTCAGCACATATATGAAAAAAGAAGTGTGGTAGAGATTACCTAAATATGTATTATCTCAAGTGAGGACAGCATTGCTCAGTGTAGGAAAGAGTTTGGATAAATGTTTTAACAATTTAAAGATGGAAAACGATTTGGGCAACAAAATCTCACAAATAAAAGAGCCACATTTTTATTTTTATATAGTAAAATAAAAAAAATCTCTCCATAATTTGTTTCATTATAAATGTAGTCCTAAACATATTTGTCCTCCATACGTTATTTAGTACACATTTTTCTGTGATCCTTTCACTACAAAATACTACCATCAAACACTCATTCCTTATATCACTATCCCATGCCTATTTGGCTAATAACAATGTAATATTTATATTAAAAAGCATTTCGATATTAAAAAGCTATTTTGTATTACTGGGGTACCCATATATGTTATATATGTTTTAAAAATACATGGAGGGGTGCCTGGGTGGCGCAGTCGGTTAAGCGTCCGACTTCAGCCAGGTCACGATCTTGCGGTCCGTGAGTTCGAGCCCCGCGTCAGGCTCTGGGCTGATGGTTCGGAGCCTGGAGCCTGTTTCCGATTCTGTGTCTCCCTCTCTCTCTGACCCTCCCCCGTTCATGCTCTGTCTCTCTCTGTCCCAAAAATAAATAAAAAACGTTGAAAAAAAAATTAAAAAAAAATACATGGAAAAATTATATATATTATATATATATATATATATATATATGATACATATATATATATCTTTAATATATATTTAAAAAAAATAAATACACTGAGAACTACACATGGATTTTTCTGGTATACAAAAATTTTAAATATTTTTAATGCCACAAAAATGGATAGCTCCAGAACAACAAAACTCTCAATAGTTGTGATCATTTTCTCAGGAATTAAATTTCTGTCTTTCTTTTTTTAGTATTTATTTATTTATTTTTATTTTGAGAGAGTGAAACAGAGAGAGTATGAGTGGGGGAAGGGAAGAGAGAGAGGGAGAGAGAGAATCCCAAGCAGGCTCTGAGCTGTCAGTACAGTTCCTGACATGGGACTAGATCTCACAAACCATGAGATCATGACCTGAGCAGACATCAAGCAGATGCTCAACTGACTGGGCCACCCAGGTGCTCCAGGGATAAAATGTATTTCTAATTTATTTCTAATTTATTTTTATGGTTCTTTTCATTTGAATTTTATTTTATATTTTCAACACTCTAGTTTTAACTAATTTCTTTGTAATAAATTTTCAAATGGAAAAAGCTATTATCTATTATATATATAGGTGGATTATACTTTCATGATTAGTTTATGCTGATGTGGATATCAAAATTTTACTAAGATATTGAAAATTGCAGCATACAAACTATAGTTTTAATACTGACTCTAGTAGTTATTACAATATACAGAAGGAAAAATTAAAAGCCAAACACTTCAAAATCCATATGGTTACAAAATGATTGTAATAAAAACTTCAAATATAAAACTAGCAGTATAGTAATCTACACTACCTTCTTGGAAAATTTGATTTGGGTAATTCTGTAATAATTTGTCAACTTCCTGCATTAAGTCACCCATGAAATAGCTCCTCAATTTCTACATACTTGACTGTATTTCCATTCTATACACAAAAGAGGCATAAGTATAACATACTGTTCTCTATTTCTTAATCACCCTTTTACTTCAAATTCAGTTACACTGAGTCAACTATTTATATGATATCCACACATCTTTTACCATTTTAACTTCATAAGAAATTGTGAGGTTTACAAAGCTTTTCTTATCTTACAGGTAAGTAAACTAGAGAATAGAAAATACAACTAACTTTGTAAAATTCATATAGTTGATAATTCCCAGATATCTGTGCTTCTTTTCTTTATTTATACTTTTGTAAGATCTAATGATAATACTTTCTGAAGTAAATTATTGTTTAATATCTGAACAAAGTCCCTGAAAAATGTTACCTTTGTTTCTTGCTAAAATTATTTTGCAAGTTATGGATGGAATGATGTCTGGGGAATGACTCAAGATATGTTATGATGAGGGAGGTAGGTGGTGTATAGAAAATCACGATGGGTGATATTTGCTGAAGTTAAGCAATGGGTAAATAGAGGTACTTTCTACTTTTGTATATGCTTGATTTTTTTTTCATTAAAAATTTTAAAAATGTATTTTAAGTACTTCATCTAACAATAGCAGAAGGCACATTCTTCTCAAATTCACATGGAACATTCACCAAGATAGACCATATTCTGGGCCC
The DNA here is from genome assembly GCF_023721935.1 of Panthera uncia. Taxonomy (NCBI): domain Eukaryota; kingdom Metazoa; phylum Chordata; class Mammalia; order Carnivora; family Felidae; genus Panthera; species Panthera uncia. The sequence goes on from NW_026057576.1 coordinate 55,117,776, forward strand.
TAAATGACACTTTAAAAAATTTAAAATAATAGAAATCATATAATGTCTGCTCTCAGACCACAATGCAATTAAACTAGACACAATGCAATTAAATCAATAACAGAAAGATAACTCAAAAATACCAACAGACTTAGAGATTAAATAATATACCTTTAACACATGAGTGAAAGAAGACACCTCAAGAGAAATGAAAAAAACATTTGGAATTAAATGAAAATAAAAATGTCACTTATTAAAATTTGTGGGATGCAGCAAAAGTAGTGTTTAGAGGGATATTTACAGCCTTGGATACTTATATTATTTAAAAAAAGTTTTAAGATCATGATTTAAGTTTCCATATTAGGCAACTTAAAAAAGAAGAGAAAATTAAATCCAAATAAAGCACAAGAAAGTAAATAATAAGATTTAGAGCAGAAATCAATTAAATCGAATACAGGAAATCAATAGGGAAAATTAACAAAACCCAAAACTATTTTTTTGAAAAGATCAATACACTATCTAGCCAGTCTAAGGAAAAAAACAGAAAAGACACAAATTACTAATATTAGAAGTGAAAGATGGTACATCACTACAAATCCATGGCCGCTAGAATGATAATAAAATAATTCTATAAAAAACTCTATGCCCGGCACATTTTATAACAGAGATAAATGGATCAATACCTTGAAAGACACAAACTGCCAACACTTACACAAGAAGAAACAGGTAATCTGAATAGGACTTTATTTACTAAAGAAACTGATTCAATAATGGAGAAACTTCCAAAACAGAAAGCATCAGGCTTTGTTTATTCATTGATGAGTTCCACCAAACACTGAAGGAAAAATTATACCAATTCTCTACAGTTTAATTCAGAAGATAAAAGTATTCTTACCATATGATCTATCAAAGTGTCCTTGATATTTTATCTTAAGAAGTTGAAAATTTATGTCCACAGAAAAACCTTCACACATATATGTAAAACAGCTTTATTCATAATTACCAAAACTTGGAAGCAACCAAAATGTCCTACAGTAGGTGAATGGATAAACTCTGGTACATCCAGACACAGAAATATTATTCAGCAAATAAATGATTTATTGAGCCATGGAAGGGCATGGAGGAACCTTATCTATATATTACAAGTGAAAGAAGCTAAACAAGTACATACAATAGAATTTCGACTACATATGATAAGCAATTAAATGTATGAAACAGCGTGAAAAATAGACAAAATAAATGTTAACTATGATGATGAAGAGTATGATGAAGAGGTGATAAAGGAATCAGTCGTGGCTTGAGCTTTGATTTTATTTTAATATTCACAATAGAAGAAATCCCTACTTAACCAGCACTGAGCACAGATAGTTAATGAAGTGTCTAATGTCACCTGGCCTTATCAGAACCTCGCAGCATTTTCCTTCATCCTGCAAAGTCATATTCTCAAAGGTCTACCCAGAAAGGAAAGGTGCTTCTGCCCACATTCTTAACTCAGGACCATTTTGATGAGGAGTCCACAGAGTTTCCATTATTTCAGTGCTACACTGATTGAAACGAAAAGAGGAAAAAAAAAAAAAAAAACAATTGGAGGTTTTGTGCTCATTCTATTTTAGAAATCCCATCATCTTCTCTATAGAAAAAAAAAAGTGACCCTTCTTGTTTCTCAGTATTTATGCTTTAGGATGAAAATAACAGCAAGGAATAGCATTCAACTTTTGTATTTTGGACTTGACTCATGCCATAATCTCTAGGAATGGGCGCTTATCTCCAGGGATAAATTCTGCTCCCAAATAGGTATACGCTGACAAAATGAGATTCTCTCAGATTTCCAGTTACTCAATCTCTTCAGATGAAATGAAGATGAATTTCATTTTATCTTACTATAAATTACTCTCAAGGGTGAATGACACATAAATGAGGTTCCTATAAAATAACACAATGGGCTGAAAACATATGGCTATTGTAGAGACATGATTTTTACTTATGGAGTATATTTGACACTGGGTCATTCAGTAGCAAGTATTATGTATGAAGATTTCCCACTAGCTACTCTTTCAACCCAAGACTGTGTCTCTATCATAAAATCCAATATAATGCAATGTTTGTTGTTTTTCTTTTTTGGATTTTGGTTTGTTGTCGTTTGTTTGTTTGTTTGTATGTTGGGGGGGGCTCAATTCATTATCTATTATCTGGGTTTCCCTATGCAGGAAACAAGAATAATTAAAACAGCCATTCAAACAATGAACACAAGATATTGTCAATCTCTGTTCAGTCAATAGCATGTTTAGTTATCATATGTCTTTATTCCTACAGCTATTGGATGAGTTTCTGAATACATATGTCACTTATGCTTGTGGATTTTCTTCTGGATGTTGGACTTATATAAATATAATGAATCACTATTATTATTATAAGTTAGAATAATAAAATGTTGCTTACATTAAATCATGCAACAAATTATCATGGTACTCATTTGGCACTGTTAACACTTCATTAGAGTTCCAATGAAAAGAAGGTAACTAATTTAATTTTGATATTTAACACTAATATAGGAATGAGGTGAGAATTTTCATTATGAAAGTAGCCATCTTTTCCTCAGTCTTAATGCTTAAATATCTCTATATGCCTTATAATTCAGTTTTCATCTTTCTAAATAGGATTGATTCTAATACTTTAAACAAAAGTAAACATTTCCCATTATGTTTCCTGTTTTGTTTTCAGTTTCATTTTTTTAATAAGAATATTATAAATGACTTGGATTTACCTCAAATGCATTCTTCCGTGGCTCAACAAGCTTATTACATTTAAAATAAAAAATAGAAACAATGTTACTAGAAGACTGAATCACTGACACATGAAGCTTTTTTCCTTCCTATCTGCTCCGTTGATGGTTTTCATCAGCGCCACTTACATGCCATAGAAAATAATACCCCACTTATGTTGAGATGACTTTTCCAGTAATATCAAATATCTAGAGCAGTTTAAAACATGAACACCATTCAATCGTATGCAAAAAATTATATAATTTCCTTAAAGAAAAGTTCTTTAGGCTGCCATTCAGAGCGTATGCATGCTAATTTTAGACATCATTTGGATGAGGCTGTTTAGTTGCTATTTGAGTCTGTAGCACATTAGCAGCAGTAAATTAGAAGTCTTTCTTGTATGTGTGTGTGTGTGTGTGTGTGTGTGTGTGTGGTTGTGGTTGTACATGTGTCAAAGGTTACAAGATATATTAAAATATTGTTAAGGGTAGAAGAAATTGTAAGTAGATACAGCTAGTGCAAAGACCCTAAGGTGGGAACATGACTCATATCTTGAGAGAATAGTAGAAAGTGAGATAAGAGCAGTCAAGTCATGTAAGGTTTTGTAGGCCGTTGTAAGAATCAATAGGACTTATTGGAGTATGTTGAGCTCAGAAGTGACATGATCTGACTTAAATGCTAAAAGGATCATTCTGGTTTCTGGGACAACAGGCTGCAGTGGGTATGGGGAATAGTTAAGAAATCAGAAAGTAGGCATTATAGCAATCCAGATGATGTATGTTACTTGTGTGCAGTAAAGTGGCATTGGTAAGAAGTAGATACAGATAGAAGTAGATACAGATAATCTTGAAGTTACAGCCAGCTGATGTTGGTAATAAAGGACCTAACTCATTACATAAAAGTTAAATTATATTCAGTACATGTTATTTAAAAGGCAAGAACATGTATAATCAGTTTGGAAAAATTTCCATTAAAATGTTTAAACCAAAGCACATTAAATGTTTAATTTTAAAGGGTAGGTTTCTATTCCGGGAAAAATCACTTACGTGGACTAGCACATTTTCTGACAATCTGGGGAAAAAAGGGATTTCTAAATAATAAAACAATATCCCTAGTAATGAGCTTCTGGAGCACAGCCACTGTGGTGGTTAATTTTATGTGTCAACTTCACTGGATCACAGGGTGCCCAGATATTTGGCTAAACATTATTTCTGAGTGTGTCCGTGAGGGTGTTTCTGGGTGAAATTAGCATTTGAATCAGTGGACTCAGTAAAGCAGTTTACTCTCCCTGATGTGGGTGGACATCATGCAATCTGTTGAGGGTCTGAATAGAACAAAAAGGCAGAGGAAGGAAGAGTTTGGCCTTTTCTGCCTGATTGCTTGACTTTGGACATCAATCTCTTACCCTCATTGGTCCCAAATCTCAGGCCTTTGGGTCTGACTGAATCACACCCCTAGCTTTCTTGGGTATCCAGCTTACAGAGGGCAATCAGGGGACTTTTCTACCTCCATAATTATGTGAGACAGTTCCTTATAATAAATATCTTAACCTCTTCATATTTTATTGATATATACATGTGTGTATATGTACACGTGTGTGTGTGTGCGTGTGTGTGTGTATCTCCTGTTGATTCTATTTCTCTAGAGAACCCTAACTAATATAGCCACCATCCCTGCATTAAAGCCACATTTCTTATTTTACAACTGATTCATTAAATCCTAATAATAGGATTCCACAGAAACTTCACTGATGTGGAATAATCATAAGAAGAATGTCTGGAAAAATTGAAGAAAGAGTATAAATTGAAGAAAGAGTATAAATTGAAGAAAGAGTATAAATTATAGACAGGGAGATTGTTGGCTACAGAGTGAAAAAGGAAATGTAGAATCAGACTGAAGAGAGACATAGTTGGAACTTAATGCAATAATCCATGTGGGAAATAATTAAGGCATAAATTAACTCAGTATCCCTAGACTGATAGTAACCAAATTTTGACTAGAGGATCCAGGTTTTTTCAAAGCTATTGTTGAAACATATTTGCTATTATAAAAATAAATTACATAATGTAGATTGTTCTGCTACATATATTTTGAGAAGTTGAATGATATATTTGAAAGTTGTAAATTTGAAAGTATTAATATTTGAAAGTTGTAAAATTCATAATGAATATAAAAACATGAGCTGTCACATACCCAAAAGGTCAAATCACCAAAAATTTAGTAGTCACTGATCACTTTGGGCCCTACCACCAGGTTGGATCCTATAGGAGAATATATAAATAAATGTTAAATGTTGCTTTCAGCATAGAGAATTTAGAAATGTATACATAAAGTGGGCTAAAACAAAGTTAAATAACACAATGAGAAATTATGATGATAAAGATTCAGTCTGACAGGAAGATTCTGGAAATCATTTCTATGGTTTCGTTTTTTTAATTTACAAAATATCATGTATGTTTGTTTGTTTGTTTATTTAGAGACAGACAGAGAGAGAGAGAGAGAGAGAGAAATCCCAAGCAGGCTGTATGTAGTCCACACACGGCCTGATGCAGGGCTGAAACTCACGAGAACTGTGAGATCATGACCTGAGCCAAAACCAAGATTTGAATGGACACTTAACTGACTGAGCTACCCAGGGGCCTCTCTATGGTTTCAAAGATGACCTTTGCACCAAAACATCCTGTTCATGACTGACCAAATACACACCTTCATCCAAACCTGCTTCTACACCTCACTCTCCGTTGCCAGTTCACACTAGCATTATTCCAAACTCCATTATATCAAATTCCAATGTTAGGATGAATTCATTAGTTTCTCTCCAAAGGTGTTTCTTTTTTGTTTACTAATTCTTTTGAAATTCTGTACTTGCTTTTCTCACTTTCTCACAATATTTAGAAATATTAAAGCTATTTTACTTCATTCACTTTTTCCCATTTCCCATATCCACACACTTGCTAAATTCTGTCAGTTCTCTTACATCACTACATTTTGCAAAATTCTCTGCCTCTCTCTTGTAATGTTTCCTCTTGTTAATATCAGGTTTAATGTCAGATTTTTATCATCTGCTTTATCTGTTACAGTATCTACCCAAATAATCGCCAAGTTTCTGGATTCTAACCTATTTAATCTGTTCTCCACATTGCCACGTGAGTTATCTTCATACAAACAGGTTAAATGCTGTCACTTTTCTTTTCAAAAACTTTCTGTGGTGACTCATTTATCTACAAAATACAGTTCAAAATATTTTTTTTTAACGTTTATTTATTTTTGAGACAGAGAGAGACAGAGCATGAATGGGGGAGGGTCAGAGAGAGGGAGACACAGAATCTGAAACAGGCTCCGGGCTCTGAGCTGTCAGCACAGGGGCCCGATGCGGGGCTCGAACTCACTGACCGTGAGATCGTGACCTGAGCCGAAGTCGGCGCTCAACCGACTGAGCCACCCAGGCGCCCCCAGTTCAAATTCTTTAACATAGCATTCAAAGATCTCAATTACTTGACTGTAAATTTCCTTTCCATTTTCATCACTTGAAATCAAACTATCTTTCCCTTTTCATGACCTCATCACTTCCATCTTTTATTTCCGAAACTCATGAGTTAATCACATCAATCTACTCACCTTTTTTCAAATATATATACACACACACACATAAATCACCCATCCACTGTGCTCTTTTGCATTTGGACAGATATGACCTCAAACTTATTTATTTTAATGATAGAATACTACACCAAATTCATCTTTGATTGACTTAAAAAAAAGAAATCATGAATATCAGAACTTTTATGAGACTGATATACTACCTACTGCGCTAAGGAGGCAGGTGGATTTCAGAATTAAAAAAAATTTTTTTTTTGTTTACTTATTTTTGAGAGAGAGGGAGAGACAGAACGTGAACAGGGGAGGGGCAGAGACAGAGGGAGACACAGAATCCAAAACAGGCTCCAGGCTCAGCGCTGTCAGCACAGAGCCAGACACAGGGCTAGAACTCACAAACCCTGAGATCATGACCTGAGCTGAAGTCAGATGCTCAGCCGACTGAGCCACCCAGGCGCCCCAGATTTCAGAATTTTTAAAGCAAGAGTTTGGATCAACAATCCTGGGGATTTCTGTCTGTGGCCCTTCCCAATAATATTTTTTTCAATTTCAATTTAAAATTTTTATTCAAGTAAACACCCCATATAGAAAGTGTACAAATCGTCACTATGGAGTTTGATGAATTTGCCCTTGTAAACACAACCGTGTAAACAAGAATCAGATAAAGAAACAGAACACTGACAGCAACCTCTGAGACTACAGTGCACCAGAGATAACCTCCAACCTAATTTCTGCCACCATACGTATGTTTAAATATGTTTTGCTCTATTTTATCTTGGATAAAAATAGAATTACACAGCATTGCTCTTTTGCGACTTAGTTAGCTCAACATTTTACTTATGAAACTCACCCATGTTGTTACACGTAGTTAACGTTCACTCTTAGTACTATATATTCATTAAATATTCATTGAATGGATATGATATAGCATAATTATCCATTATAATATTGAGTAATATTTATTTTTTTCCCAAAATTTGGCTATTTTTAATAGTTCTGTCAAAATCTGACACCTATATTTAGTTAACTCTGGAACACATTTCTATTTGGTAGTACTAGGCACCAAATTGTTGGGTAAAGGTTTTAGTATATTCCATTTTGGTAGGGTCTGCTAAATAGCTTGCCAAAGTGCTAATACAGTAGGTCCCCCTTATCTGTGAGGGACACATTCCAAGATCCCCAGTGGATGCCTGAAACCATGTGAAGTACCAAACCCTCTATACCCTATGTTTTTTCCTATACACCTATGATAAAGTTTAATTTATAAATTAGGCACAGTAAGAAATCGACAATAGTAACTAATAATGAAATAGAAAAATTATAATGATATATTATGTTAAATTATGTGAATGTAATTTCTTTCTCTCTAAAGATATCTTATTGCACTGATCTCACCCTTCTTGTGATGATGTGAGATGATCAAATGCCCACCTGGTGAGATGAAGTGAGGTGAATGATGACTGACTATTGTTGACTTTCTGATGATATGTTAGGAGGAGGATCATCTGCTTGCTGTTCTTGACTGACCACAGGCAGCTGAAACTGTGAAATGTGACACTGCAGATAGGGGAGTACTATATTCATCCCCCCACAAACAGCCTATAAGAGTTTGAGTTGCTCAAACATATCTACCAGTATTTATCATTTTTGTCTTTCTTATGCATTCTATTGTGTACATAGCAGTATCAATTTTAGGATTTTAATTTTAGGTTTTTAATCCCCTGATGACTAAGAAAGTTGTGCACAATTTCTAGTGTTTATTGGCTGTTTAGATATCTTCTGTGGTGAAGTGCTTATTTAAGTTTAAATCTTTTCCCCATTTTTCTCTTATCTTGGGTGAACTTTTCCTTATTTATTTAAGAGTTTTTCACATATTTAGAAGAGTTCCTTATATATTGTGAAATCATCATCAGATTTGTGTGCTGCAAATGTCTTCTCCCACAATATGGATTGCCTTTTTACCTTCTTACAGGTAATTGGATAAAAAAATATGCTCTTACCACTAGTGTAGTAACATTTTTAATTTTTACTTTGATTACTGATTTTGTATCACTTTAAAAAATATCTGCCTGTTCCATAATTATAAATATATTCTTATTTGCTACTTTCTAGGAAATTTATTATGTTACTTGTCATATGTAACTCTATAATCCATCTGAAATAGTTTTTTTGTCTATGGAGTGAGAGATCATAATTCATGCTTAAAAACTGCATAGGAAGTTGACAAAGCCCATTTTAAAACTTGGATTTTTTTATTATTTGGTTGCTGAATTTTATAAGTTCTTTATATATTTTGGATACTAATCCTTTATCAGATACGTCATTTGCAAATATTTTCTCCCATTACATAGATTGCCTTTTGTTGACGTTTTGATTTTGTTGATTGTTTCCTTCACCGTACAAAATCTTTTTATTTTTTTTATTTTTTTTTATTTTTTTTTTATTTTTTTTTAATTTTTTTTTTAACATTTATTTATTTTTGAGACAGAGAGAGACAGAGCATGAACGGGGGAGGGTCAGAGAGAGGGAGACACAGAATCTGAAACAGGCTCCAGGCTCTGAGCTGTCTGCACAGAGCTGGACGCGGGGCTCGAACTCACGGACGGCGAGATCATGACCTGAGCCGAAGTCGGCCACTCAACCGACTGAGCCACCCAGGCGCCCCAAAATCTTTTTATTTTGATGAAGTCCCAATTGTTTATTTTTGGTTTTGTTTCCCTTGCCTCAGGAGATATATCTAGAATAAAGTTGGTATGGTTGATGTAAAAAATCTGCCTGTGTTCTCTAGGATTTTTATGAATTCATGTCTCACATTTTGGTCTTTAATCCATTTTGAATTTATTTTTATGGATGGTCAGCAATTGCAATACTAAGTATTTACCCAAAGAATACAAAAACACTAATTCAAAAGGATACATGGCACCCCAATGTTTATGGCAGCATTATCTACAATAGCCAAATTATGGAAACAGCCCAAGTTCATCAACTGATGAATGAATAAAGAAGATGTGGTATACATATACAATGGAATATTACTCACACATTAAAAAGAGTGAAATCTTGCCATTAGTAACAATGTGGATAGAGCTAGAGGGTATTATGCTATGCAAAATAAGTCAGTTAGAGAAAGATAAAAACCATATGATTTCACTAGTATGTGGAATTTAAGTAATAACACAAATGAACACAGGGGAAGAAAAGAGAGAGAGGCAAATCAAGAGACAAGGCTCTTAACTATAGGGAGCAAACTGATGGTTACCAGAGGGGAGGTGGGTGGGGCACATGGGTTAAATAGGTGATGGGGATTAAGGAATGCACCTGTGATGAGCACAGGGTATGGTATGGAAGTCTTGAATCATTATATTGTACACCTGAAATTAATATTACACTGTATGGTAACTAACTGGAATTTAAGTAAAACCTTTAAAAATTAAAAAATGAAGGTAAGAAATAGGATTTTTTTTGCCTCCTTAGATTTTTGTCAAGGAACATCATCCATATTATGATTTTATTTTACAGATTGCAGTCACTTTTCTGTGATACCTACTATCTGCCATCAAACTATTTGACACTAAACAATGACAATTTAAGATATTTTATAAGTAACTATTGAAAGAATTTGCCACTGGAAATAAAACCACATGCACCTACTTCATTTCATAACAATTACTTATAAATAGCTCAGTATTCATAGACCAACCCTGATCCTACTCAAATCCTTCATGTTTCTAGATGTACTTTTTTATGGGCAACTAAATTTCCCATAAAAGTTAAATTAATCCTTGTAAGGAAACATCTGAGTGATGCCTGGGTGGCTCAGTCAGTTAAGTGTCCCACTTTGGCTCAGGCAATGATCTTGCGGTTCATGGGTTTGAGCCCTGCATCCGGCTCTGTGCTGACAGCTCAGAGCCTGGAGCCTGCTTAGGATTGTGTCTACCTCTCTCTCTGCCCCTCCCCTGCTCACACCCTGTCTCTCTCTTTCTCTCAAAAATAAATAAACATTAAAAAAAAAGTAAACATCTGAACAAACTGAAAATTAATGACTTTTCTTAGACCCATCAGAGAATTGAGATTTGAGGGCTAACCATACTCCCAAATCTGTTAAGGCATGTGAATAAAGAGGAGCACAATCAAGATCTGTTTACTTAAGGCAAAAACTGCTGGAGTCAATACTGTTACAAACTCTTAAATGATAATTGTGGCAAATTGCTAGAGGTTGATTGTGGACTAATGTGAGAATCAGAAAGTCCTGAAGGCCTTAATCTTAGTGGGGACCAGATATTTTTGTACATATTACCTCTGGGAAAACTCCTACCATGTTCTCAGGGTAAAGAGCCAAGAAAAAACTGACTCCTGGATCTGGAAGGAGAAAGAGAAAGTAGCTATTTTGAAATATGCTCAAATCCTTCTCCTGAGGAGAAAAAGATAAACAGAATTTAGTCAACTAAAAAGAGAAAGACATTTAGTCAACTCCAGGACGCTCTGGCTTTCCTGTAACACTTAGTGATGACAAAAAGAAAGCTAAGACACATTGCAAAGTTTATAGCCACGGAACATAGGACCACTAAAATACTGAGAATTAATCATCACATTATAGAATGCATCTTTCCTGCTCTCATACACACCCATCAGCATATCAACAAGACTCCAGTCAAATTAACAGTACAGTATAGGTGAGTAATGTGTAAGGCATAGCAGCTATTGTCTTCAATAGGACACTAGATTAACTTGAAGCACCTGCCATCAAAGTTGTAGCACACTTTATAAACAGCTCAACTTTCAGCCAGAAAACATAAAGCTTCACACCAAAGTTCTCTTACCTTAGTTCCTATCACCTGATATATCACGTCTGAATTTCATCAAAAATTATAAAGTATATTGGGGCACCTGGATGAATATCTGTTAAGTATCTGACTTTCGCTCAGGTCATGATCTCATGGTTCATGGGTTCGAGCCTCATGTCGGGCTTTGTGCTGACAGCTCAGAGTCTGGAGCCTGTTTTGGATTCTGTGTCTCCCTCTCTCTCTGCCCCTCCCCTGCTCATGCTCTGTCTCAAAAATGAATAAACGTTAAAAACATTTTTTTTAATTAGAAAAATTATAAGGTATATTAGAAGGCAAGAGAAACACAAACTGAAGAGACAAAGTAAGCATCAAAACTACACACAGATATGACATAGATTTTGTAATTATCAGACAAGGGATTTAAAATAACTGCAACAAGGCTTCAATGGAAACATTGACAACATGTAAGAACAGATGGGAAATTTAAGCAGAGTGATGAAAACAACCAAAATTCAGAACGAAATGGTAGAAATAAAAAAAAAAAAAACAACTATAACATAAATGAATAATGCTTTTAATGGGCTTATCCTCACACTGGATATAACCCATGACAGAATCAGTAAGCTTGAAGATATGTCAATGGAAACTCATAAAACAGAAATACAAAAATACAAAAGAAAAATAATGAAAGAAAAATCAGAAAAGAACACCCAAGAACTGTGAGACAATTAAAAAGTCATATTCATAATTGGAAGACAAGAAGAGAAGAAAAGGAGAACTGAACAACAGAAATATTTGAAATAACAATGGCTGAGAATTTTTGAAAATTAATAACATACACCAAAACACAGATCCAGAAAACTTAGAGACTACTAAGTAGTGTAAATATAAAAAACTATACCTAGGCATATCTTATCTAGACTTTGTAAAGAAAAAAAGACAAACAAAATCTTGAAAGAAGTCAGACATTAAGAATGTGACTTTTTATAGCATAGGGGATAAAATTTTGACAAGTAAAGATAAACTAGAGGGAAATTATAGAAAAATTTCACCTAAAATGTTGAATATCTAGTATAAATTTAGCATTTTTATATGCAAATTATGATCTTTTACAATCGAGTTTAAGAGATACATAGATATACATTTTAATAAGAATACTACAACATATTTCTAGAGTACCGCAGTAGACTTTTTAAAAATTGTGTCTTATTTGAGTGACTGTATTATAATATGAGAGAGATCATCAAAGTCGTAACACACAGATGTCCAAATTCTACCATTCTGAAGGGGTTCAATGAGTTCTGCAAGTAAATCATGATAGTAAATCATAATAGAAAGGTGATCAGCCCTCACCTGCAAGGGAAAGCCACCAAATAATGGAGATCATAGAAAACAGGTTCATTCTGTTCTTACATGCCATTCTCAAGGGAATTCATATTTGTCCTTTCCAAGAACAGTACAGAGCTGTTTATAGGATTAAAAGCTTGTCACATGATAAAAGAATATCTCAAAAGTGAAATCAATACTCAGTATCCTAGAAATCCTAGACAACCCTTCCATTATACTGCTTGAACATTAATCACCAATTCCATACCCTGGGTATACAAATTCATAAAACCAGTAGTTACATATTTGAGCAAATGTAAAAGTACACTGAGTCTGTTTAAATTTAGTTAAATGTTATTAAGAATACCAGATGTAAAATTCTAAATGTCTCATTTTAAAATTAAAAAGCTTTATAATTTGATCAATCAAGGACCTTGCACTTCTCAGGAATACTAGTAATTCTTTTACTTTGTTTTGTGTTAATCAGAAAGGCAGGACTCATTTGCTGAGAAAAGTCAAAGACATAAGTTCTTTTTTAAAGGCTTACTGTCTGAAGCTTTCCTACAAAAGAAAAAAAAAAAAAAAACCAAGAGCTTCAGAACTTATTTTCAAAGAGTCTTAATATGTTAATTATAGTCATTAAGGATGATATAACTTAGAATCTCACACTTTGTCAAAGCTGAAAGCTAGTGAAGCAAAGATCTGAAGCAAAGATCAGCATTTACTGATTTGGCCTTAAAACATTCTACATTTAAACATAACATTTTATACACAATTGTAAAATGTCTTTATTATAGATAACTAATAAGTTATTTTTTTTCTCAAAATAAAAAACAAATGACTTTTTTTAGCCTTAATATAGCTTTTTTTTGTTAGCTTTTAAGAAATTTCAGTACAGTAAAAGTTCTAATTATAAAATTTTTACAGAAGAGTTACAACTGACATCAATTATGTCTTTAATTTGGGAACCTTAGCAACAAACACTGTCAAGATACTCTCAATTCTGTTTCCTTCTTCTTCTTCCTCCCTCTCGCCCCTCCTCCTCCCCTTCTTCCCCTTCCTCCTCTCCTCCTTCTCCTTCTCTCCTCCTCCTCCTAATTCCTTCTCCTCCTTCTGCTTATCATTTTCTCATTAGCATGAAGTTATTTAGATTCGGGCTAAAGGAAAGTAAATAAAGATGATGAATGCAATCTCCATGGTTGGTCATTAAATACTCTGCAGGATAATCCACATTCTCTTCCTTCATTTGACCTGCCAGATCCAGTGGAAGATTCTGAAGAGGATGATAGTGGATGATGGAGCTATAACATGGAAAACATTAGGATCTTTTGAGTCATTGCTTAGTGGAGAACACTCCAGGGAGACATCTGACTACAGGAGATCTTGTGTGAATGAAAAATTAACTTGTTTCTGATCAATTAGTTAATTGATGTGCTAGTGGCAGAACAACATAGGCTTTATTCTGCCCCCAGCCATGTAGTCATGTGCAAGTCACATAATTTGGGGCTTCAGTTTCATTATTGAGAGAAATAGGGATAACAAAGCTTTATGTGGCCAAAGGAGGCTGCACTAGTTTAACTCCTCATAAGCCTGTCTACTAGTCCTAAGATCTGAGATTCTAAATTTTGTTGTTTATATTGACAATTTTTTTAAAAAGATTGTTTAAAGTCCACTATAAACTCAGCACATTATGGGAGTTAAAGAATTACATGTTTTTTCTACTATTAAAGTACTGAACCATGAAATAAATTAATATAAAATGAAAAAGTAGAAAACATTAAAATATTTAACGTGTGCAGAGAGCATTAACTTCGATGTAATTTTAAAGATTATAATTTTCTTTGTGGGTATAACAATAAGAGAAGATGCAGATGTGGAAGTTCATGTGAGTTATGACTGGTAGGATGGATGGGTGTAGGTCATGGGCATAGAAAGGGAAATCACATTAGCAAAGAAATGCAGTGACCATAGCACATTCAGATTTCAGGAGTCACCATTTTCTAATAATTTCTGTTCTTTGTTTTCCTACATGGGATGAGAGCTAAACTATAAAGAACAATTTAGTCCTCTTAATTTTAACAGATGAAAACTCAAAGCAGGTATTGACAATTATATTATTTTAGTTCTATATTTTTGTATATAAGGTTGCACAGCTAAACTATCTCTTCTTCAGGCATTGGTAGACCATGTCCCTAATCCCTCTCATCACCTATTATTGTATGGCCTGCAAGCAGAGAATGTCCTTTATATTTTCAAATGATTGGACAAAAATAAAAAGAGAAAAATATTTCATGACATGTGAAACTCATCTGAAAATCAAGTGTCAGTATCCAATAAATGAAATTTTATTGGAAACAACCACATTCATTTGTTTTTGCATTTTTGTGGTTGCTTTCATGCAACAACATAATTGAGTAGTTGCTACAGAGATCATATGGCCTGCGACGCCAAAAAAATTTACTACCTGGCCTTTTGCAGAACAAGTTTGCCAAGTCTTGTTTTATTTTCTTCCTGTAACACTGTGTTAATTTGTAAATTATGATGGATAATATAAAAAATTATCTGCAATGACACCCATAGATAACAGCAAACTTTAACAAATCAGTGTTGTTCACTTTTTATGTAGTCTCCTGGAAAGAACTTAATCTTTGAAATCAGTCAAACCTTTAATCAGTTAAATCATCAGTTTAAACCTTGGATCCTTCATTTACTACCTCCTTGATTGTATACAAGTCAATTAACTTGTGTGACTTCCTTTTCTTTTACCAAAATATGATAATTCCTCACAAAGTTGTTATAAGGAATAAATAATATGATATATACATATATACATATACATTATGCATGTATAATGTAATAATACATTAATATAATAATATAATAATACAATAATATATTATTACATTATGTACTATTTAATAATAATATATATAATGTCATGTATATATGTATACGTGTATGTGTATATATGTATAATTATATGTATAATGTCACTGTTAATATTTTTATTATTTGGCTATAAGAGAATAAATATGCATTTTAATATGAAATTTGAAACATTGTTTTTGGTTTTATTTAATCTACTACTTTTAATATTGAGAGGCTTTATGTAATTTAGATAGATTCTTTTTCCTTATCATGGATTAAAATCAGAATATTGTACACAATTTTCTTAAGAAAATTATCTACAACCTATAATACATATCAAATATAGTTGTTGGAAAAGGTGTTCTAATTCTAGATTATTTCAGAAGCACAGCACATACAAGATTTATCTGGATTATATCTGGCAGAATTGACTTAGGAAATCAAGCTAAGGATCTGTTCTTGCATTATTACTTGCCATTAGCATTATACCACACTGGTGAAATTTATTTGAATGTTCTAGGTGCTTTTTTAGTATGAATTTATGCAGTTTTTATTTTAGCTTTTCACAATAACTTAATCACATTTAAGTTGTAAGAATTTTTTATCTACTAATATTTCATAGAAATGCGTTAAATACATTAAATACATATAGTTATATATACATAACTATATATAGTCGCTTGCATATTGAGACGGTGCATAATTAGTCAACGGATACTCCAAGTTGAATTACAGTTTAAAACCATCATACACTACTAAAACCATGAATACCAGAAATGGTGTTTCTGTTTCTACTCAACTATTAGCATCCATCCTAAATTTAGTAAATTTACTTATTTACTTTAGGCATTTACTTATAATTAATCCACACCAGAAAGAAAGGGTTTGAACCTACAGTGGCTGATAATAATAATTAAATTTCTACTCATATCTTTAGCTTGTTATTCATCTTACAACACTGGTTAAGGATTATTAGTAACAATGAGAAGTATTTAAAGTGGATATTGGTCAAGAAAGATAGAATGAACGCTTAAAATAAAGTAGTTGTGTTGAGGCTACAGAAGAAAGATTGGTAGTGAGAGATAAAAGGTAAAATGGTAGAATTTCATTAAATAATTAAGTACAGGTGGTAACTCAAAGAGTTAAGTATGATCCCTAGCAGTATGACTTGAGTGTGATCAAACAGATGGTTTGTCACCAATAAAGGTTGAGGAAAACAAAAGTTAAGAAAGTGTTGGAAGTTCCAGAGATGAAAGGGAAAATGTCTCTATGCAGCATCCTAATGGAAATACTCTGAAGGTAACAGGATAAACAAGTTTGGAAGTCTGGGTAAAGTTTAAGATTGACATCCAGATTTCAGACATTAGCATATAGGACAAAGGTCTAAGAGCATTAACACATAAGATGGAAAGGTCTAAGAAGTAAATTTGGAACTAGAAGAATATTTTGCCATCTGAAAAAATGATAGAACTATTTCATACTCCAAATTGCTCTATGGATCCAAACAGCCTATACGAGTAATAATTTAGCTTCCTTGCATGGCAACGAATACAGTTCATACTCTGGCATTCGGGGTATTAGGCACATAGCCGGCTGCAGATATTTTTGAAATATATAGACTAGTAATGTGGAATACATATGATCTCTTGATCTGGTCATGTGTTCTTACACTGCTCTGATTTGCACATACTATTTCTTCTGCATGGAATCAGATTCCTCTAATTGCGAACCTGACAAATATCTGTTCAGCCCTAAAATTTCAATTCAAAGTCTTTTCATTGAAGACCTCCCTAACTTTAAAGGAAGATATAGTTCTTTTTTCATCAGGGCCTCCACTGAGTTTTCTACCATTTCCCATTATTAGAATTTTTTATAACATTTCAGTTGACATTTATGTAACTATTCCACATCGAGACTAATCTTCTTGAGGGCAGTGTACTTGAAAAATATCAAAGTGACAATAATCAGTGGGATTGGAAAGATTATTCCTTAAGGAGGAGAAGTAAATGTCATATAAAGGGTTGGTCAGTGAAAAGGCTGCTAGGATTTTGATTCCTGGGCTGTCAGTGTCTGTTATGGTCATTGAAGTCGTTCCTGAAGAAGGGTGTGAATGCAGGTCTCCAAAGGCTCTGGGCCAAGTCTTGTCAGGCAATGTTACTAAAGGACTCATTCATGAGGATATTGAAGTTACCCCCAGATACTGGAATTATTTAAGGGTCAGAGGCATGCAGAGATTGAGTGCCTGTAGCTTGCCTCAGTGATTGTTAAAGTGTGATGTGGAAGTTAGCAGAGGTGGAAGGGGTAGGGCTGATGGGCTCTCTATTCATATTATTGTACCCACCCACCCCAACCCTCCCACTGCACTTCACAAACTTCCTCCTGTTTTTCCACTGCTGCTTCTGGAAATGGTACAATTGAGCCAGCTATGTCCACCAAAGGATATAAAGTGTGGGTTTCAGAAACAATTCTTGCATGAAAGCAGAAAAGCTGGGATTTCACTTCTGCTTCCAGAAGTATCTTCCTAATTAAGTAAATCTGGTAACATTGCTTCTATCTTTAACATTTTTATTGGTCTTTCGTTGCCTAAAGATAAAGCTCATACTTACAGTGCTTCCCAGTCCATCCCAACCAAGTCCAGTCTTATCCTTCTGCATCCAACCTCTCATCCTCCCCCAAGCACAATGTGCCCTGCTACATGCCATCTCATCATTTCTCACCCTTTTCTTTCATATTCCCCTCAGTGACTGCTGCCTTCTCTCCCTGGAAAAGGCTCTCTCCCCAGACCCACATGATAAACTCCTCAGATTCACAAGTCAGTTCAAATACTTCTTCCTCGCTGAATCTTTCTGTGAATATCTTTGCTCAGTGTTTTCATAGTACTTGGTTTATACCTCTACTCTCCATATTTTATTTACAGTAATTTGTTCACACCTGCCTCTCATTTTATTGTGGGCTCTCTGAGAGAGGGTGTCATATTTTATTCAGCTTTGTCTCTTCAACATTAAGCATAGAACCTGGCACACAGTTCATGTCAATAAATACTGGCTGATTGTACAAAAGGGAAATTGTACTGTTTCTCATAAAATGATGAAGTTTTAATGTAAGCGCTCTGCTTGGCCAAATATGCATTTATAAAAGCAGAGTTGTTATACTTGTACATTTCTTATTTTATGCCCTTTTGACTTTTCTAACATAGCTTTTTCTTCTTGTTATTCATTGTCAGTTATCATTTTTATCATATGGGCAGCAACTGCTTTGAAGGAAAAGAATGTGGTATATAAACTCACATGCATGGACATACAGAAATTCACATAAGATATGTTAGTAATCATTTAGTAATTTCGTCCCTGCTCTTTTCAGAATTTCTCCATGTCTAAAACTTAATCATTTAGACTACAAAACTTACATCTTCTAAAAAGCTGGAAGGGAGAGAGAGACAATCCTTCCTTTTTTAACTTTATAAAGAAATCTTTTCATTCATAAAAAAACTAGCAAGGTTTATTTTAAGTCATTTTTGTATGAATGTGTTATTATCATATTTATGTTATTTTATCTTACCTTGCTTCTAATATAAACATCTGGTCAGATTGTTATGTATGTAATTATTAACATTCATTGCACTGTAAGGAAATTATTGCATATCAAAAGGGTATGCTGCATAAGGAAATCTAAATTTAAAAATGCTTTCAGTTGCCTGGGCTTGTAGCACAAAAACATACTTTGCATGAATAAAATATTCTGAAATTTTAAAAGACCATACTTTTCTGATTTTGTTTTCATTCAAAACAATTTTTCTTGTACTTTTAGTAGAAACTATAATCTGCAACTACAAAACACATTTTCCTGTTTACATTTTAAAGCCAACAAAAAATTATTCAAACGGGCATCAAAATTGGGGCAATAATGAAAAGAGTTTAGAAATACAGCTTCTAAATTTTAATTTTAGGTCTTTACTTACAAAGTACATGATCTTGAACAATTTTATTAGCTTCTGGAAGTGTCCCATATTTATTTATAAAACTGGGCTTACTTGTATTGCTTTCATTACAGGGTTGTTTCATAGAAGGGTTATGCCATTATAGGTAAGGTAAACAATGAAATGAGTAAATTGGGACTCTTGAAATACAGTAGGAAAGAATGAGGATTGTAGCAGGTCTTATTCTTAAAAACTTAAACTTTACATTTTTACTTAAATTTAACTTATTGTCATTGTTGTTACTACTACAGTGTTCATTATCACTAGATTTATAGTAACCCAATATTATATAGCAGTGAATCTTATTGCATCGATTGTGTTGTGCTATACTCTATTTTGGCTTATTCTGATTATCAGTCAAGTTAAATACGGGTATTTTGGATTAACAATTCAAAGAATGTTAATATTATCCATACTGCAAAACATATACAAAGAAATAAAATTATTTCAATGACTATTTTAAAACAAATATTTAGAAAAGTAAAAGAACAGATTCAAATATAATATTACAATATATATTAGAAGTTCTAAAATGAAATTTAAATTTCACCTTATGCAAAGTTGAAATTAGTTAAGAATGTGTTTTTGATTTGTTACTTAAACAAATTGTTAATATTTACAGAAACCTTTTATTTGTTTAAAATAAAAATATATTTCAACAATTTGCCATCTGCATCTATGAAGAGGAAAATATGAATAAGGTTTTGGGTCATGTGAGTTGATGAGGGAGTATGGGAGCAAAGTGCAGGCTACCAGCAACCCCTCACACACACATACCCAAGGTGGGACACTCCTGGCTGCCTAAGAACAGGGAAAAGGAAGGAAAGCAAATGGTTGACTGATAGAGATCACAGTCATGCAGGACAGGGGTCTCATTCAGTTTACAGATAACTTAGTTAACTGCAAGAAAAAGGCAATCTTAGCCATAGCCTAATCTCCAGAAACCTATAGACTCTGTTTCCTGGAGCCCTAATGTCACCCTCCTCAAGAGGTCAGGGGATTTAAGTGCTTGCCATGGTGATGTGGGAAACAAAGGCATATGAAAAATTAAATTTCCTTCCTGCCTACAGCCCATTGACAAGTCCTTGAAAGTGGTAGAGTGACCTTCTTCTAGGAGCTCAGCTGCCCTGATGATGACACTTTGCTAGGGGCAAAGGGAATCTTGGCTTAACATTATCCTGACCCCCAAGGATCCTGTGAGTCTCTTTAAACACATAAAAATTCCTTTGGAGACTTCCTTTATCTTTACCCAACCCCCAAGATATATGTTGGCAATCATACTCCAGGCTTATGGCCCCCAATATACATCTGAAGGGTCTCATGACTGAAGTTTTACTAAACAGTAATAAATGATGTTATCCTAACAACAAGTAGTCCCTTAAGGCCCTGGAAACCTTGCTTCCAAATTTCCTAAAGGCCTACAGTCTCTAACCCCTTCCCAACCTGAAGGTATATAATCAGTCACTCTTCATAACCCTAGTGCAGCTTTTCTGCCCACGGGTCCTGTCCCCATGCTTTAATAAAATCATATTTTTGCAACAAAGACGTCTTTAAGAATACTTTCTCCGAATCCCACCATCACCCCAAAACCCCATCAAGAGTCACTGACAACACAACACTAATAAGTGCAACCACACATATTGCACAGAACAGCCATTCCTTTATTCAGGTGGAATGACAGTCAGTGAAGAAACTATTTGAAGGTGTTTAAGAGCTGCCTCAGGTACACGTTGGTAGTATTTTTACCATCCTAAAAAGTATTTTCCCTTCAAAAACAATGTCAGGGGCTCATAAACACGGGCATTCCTTAGGGAGTCATCATTGTCTTAAAAGACCATTGAGTCTGAAGAAAATAGTGCCATTTTTAGGACTGTAATTTATAAAATTGTTATTTTGTTCATGAAACAGTTTTTTTTTCTAGTTTCATGAAGAAATAGCCAATATATATACATGTACCTAATAGAATTGAATAGAAGATGTTGTTTCTAATTTATAAGCACCTATGGTTTCTTATCTTTTTAAGGATTGATGTGGAAACATGTTCAATAAGTGGAGGAGATAAACACTGTGGAGTTATTTGGGTAAGTAAAACTAGGATTTGCTGGATCAAAGTAATATAACCGTGCTGGCAATTTTTTTCAGTGAGCTAAAACATAATACAAAAATGTAAGTCAGAGAAAACCACTCCTTTCATTAATTGATTTCTTTTAATCTTCACTTAAGATAATCTTAGAAGATATATATCTTTTTTTCTGAGATTAGAAAGAGAATGAAACTATGTTAACCCCAAACAAAAGCATTTTATATAAGTTGTAGAAAGATACCTCTGCCAGTAGTTGAATACATGAGCAACTGAAAATTCCCATGTTAAAGATACCACACTGGTAAGTTCAGAGAGTCATTAGCCATTTTACATAAAGATTTTTAAAAATATAAAAAATAAGTATGTATATTGAAGAAAAGGGGTTCTATAAAAATAGTTTATGTATGTTTCCACAGTTCCACACATTCCGTGACACTATTCTTACAAAAAGATTAGTAAAGAATTACAGTCAGGCGTGCCTGGGTGACTCACTTGGTTAAGCGTCTGCCTTTGGCTCAGGTCATGATCTCCAGGTTCGTGAATTCAAGCCCCACATCGGTCTCTGTGCTGACAGCTCAGAGCCTGGAGCTGCTTTGGATTCTGTCTCCTTCTCTCTCTGCCCCTCCCCCACTCACGCTGTCTCTCTGTCTCTCTCTCTCCAGAATAAACATTGCAAAGAAAAAAAAAAAAAAAAAAGAATTAGTCACAATAATGAATTTCCTTGTATGAAAAGGAATCGTTTTTGAATTTAAAGGATTAAAATGTCTCATTTTGAGAAGTAGTTAAAAGGTATGAAATAAAGATCACGTCTTACATAAGCCATTAATTAAATAATAACTTAACAATTGTGAGTATTTTGCCTATTGTCATAGAGGATGCAGACATCTTTTCATTAAAATAGTTATCCAAATTGCTGTGACTCATGTATAAGTATTCAATTTATCAGATCAACAGTCAAGAATAGTTTCATTTCTGGGGCGTCTGGGTGACTCAGTCAGTAAAGTGTCCAACTCTTGGTCTCAGCTCAGGTCATGATCTCGCAATTAGTGGGTTCGAGCCCTATGTCTGGCTCTGTGCTGACAACTTACTCAGAGCTTGGAGCCTGCTTCAGATTCTGTGTCCTTCTCTCTCTACCCCTCCCCTGCTCCTTCCCTGTCTCTCTCTGTCTCTCAAAAATAAATGTTAAAAAAAATTTAAAAAGAATCAAGGTATCCTCCTTATATTGCCATTATTGATTAATATCAATTATTTTGAAGTAATAGATTTGTACTTTTTAATGTTTATTTATTTTATTTTTGAGAGAGAGAGAGAGAGAATACATGCAGAGAGACAGGGAGAGGAGAATCCCAAGCAAGCTCCACACAGGACACGAACTCAGGAACTGTGAGATCACGACCTGAGCCAAAATTACAAGTTGTACGCATAACCGACTGAGCCACACAGGTGCCACTGAAGCAATAGATTTTTTAAAAATAAAGCTAGATAAAAATACTTAAAAAATTAATTTTTGTATTACTCATTTATGTATGTGGAATTACAAAACAATAAACATGCTTTACATTGCTGTTTCAATATTCAGAAATATGCACACCTGGTGGGTCCTAAGTGTGTATGTGTGTTTAAATCTTAGTTATTTCTTTTCAATATTCCACAGAACATATACAAAATAAGAAAGGAGAGCATAATCATTCCCCATAGATCCATCAAACAACTTCAGCAATTACCAAATCATGCCCATAGTATCTGATGCCCATGACACAACCCTTCCCTTGTGCTACATTATGTTTAAATTAAAAACATCCCAAACATCATTTATTTTCATCCATAAATATTTCTGGGATATACGCATAAGGTTATTCTCTTTTTAAATGAATATAACCAAAATAATACTAAACTAATACACTATACTATACTAATACACTAAACTATAACACTAAAATAATTAATGATAATGATTAATGATAATTCTTTACTATTATCAAATATCCAGCCTATAGTCAGGTTCTTGCCCTGCCCCATCCCCCCAACCCCCCTCTTTTTTTTGCTTTCTCTCAGCACATAACTTAAAGTAATAGTTCTTTCTTCTCAGTTGATATCTATCAGGTGGTGTATCTCAAACTTTCTGCATTTTCTCTCCCTGAAGAAGTGTTTTTAGACATTTATTTTCTCTAGTTGCCACCCTTCTCCACGCAATTTTATTACCACTGATATACTATATAAAACTGCTTACGTACTGTGGCGCTTTAGAGGGCCAGACAATATTGTAATATCTAAAATATTTTTGTCCACCAAGAACAAATTTTTGTCTCTTGGGGAAGATATCCTCTCTATTAAAATGTATTTCACATATTCCTCCTAACTTCTTGCACATTTTTTATTTATATACTGCGTCTACTACATTGGGAAGTCTTATGGCTATTGTATATAATACATTCTGTTTTATAGCCGTCATTTATTTTTAGTTCTCCTGATAAATATGTATCTAATTATCACTCCAGTTCTTATTTACTGTCTCTCTGATTGCTTTTATTCTAATACCTCATTCTCAAGTCAATTCCTCAAGAATGGTTCATGGGAATAACACTCCTTACGTTCTTGACTATTTTTAATAGTATGCTGCTTTTACATTTCAAGATTATTTGGGCTTATATTTTTTTCCTTGAGCATTGAAAAAAATGATACTTCATTTTCTGGCATAAAGTGCTACAGACAAAATAGCTAAGGCAATTTGATTTTCTTTCTATTATAGGTGGCTTTGTTGTATCACCTGAATGACCAAAAGATATTTTATAGTTTTGGAAATCTAATTTTACTAAAATACACTGTTATGTTGTACATTCTAGCTTATTATTAGTTTAATATTTATATATTTATATAGAAACTAATATATTTATCTGGTTTATCTTCCTAGGAGTTAATGTGACTTTATAATATGTACTCTCCTTTTGTTCTTTCCACAAAAGTTTTCTGGGATAGTTCTTATTTTTTATTTATTTTTTTAATGTTTATTTATTTTGACAGAGAGAGAGTGTGTGAGTGGGGGAGAGGTAGAGAGAGGGAGAGAGGGGAGAGACAGAGAGAGAGAGAGAGAGAGAGAATCTGCACGGAACCTGATGTGGGGTTCAAACTCATAAACTGTGAGATCCTCACCTGAGCCAGAATCAAGAGTTAGACACTTAACCAACTGAGCCACCAAGGTGCCCCCTTGGATAGTTCTTAGAATGTGTGTTGCTCAGTTAATTTTGGCTCTTCTTTTTTGTGAAGTCCTATGGTATGTGGATTTTTGTCTGTCTTCACGTCTATTCTTTCTCTATAATTAAAAAAAAATCTCTCTCTCTCTTCATTTCCTTTTGATTAAAAAATTCTCCACCTGCCCAACTCCTTTTTTTCTTAAAGTGATACCCACTGTGTTACACACTTGTGTTTCTTCCAGTTTATTCTTCAGCTGCGATTTTAAAGTCTTTGTTTTTATTGAATTCTTCATCTTTTTTATCAAAATTTAATTTTCTTAAAATTTATTTCTTCTCAGGTGTTCCAGAACATATTTATGCTGTTCTTTCATATTTCTTTTTATTTTAAAAGTTATTTTAGCTCATTTGGAAATATTAGGTGGCAGTTTTCTTCTCTTCTGTATATATTTGGTGTGATTTTATTGCCTATAGGGATAATATTCTCTTTATTCTCTTAGTCTCTTTCCTCTTATAAGACTTTGTATAGAATTTGACAGCAACCCTTTTTTGCTGCTTATGTTTATGTGATATGGATTTTTCTATCTTTGTGCAAGGGACAAGTGGCTAGAAAGTTTTTCTGGGTTTATGGCCCTCAACTTATTTTTCTGTCCTTTTCAGAAACAGTTGAATATATGACCTTTTACTTCAAAAGTCTTCATCCACTGAGTACTTCCTCACTTCTCTTTCTTTTTTCCCTGCTGACTGCATCCTGCTCATTTGTTATTCAACACTTAGCAGATTCTTCTAAGAGTAGGGTTTTGATTTGGAAAGAAGATTTGGTAACAAAGCAAAGAATACCTCTTGTCCACATGACTCCAGTATGATTTTTTCCCTTTCCCTCTTCCCTTCCAAGTTATGATTGCTATTTTTACACTGGATTGCCAAGCTATGAGAAGAACACCTACAGATAAATTAAGTATTTCTAGTACTCAGTGCTTTAGGAAGCCCTGCTGCCTTCCTTTGAGTCCTCCCATCAACTTATCAACATGACACAGGTTCTGTAGCTGTTACAAAATGCATGGAGACTACTGCTGCAAAGTGGAAATTAGAAGGACCCAGTCTGGAAATTTAGGGATTCATGGAGTGGTGCTTAGTACACCATATTCGGCACTAGGAAATAACAAAAATGACAACAACACTATTGAGATAGAAATAGATCTTTTGACAATGATAATTTAGATAACCTCAAGATGATACAAAATATACAATTAAATGAGAAGACCAATTTGGGTACTAGTAGAAGAGGAGGGAACATGGAATGTGTTACAGAAAAAAAAATCCAAATATTATCCAAGATAGAGGTATATTGTGTTATCACAATGGGGACTATAACTGAACACATCATTCTTCCCCTCTTTGTGGCGTTGCCTTCTATGAAGAGTAGTGATGGTGGCTGGTAACAGTTTAGTTTCCAGGTGGTATGTAAAATAACTAAACATCATGCTATAGCAAAAGAGTGGCTGGCAGGAATTTGGTTCTCCTGTATTTGAGATATGAATTTCTTCATCTAACCAAAGGACATGATTAGATACTAAAAAGCTGAGTGGCATACTCTACTGGTTATTCTTCATTTACTCCCCACCTACGTTCCACATTCCATTCTCTGTACTTTTCCTGACTTGCTCTTTCTATCAAAAGTCTGACAACAAAACAAAACAAAACAAAACGAAACAAAACAAAACAAAACAAAAACAAAAAACAGAACCAACCAAACAAAAGAGTCTGACCTCCACAGTCTACTTTACAAAAGAACCCCGGTTGCCAGTTCAGTGTTGCTTCCCTTTTCAGTAATCACATCCAGTTTGCCTCCCTTAGTTAAATGCTACCTTTGTTCTCTACACATACTATCACTCCTACAGTCAGTAAGAAGCCTATTTGCAAGGCAGCATCTCTCCCTGTTAACTCCAAACAAGACAATATGGGCCCCAGTGAGTTTTGCAAAGATGTTCTCTTGGTTCTTAGAATCATCATTAGTTAAATCCTGTAATTTCTCTTTAGTGTATATTATTTCCTCAAAGAGCAAGAACTGTATTTCCCTAAGACTTTTCTGAGACCAGACTCCAGTTATCAGCATGGAGACAATAGGGAGAGTGGGCATCTGAGTGTTTTCCGGTAGGACACTTGCCTCACTTGAGGCAACAAATATTTCACTCTACAATAAAAGATGTGTATATCCTGAGATTATTTTTTTATTTATTTAGACGCCAAGATCCCATGTGTTAAATTGTTATTAGTGCACAACTAATCAAAACCACTTATAAACATAGTACACATTTTGATGAATAATTATAAATATAATAAGTAAGATTTTATTAGAAGTGCCCAATTAAATAAGATAGTTGAGAATCATCTCCAATTATTTTAGGTATCCATAAGACTATTATTACATGTTAGAACATACAGAATTCATTTTTATAAAATTATCAAAATATGCTACCTTTAATTTTGAGTGAAATCAAACCTGAAAATGCTTCTTATTCTACATAGAAATACATAGGAAAGGAAAATGTTTTATTTTTGTTGGAATCATTAAGTTCTTGGAACTTCTTCCAATTTTAATGCCAAAGATCCTGAAGGGAACAGTATTTAAAAAAAATTAATCAGCTATCACCATTATGTCCCCCTTCAATGTTTTTGAATCAACAAATTAGAAACAACCTGATTTTTGAAAGGAGTTATGACTCAGTTATTACTATTATTCACTTCTTAATGCAGATGCCAATAGTCCAAACTGCCCTTTTGTTTGGTGTCTGGGAAGTTTTATAGCTTGTCAATTGGGAAACTGCATTGTAAGGAGAGGCAGAAAAAAAAGAGATCACCACACATCTTCAACAATAGGCCTAATTTCAGACAGATGCCTTTTGGGAAGGAATATATTTGGAAGTGAGTTCTGGACATTGGTTCTCTCTGCACGTAGGGAAAATGTTATGCATTTTTGTTTTACACAACCCAGCTTGATGACCACTCTGCTATTCTTTCCTTAGAATTTCTTATAGCTTGTGCATGGAGAAATATAACTAATTCTATCTTTCTTTTGAAATACACACACATGATAATTTTTCTACATTTGTTAATTATTTCTTAGATTATAAATTTTAAAGACAACATCCAGCTATGCTTGTATTTCATTAGTAGAGCCATGGGACTTATCATACAGCCAATGTATACCGAAAGAATATTGACTAATAAGAGATATTTTGTATGGGTCAAAATATCTGCATTTGCGTCCTGCTCCTTTCCTTCTCATATTTGGGACTGATGCATAACTTCTCAGATCCTCCATCTATGCATTTGTGAAGCAGGCATTTTAATAGCCTTTATCTCAGGTAGTTCTTTGTGAAAATTAAATAGTTTAATATACCAAAAGCACTTACAACACCATGAGGAATATGGTGAGCGCTCAGTAAATGTTAACTGGTATAATTCCTCTTAATATATACTATATCATCCCCATAGTATTAGTTATAAAACTAATGGCATCAAAATTTTTAGTTAGACTTGCTACAAAGTTTTTATATCTTTCATAATTTTGAGTCCTTTTTGGTTGCAACCCAAATTAATACTAACATCTCTAGAGCCTGAAAGTTTTTGTGGTTCTATTCTTTCATATCTAGCTTTTCTATGAAAAGACAGACATTTTGGGTTGTGCACTCTATCTTCAAATCACTTAGACACTTCCATACAACTTTCTGATACATAATAATGAATAGGCTCTCTATAATCTCTGTACTCCAAATAGTATCCAAGTTGAGGAAAAGGCCTGTAGCTGAATTTCCTTATAAATCACAACAGGTTTCTATTTTGAGATAATTTAGAAAGGTGTTTTTTCATTTGTTTGATTTTTGCCTTTTGGAAGTTTTTTTGCAAATGTAGAAGAAATCATTATTGAACCTTCACTCGTAATATCAGATTGAGTTGAGGACCAGCAAGTATCCCAGATCACATCTCAAGAAATTTGCAAAAGAATAAAATCAAACCATTCAAAATTAAGTATGTAAATTAAGTGTGTATTGCTTTTGATGTTTTATAGAAATATTCAATTAAACAACAATATTTAAAAAGGTAAGTGTTATGTAGGACTCATGTAAATTTGGGGAGCTTGATAAGAAAAAGGGATCAAAAGAGAAGTCAGCTTGAGGAATCAAAAAATTAATAAATCTCCACACTCATCAAGTAGATTGCTAAAAGAA
This sequence comes from Panthera uncia, assembly GCF_023721935.1. NCBI lineage: Eukaryota > Metazoa > Chordata > Mammalia > Carnivora > Felidae > Panthera > Panthera uncia. The sequence goes on from NW_026057576.1 coordinate 55,146,571, forward strand.
GTGTAATATACTCCTGATTCCCATCAACTCACTTGAAATGTCATTCACATCAACATCTTTGAAAATTTAGTACAAAGTTTAAATTTCTATCATCTTTCCTCTTCAATATATAAGAAAAAAAAGCAACCATTTATTATAAAATACATTTCCTAGATTCCATGATTCATAGCAGACCTCTTTTTTGAAAAGCAAAAACAGCAAGCTAAGCCTTGCAGTTTCCAGTACATAAATCATCACGATAGCAATAACAAGGGGGTGGGATAATGTTGACTATCTTATGCAGAAAATTCTGGTATAGCTCACTGTCGTGTGCAGAGCATTCGAATGGATTAATCACACCTTTTTTATATTACCTTAAATGATGCATTCTTTTAAAAAAATATTATTATTGTCCAGGCCATTTCCCTTCATAAAATCCTTCCCACAATGCTACCATAGAATCTTAATTAAATGAAATTCCAATGGCATAATTATTTCATTAATGGAGATTAAGGAAATGTATCCTTGCCAAAAATCTTTAGAAAATATATGTGCCTGTGTGTCACATTTTCCTTAAAAAATTATACTGTGAATGGAATATTTTATAATTCTTTGCTGACCATGTTTTTTTTTTCCAAGTCACCATTAGGAAAACTAATTCACTAGTGAATAGAAGAGTATTTGGTAAACGTGAAGGAGACTGTACCAAATCTATCTACTCCTCCAGAATTGAAGAGATTTGTTTCATTTGTTTTCTTTTCTCTTAAAAAGATAGTCTAGAAAAACAAATACCCTAACAGTTTTGCTGGTTAGTTTTCTTTCAGAAAAGCTACTAAATAGGCATACACAGATCTTACACATACACACACACACACACACACACACCACACATTCGATGCTTCACTTACAACCTCAAAATATACTTGACAGTTTACCAGGCTGGCTTATTTTAATTTCATATATATTACCATCACTCCTTTATCAATTATCCTTATAGGCCTCCATTGCCTTTAGAGGTGCTTCAGAAAATTATAAGAAATAGCCCATATCCTCTCTTAAAAACACATCTAAGTAGAATGTGCTGTATTTCTTAGAGATCACTTCATTCCCTTTGTTAACAGCAGACATACACTTGTCTTCTTCTCCCTGGTTAATAGCACATATCCAAAAAAGACCTCAGAATTATGAAATCATCCACATCTATGCCTTTTCCCTCAGCTTTGTGAAAATTATCACCTAAATACCTTGGTTGCCCCTTTTCTGAGAAAAATTCTATGAGTCCTGTTTCTTTCCAATCAATTTTCCATAATCAGAGTGATTATTCTGAAAGAAAATCTGTTCGTGTCATTCCCTTACTTAAAATCATTCTGTAACCTTGCTCTTTACTTGTCCTTCCCAGACACACACAAAACTTAACTCATCAGTTTTATGAGAGGCAGTGTAGTGTTATGCAGTGTTTTTCAAGCTGTGCTTTATGATCTAATATTAGCAGGTCATGAAATCAATTTAGTGGGTCATGTGACCCGCAGTTTTAATAAAATAAAATTTAATAGACTATGATATAATAGAATAGAAAATAACATAGCGCACACGATTACTAAACTCATGGAAGATCTAGGGCCTTGGAGAGCAATGGTGAACCACAAAGAGACATGTATAGACAAGATAGAGAGTATTCTGTATTATCTGGAGATCACAGACGTTTACCAGAAGGAACTGATTGGATGGATTTTTTTCACCCTTGGGGAGGCTGTGAGTTTCTTTTATGTGTGTGAGAAAAAGTGAAATCCACATTTGGTGATGTTTCAGCTTTCCATTGTTTCATAGAAGACAATCTCTAAATCTTGTGGTTTAATAGCAACAACTTATTATTTATTATCATTCTGTGGGTTGAACAGGTAGTTCCTCTGTTCTAGATGGTGTCAATTAGAGTCATCAACTCAGTTGTATGCAAGTGGCTACTAATATGTTTGAGGTCTTGGAGACTATAGGCTGGGGCTTCACATGTTCTTTGCCTCCTTATGGTAATTTATTTCCCATGGGCTCTCTGCGGAACTTTCTCCAAAAGAATATGCTAGATATCCTTATAGTTCCTTAAAGACTGTACAGCAAAGGATCACTTCTCCCATATTCTATTAGACAAAGCAAACAGTAAGGCCAGCTAGATGCAAAAATGGGGTGGGGGAATATATTCCTCTTCTTCATTAGAAAAGTGGCAAAGACCTTGTGGCATTCTTTCTTTTTTAATGTTTATTTATTTTTGTGTGTGAGAGAGAAAGAGACAGAGCATGAGCAGAGGAGTTGCAGAGAGAGAGGGAGACACAGAACTCAAAGCAAGCTCCAGTCTCTGAGCTGTCAGCACAGAGACTGATGCAGGGCTCAAACTCATGAACCACAAGATCATGACCTGAGCCAAACTAGGAAGTTTAACCGACTGAACCACCCAGGTGCCCATACTTCTGGCACTCTTTAATCCACACAGATTATCGACAGGACCCACTTTGTCAGAAACAAAGCCTGGGTAGCTCAGTCGGTTAAGTGTCCAACTTTGGTTCAGGTCATGATCTCACCATTGATGGGTTCAAGCCCTGCATCAGGCTCTGTGCTGACAGCTTGGAGCCTGGAGCCTCCTTTGGATTCTGTGCCTCCATCTCTCTCTGCCCCTACCTGCCCCCTGTCTCAAAAATAAATAAACATTAAAAAAAAGAAACAATATGTAAGTGCCTCAAATCTCTTTCATTTTTCAAACTGGGCACTTAGGTAGACTATAAACTCAAATCCCTTTGCATTTAGGTGGAATGAAAACTTCTTATGGTCACTGGGGTGTGAGCAGAAATATTTGTTTCTGCAAGTAAATTCTAAGAAAATGTGTATGCCCTTAGACTGTAGTCTTTGTTTGATCCCAGGTTGACTAGAAAATTCCAGTGAAGGACCTAAAGGTCATAGGTGATGTTCAGCTACTAGGTTCCTAACTGACTACTTGGATCAGAAAAATGAAAGTGGGAAAAAACCACAAACCTTTCTTGGGTTATAGAATTTAGTTGTTTTTACAGCATCTACTATTACTTACAATGACTTATACATAAGAAAATATACTCTTTAGTGAAACTCTTATTTCAAAAGTATTTGTATGGGATTGGTGTAGTGGTTCTGGTGTGTGACATAAAATCTATTTCTTTATGTAGATCTTGGTAAAAAAGTTTAGAAGCTATTAGAATCATAGTGAAAAGCACGGAACTTGGAACCAGACAACTTGGGTTCTATTTTTAGCCCCATTACTAGTGGTGTGATCTTGGGCAAGTTACTTAACTATTCTATACCTTATTTACTCATCTATTAGTGGGAATAAAAAGCACCTACTTTTTAAAGTTGTTTTGAGAAGCAAATCCCTTAACATGTGTGTGTATTGGTTGAAGTTCTAGAAAGAAAATAAAAACTAACCAAAGTAGAACAGAGGAATTTAAGATGTGGCACTGATTACAAAAATGTTAAGAGTTGATGTTATAAACAAGATGGTAAGATAACCCATAGATTAACATTGAAAAGAAAATATCTCTACTAAGGCAGGTGTGGTCCCTGAGGATCTGGAACATCTATCCAGAATTAGGAACACAAATGGAGGAGCTTTCAGGCAGAAACTTGGAAACCTGATGCTGGCCTTGCCCTAGACAGAGACCCTGCCAGATCAGCAAGAGAAAAAGAGGAGACAGACACTGACTTTTCTCTACTTCTTGCCCTTCAATCTCCCTCCAAAGCCTCCCTTGCCTGAATCTAACTAGAAACCAGTTGGCAAAAGAGCCTGGTTAAAGTAATTTTCTGGGGCAGTCTCCTTAATACAGAGCAGAGCAAGAAAGGACAGGGAATGGATCTGAGAAAAAACAAAATAGCATAACATGTAAGAGCTTAAGAATGTAAGCGAACACTAAATAAATATTGGCTATTATATTTCCACTGTCCTTTATGTCAACTGGTAGCTGTGAATCATTTTAGAGAGTTTAAAAAGTGATGTACCAGTTAGGAACTCACATAGAATTCTTGACGCAGCACTAAAGGAATCCATCTCTCCCTTTACACACTAAGTTCCTTATTAGCAAATACTAGTTTTATTCACTGGTTTGTCTTACTCACCAAACAAAGCATTCTTCAATGAATGTTTTGTTACTAAACCAAAGAATGTTGTGCTTTCTGAAACATTTCTGTTACTGACCATATTCAAGCAATTAGCACCTCTTTTAGGTAAGATAATTGTTCTTCTCCCAGTCTCTCCCCATTCCACTTGCTATCATACTTTCCATTATTAAAAACAAATATATTAACATAACAAGCTATTACTAATATGACAAACTGGAAAAAGAAAATATAAAAATATGATAGTCCGTTTACTTAAAGGGTATTCTGATGTAACTCCATTATCCAGTTTCAACCTAATTTTCCAGTTCACATTTTCCCTCTGTTCAAGTACAGTCTGTTTGAGCACACTTGGCACAACATACTCTTTAATGACCTTACTACTTCCTCTCATGAAATATTCTTTCAGTAGTACTTTGTAAGCTGCCTAGTGGTGACCACTTCTCCTTCAAGATTCAATTCAACCTCTTTGGTGAAGTCCTTTTCAATACTCCTAGGAGAAATTGTCAAGTTCTTCAATTGTAATTACTTCCATTAGAGCTCTGTATTGGTTATATAGCTTTGATTCTCAATCTTACCTGCACATTAGAAACATCTGGAGATTTTAAAAAGCTTGTTTAGACCATATCCATATCAATTACATCAGAATTCTGGGCACTGGTAATGGAATCCAGGCACCAGTAGTCTGATAATGTCAATATCAACTTTGAAGAGCACTGTACTAAGCTTTGAATTCTTTTAGAGAAGTGATGGAACACTTTAAAAACATCTTATTTGTATGGGCCTTAATACGTATAATAGTTTCTAAGGCACAGCACACCCTCAAAAACGTTGATTAAATAAAATAGGGAATGCATACATCTACTCAAGGGTGAAATTTCTCAACTACTTTTAGATTTGAATTGTAAAAGGATGGGAATGCTAATATCACTAACGTAAATGAACATTTTTCAGTCCTCTTTTAGAAATAGATAAATGTGGATAACACTGAAAAAATGATAATCAGTCTGGCTACCAACTAATTACATTCACTGATTAAGCTTAGAAAAATTCTCATTCTTTCAGCAATATAAATCTAGATGAGCTGTTACACTTTTATTAGAAGCTGTAGGTAGACTACATATACTGACATATTAAGAAGTTCACACAAATGATTTACAAGTGATTTCCTGTCAAGAAATCACCACTTTAATATGATCTATTATGACATATCCAAATATTTTGGATTTGTTATGATTTAAATCAAACTTGATTGAGTTCAAGCTTTCCAGAATTGACAAAAAAGTAATCCTTATAGACATTTAGTGATGTTTTTCCCAGTTAACTATTTCAGTAAGCACTTATCTTAGAGACATGTATTGATTAAGTCAAGTGTATGAGTTTGCTAGTCTTTCATTAAAAAATTTACCTGAAATTTTATCTACTGAGTTCTTAAACATGTAGGATAATAATGATTATTCAATAAAATATTGGGAAAAATTTTAAAAATTTATAAACAATACCAGTCTAAGGACTTTAACAGTTAAATAAAAAAGACCATTGAAAAAAGCCCATTTCAAAATAAGTGCTTTAAGCTAGAGAGAAAAATAATAATAGTCATCTGTGAATTCATGCTTAAAGCCAATAATACTTCTTCCACTAATTAGATATACAAAAAGTGTTTCCTTTACAAAAATCAGAAAATAAATTTTGATTAAAGAGCTATATTATATATCTGTCTCTTGTTCTTACCCTCAGTTTCTAGATTATTCACTTTGGTTGGTTTCCCTGGCATGATATTTTATTCTCCTTTTTAAATGAGAACTATCAGTGCTTTTTTGCTTCTTCCTGGGTATCATTTGGATCTTGCCCTTCTGCTGCACTCTTTCTCGGCTCAGAATAAATTCTCATATTCTTTTTTTCAATCGAAGTATAATAAATGTACAGTGTTGTATTGGTTTCAGTTGTACAACATAATGATTCAACACTTTTGTACATTACTCAGTGTTCACCATGATGAGTGTAGTCACCATCTGTCACCAAACAACATTGTTAGGGTTTTGTTGATTATATTCTCTATGCTGTATTTTCCATCTTTGTGATTTATTTATTGTGTAACAAAGTTTGTACATCTTAATCCTCTTTATTTCATCCATCCACCTACTCAGCTCCCCTCTTGCAGTGACTGGCAGTTTGTTTACTGTATTTAAGAGCTTTTTGGTCTTTTTTTGTCTTTGATTGTTTTATTTCTTAAATTACACATGAGTGAAATCATATGGTATTTGTCTGTTTCTAACTTATTTCACTTAGCATTATACCATCTAGGTCCATCCATATTGTTGCAAACAGCAAGATCTCATTCTTTTTCATGGCTGAATAATGTTCTATTCTATATGTATATACTGCATCTTTTTTATTCCTTCATCTATTGATAGACACTTGGGTTGCTTCCATATCTGGGTATTACAAATAATGTTTCAATAAAGATAGGGGTGTATACAACAGGCCAATATCTCTGATGAACATAGATACAAAAATCCTCAGAAAAATATTAGTAAATCAAGTTCAACAATACATTAAAAAAATACATCACTATTAAGTGGGACTTCTTCCAGGGATGTAAGTTGTTCAAATATTTGCAAATCAATCAATGTGATATATCACAATAAGAAAAAGTATAAAAACCATAAAATCATCTCAATTGATGCAGAAAATGCATTTGACAAAGTACAACATCCATTCATGATAAAAATTCTCAACAAAGTAGGTTGAGAGGAAACATACCTCAGTATAATAAAGGCCATATCTGAAAAATTCACAGCTAACATCATATCCAATGTTGAAACACTGAGAACTTTTCCTCTAAAATCAGAGATAAAGCAAGGATGTCCACTCTCAGCATTTTTATTCAACATAGTACTGAGAGTCCTAGCTGCAGCAATCAGACAGGAAAAAGAAACAAAATTCAATCAAATTAATAAGGAAGAAAAGAAACTGTTACTCTTTGCAGATGACATACTATATATAGAAGGCACTAAAGACTCCCTCAAAAAAGCTACTAGAATTGATAAATGACTTCAGTATCATCACAGGATACAAAATTAATATGCAGAAATATCATATTCTTTAAAAGTTCCCTTCCAGACGTTTGAAGTAAAGATCCCATCATTCTTTCCTGCTGGCATCCGTATCCAATATTTAACAAACTTGGGACAAGCTCCAGATCCCTAATTGCTTGATTCTCTGTATGCATTACCCCCCAGAAACATCCCTAGAAATTTCATACTTCTCAGGGGCAAACAGGAAAGTTAAAGTCCACTACTAATTAAAAATGGCATAGAAAGGCAAAATTTGTCTTCACGTTGACCATGATTTGATCACAATTTGAAAATATTTATGCATACACATCTATACACATACCTATGAGTATGTATGTATATTTCAAACAAGAATGGGTTGTCAATTATTTATTAAACATTTATATTTCAAAAACGTGTCGTGCCATTGAATAAACAAAAAATATTATGTAGACTCATTGCCTGACTACAAACAGCTAACATTCCAGCAGGAATGTTAATAAGTACAGGAAATAGAGAATGCATCTATAGATCCTACTTATTAACTAGATTGCAAAATAATATGCAAAAAAAAGTTAAGGACATCTATTGATCAAATTGACATGTTTTCAAAGAGAGATTATGTCGTGGAAGAATTTAATAATTTATTAAACATGGACAAAGACTATTAAATCTCAAATAAACCATAAATGTGATTAAATGAGACATCTAAATCTCTAGAGTAAAAAGGTAATTTATATTAATAATGGATATTTTGAATTGAAATATTTAATTTTTAAGTGTGCTTCTCTTCTAATTTATTTTGTGATTTCTCATTCAAATCTATACTGCATTAAAAATGGGGGACACCTGGGTGGCTCAGTCAGTTAAGTGTCTGACTTCGGCTCAGGTCATGATCTCACATGAGATGGTGAGACCTTGGTTGGTTCGTTGGTTCAAGTCTTGCATCAGGCTCTGTGCTGACAGCTCAGAGCCTGGGGCCTGCTTGGGATTCTGTGTCTCCCTCTCTCTCTGCCCCTTCCCCTCCCTGCTTATGCTCTGTCTCTGTCTCTGTCTCTGTCTCTCTGTCTCAAAAATAAATGAAGATTAAAAAATTATATAAAAATGAATCCTGGCATGGCATATCTGGTATTTCCCAATTAGCCAGAATATTTGGATAAGCTACCCCATTCTCCAACAAGAATGATTTTAATTCATAGAGTGCATGTTGTTCTAGGCTGCAGGTTTATATAATCTCATAATCCTCACTTGAGAAGAAGCTTATGGAAGCAAGGTTAACCAACTTCTTCAAGGTCACATGGATCATTAGCATCAGCCAATATCCCACTTTAAACAGCTAAATTGTCTACTTCTGGTATGACACAAAATTAATAGAGAGACTTATGTACCTTTGAAATAAGGATAACCCTCTTGTTCATTTTCTTCTCATTACACTTAGCAATTTGTCCCAATTCACACAAACTTTTACATAGTTACTCTAAATCTTCTTTAAAAGGTAATGTGTCTTTTTCACACAATTGTCCCTGCCAATATTTCTAATATGTCTAACTTGTTTGAGCTAACACTAAGCTTTTCTCACTGAATGCTATATTTATAAGTACATAGCTCAGTTCTATTAATGTCAAGATTTTCTGCCAAAATACATACCTCTATTACCCTTGCCCCTTCAATCAATTTTTCCTTTTCTCCTAAAGTGGATGTTCCTGCTCTAGTGACCCAGAACCTCTTATATCATAATTTAAAACCAGTGCCAAATATGACCTAAGAATAGCAGGATAATTTCAAATAGTTTTTAAACATAACCATGAAGGATAAAAGATAAATATATTATTAAATATAAATAATTTTGTCGTACATTGTCTTTTTTGCTCTATAATCTGAGTATATACTTCAAGAAAACTTTGAATTGATATATTTGAATATCATGAAAAAATCCCAGCATCATTATGGAAAATTCTTTCAAATAAAATAAATATTTATTTATTTATTGTCTTTCCAAAGATTAACACCAAACATCTCTAACATCTTAACATATAGGCCTTTCTACATTTTATAAAAAATTGTTAATGTTTATTTAGTTTTGAAAGAGAGAGAGTATGTGTGTGTGTGAGTGGGAGAAGAGCAGAGAAATGGAGACACAGGATCGAAGCAGATTCCAGGTTCTGAGCTGTCAGCCCAGAGCCCGACGCGGGGCTCAAACTCATGAAGTGAACTGTGAGATCATGACCTGAGCCAAAGTCAGACGCTTAACCTGCTGAGCCACCCAGGTGCCCTGGCCTTGTACACTTTTAATAGTTTTTGCAAGTAGACATGTTACAATTTATTTTTTTAACAACATCTTTCCAAAATTAATGTATTTTGGCACAAACCATCAAAATCAGAGATAACACATCTAGCTACCAAAGTCATTCTGTGACTCCATCAGTAGCACACACTCTGTAGCAGCATTAATCTACTCTCAGGAAAAGAGTTATTAACATCTATAGATGTTCATACTAGGAATTGCAACTGTCAAAGTTTCCTAGAATTATTCTTGCCTTATTGACCACTCTCTTACTTAATGTGGAGAAAGATATAGTGGCTACTTTGGAATTTGTAAAATTATATTGTCAAAAGGTTCTTTTACATAACATAAACAAAAACATACAAATAATAAAATATTATTAATTCTTAACATTTTACACATGTGTTTTACATTAAATCAGGTCTTAAATGTAAACAAAATGTTACACTTAGGTCTTCATATTTTCCAAACATGTCCCAAATATGGTGATGAAATGTACAATGAAGCATTATAGTGACTTGTCTCTCTCTCTTGGTAAAAGTTGTCTAACTTTTTTCTCCAAAGAGTAAATTTGTCAAAAGTTGTTAAGTTGTCAAAATAGTTTGTAATTAAAAATAAGACTTACTGCAGGTGAGATTATAAAATGTTGTATTGTGAACTTAATGAATCTTAAATTACAGAAATGGATATTGAGAAATAACCTAGGAAGCATGTTGATGTCTCATGATAGTGATGACTACTGAAAGGTATGAATGACAATGGCAGGAAACTACTGAGAAAATCTACCATACATTTTTTTTAATGTTTATTTATTTTCGAGACAGAGAGAGACAGAGCATGAATGGGGGAGGGTCAGAGAGAGAGGGAGACACAGAATCTGAAGCAGGCTCCAGGTTCTGAGTTGTCAGCACAGAGCCCGACGCAGGACTCGAACTCATGGACCGTGAGATCATGACCTGAGCCGAAGTCGGACGCTTAACCGACTGAGCCACCCAGACACCTCCCTACCATACATTTTAAGAAGAATCCTTGTATAACAGCATGTCATGGAGACCCATCCATTGAGTGAACACAAATATTTTGACCATAAAAATTTGATAATTGCATTATTGATTATAAACTAATTTTCAAAAACATTTCTTTTTGTTTGTTTGATGTTTATTTATTTTTTAGAGAGTGGAAGAGAGAGAGACAGTGCGAGTAGGGGAGGGGCAGAGAGAAAGGGAGACGAAGAATCCGAAGCAGGCTCCAGGCTCACAGCTGTCATCACAGAGCCCAGCATGGGGCTCAAACCCATGAACCGTGAGATCATGACCTGAGCTGAAGTCAGACGCTTAATCGACTGAGCCACCCAGGTGCCCCAGAAACTAATTTTCAAATGAAAAACTGAAAACATTGCGATTATTAAAATGTTAGAAGGTCGTTGTGTTTCCCTAATTAGAGGACATTTTGTCCCTGCCAATGGTACATTTTAATCAAGTAGAAATAACTATTATTTTCAAATCCAAAAAAGCACACAGAGTTAGTTTATAATTATTTTCCTCATCTGGATTTCTTCTTATATTAGGTACTTGTTGCAATTTAAAATCAGAGTTAATTTCAATTTAAATAAAAATATGTGGCTTTATCTGTAATCATTTTATAAAACTCCCATGTTATTAAGGGGAGTGACTTTTACAGGAGGTTGTCTGTATGCTTAAACATGTCTGCTAAATCCAACCATGGTTGTGAAAGAAAATGGATTCCTTATTATCAGTGCCTATTTTTCCTGATACTATTTTGCTTTTTCTAAAATTCAGAAACTCTGAACACTCAGTAGTTAAGACATCTCTAAGTACACAATGAACACATATTGAATAAATAAGTCGGTGGTGTGTGGGAACTGTATACACATAAATTATCTCAATTATTCTCCAAACAAGTCCATTACTTCAGAGATGCATAAATTAAGTCCTATAAAAGGTTGCTGACTTTCCCACGGTCACATAGCATGTTCAACTTTGAACCAGATTTCCTAACCCAAGTTACCTTATTTGAGGGATTTCAGGTTCATCTCTGAATGAGACTTTTTTGATGGTCAAAGTTTTCTCAGTTATGCTCCTGTGATACATCCCTTTTGATGTTTCTAATCACGACTGGCTATTAACCTGAGTTTCTATCTTTAACATCCAGCTTGGATGTAAACAAAGGTAGCAATTTAGATAATGTACTCAGGAAAAATTATGAACAATCAGCCTTTTTAATATATAGACACCTATAAGAAATCTTTGCTTCTCCATTTAAAACTTATTGATAAAAATAGCTCTCCTTCCAAAACAATTACCTTATGAAGCAATCTTCATCAAATTAGTATATAAATAATCTGTTATCCTTTTTCTTTCTGTTATCGGTTCCCCGGACTCACCTACTATTCCTCTGCATTCAGGTCTTAATTCTCTTCCCCCTCATTCTGTCTACGTATACTTGTTGTACTAGCAAGCACATCTAATTATAGTTGCCTGAGGGTCTAGTGGGAAACTGCAGTATTTGCTCCTATTTAAAAAAAAAAATCAGGAGTTCAGAGAGAAACTATGGCTTTCATTTCTGTAATTTCATCATGAAGTTGTCATTTCTTCATCTACTCAGTGTTCTGTGGTCATGTAATCTTACCCTTTAATTTACCGTATATAATGACAAGTTCTACTTTAAAGGGAGGGATTTTCTTTTTTCAAATAGGCATAAAGATAAATATATAGTATGTGAAAGAAGTAAAGGAAGTTTCTGAGAGAGAGAAAGAAGTAGGAGGGGATTATATGTTGGTCTAGAGTGAAAAGAACAAGCAGAAGATTCACATGTAGTGTTACTAAGATAAACCACAGTGTATCATGTGTCTATAACACAAAATTTATCTTCATGTATGCAGTGAGAATTAATATTTTGGCCATGGTAACCTTAAATGGACAAAACACCCAAATAGTGAACAAGTAGTCACTACTATGACTACAATGAGAAGTGAACAAGAAGTCTATATATTTGAATGGAATTTAAAATAATTAGTTTAAGCCTGGATTCCTGAGGCACTCAGCAACCAAGAAGCCAGTGTGGAGGCTGGGTGGGGGTGGGGGGGGGTTTCTTTAACTCCGTCCTAGGTCAAAGCTGGCCATGCTATTGTACTCCCTAGGAACTAAGAATTACTTTTGCTATTAAAAATATTTTTAAAGTTTATGGGGCGCCTGGGTGGCTCAGTCGGTTAAGCGGCCGACTTCGGCTCAGGTCACGATCTCACAGTCCGTGAGTTTGAGCCCCGCGTCAGGCTCTGTGCTGACAGCTCAGAGACTGGGGCCTGCTTCAGATTCTGTGTCTCCCTCTCTCTCTGACCCTCCCTCATTCATGCTCTGTCTCTCTCTGTCTCAAAAATAAATAAACAAAAAAAAAATATTTTTAAAGTTTTATTTATTTTTGAGAGACAAAGAGATAGAGCATGAATGGGGGAGGAGCAGAGAGAGAGGGAGACACAGAATCCGAAGCAGGCTCCAGGCTCTGAGATGTCAGCACGGAGCTTGCCGTGGAGCCGGAACCCACAAACCGTGAGATCATGACCTGAGCCGAAGTCGGACGCTTAACTGACTGAGCCACCCAGGCACCCCAGTGAGAGCATTTTTAATTTGTTTTTTTTTTCCTTTTCCCACATATTTTCTTCAAAATGAACAAGTTTGAGAGGACAAAAATGTACATTGCAGGAATTAATAATTAACTAATCTGTGCTGTAATAGCCTTTCAACAATCAAACATAATCTCTAGATTATACTTTTCAGACTAGGAGCAGTTCTAAAATGATGGTAACTGTTTCTTTTTTTAAATTTTTTTTAATGTTCATTTATTTTTTGTAGTAGAGAGATAGAGCGTGAGCGGGGGAGGGGCAGAGAGACAGGGAGACATAGAATCCGAAGTAGGCTCCAGGCTCTGAGTTGTCAGCACAGAGCCTGATGAGGGGCTGGAGCCCATGGACCCTGAGATCATGACCTGAGCTGAAGTTGGACGCTCAACCCACTGAGCCACCCAGGTGCCCTGATGATAACTGTCTCTTAATTGTTTTCATACATTTAAACAAAATAGACACTCTGCAGTATGTTTAGATTATAAACAGGAGAAAACAGGGATTAAAAATATGAGCAAATACATTTAGGGAGAGAAAGAAGGAAGCATGACTCAAATATTTTTAAATTAAAGGTGACTTTCTAAAGTCCAAAACAATGGGGAGATTTGACTATTCAAGGCACCAGATAAAACATCCCTTGGTAACCCTACTTAAGTACCATATTTGAAATTTTCATTACTTAACACATATAAATTTAAAAATATCTGTTACTATAAAAATTACAATGAAAGCAGTTGAGTTTTAAAAGGCTTAAAGATAAAAAACACAAGCAAACTGTAATCAACTTTTTGGTTTTGCATTGTAGTAAGCATTTTATCAAAATAACCTAACATAATGTCTTTGTTTCTCTCTCTCTCTTTCTCTCTCTCTCAGAGGAATGGGGGCTAGAAGTTTGCTGGGCTAATCTTTTTTTTAAGTTAGTTTACTTATTTTGAGAGAGAGAGAGAGAGAGAGAGCATGCAAGCACAAGTGGGGGAGGGGCAGAGAGAGACGGGGAGAGAGAGAATCCCAAGCAGTCTCCATGCCAGCAACACAGAGCCAAATTGGGGACTCAAACTCACAAACCCTGAGATCATGATCTCAGCCAAAATCAAGAATCCCTTGCTTAACCAACTTAACCACCCAGGTACCCCTGAGTTAATCTTACCTTACCAATTAACAGTTTCAGTGTTTTGTGCTTTGACTTCAGTTTTTGTGCCACAAAGATAAGAATGATAAGCAAAAGGCAAATGAAGAATTTCCAAAGTTTATTCTAGTCACAAATGTATTTTTTTCTATGACATTTAAAATTAATTGTAGTCATTAGAATTTACTCATAGTATTTTCTCCTTGTAAAAGGATAAAACATTAACTATAAGGCTTGACCTTATAGCTGTCGACCAGTCCAAACACTTGTACCATTCAATCTCTGAGTCAAAAGAGCTGAATGCCAAACTGTCAGAACCAGGAAACAATTAGTGCAAAGAAAGTAGGGGAACTATGTTAGTTGCTATAACTACATATATTACTATTTAAAAAGTATACAATGAAAAATCTGAATAATATATTTCAATATATAAATTGAATGGCAATCCTCTGATAGATTTGTCAAGTGGCTTCCCATTTCATTCAGAGCAAAAGTCAAAGTCCTTCTGAGGAGCAACAAGCTTCAGTCAGACAATTTTCACACCTCATTTCCAATTACTCACTCATTCCTCAGTCCAGCTGTACTGGTCTAATCAGTGCTCTAGAACACGTCAGGCTCACTCCCATTTAAGAGTGCTATCCCTATTCCCACTGCCTGAGATGGTGTTCCCTCAGACATACTCTTGGCAAACCCTTTAATTTTTTTCAGGTCTATGAATAAAAAGTCACCTTCTCTACAAGATCTGCCTGAACTCCTTACCTAAGTTTCCACCTAACCTCCTTATTCATCTCTTTATTTCATGGAGCATTGTGTTTCCTTTGCCTTCTTTCCATGCATTTTTTTTTAGTTTATTTTTGAGAGAGAAAGAGTGATCAGGGACGGGCAGAGAGAGGGTGTGAGAGAGAGAATCCCAAGCAGGCTCTGCACTGTCAGCATTCACGAAACATAAGAGTACGATCTGAGTCAAAGCTAAGAGTCAGACGCTTAATGGACTGAACCACCCAGGCATTTCTCCATGCAGTTTGATTATTTATCTAGTTTCTTGACTAACCCTCTTATAGGTATATAGGAACTGAATCCAGGGATTTTTCCCTGATATGTTCACTGAGGAATTCCTGGTACTAGAGGAGTGTGTGTCATATGATAGGTGTTCAATAAATATTTGTAAGAGGAGAAAATGTATAAAGAAAACCTTTCAATATTTCAATCTGTACACCTTTCATATGAGACCAATTTTATGTGTCATAGTCAGTGAATTTGTTCAAATTTTTATTTTACAACTGATATAAGCACAAATTAGAGTAACTTAAATCTCAAAAGTTAGACTGAAATATTTCAAGGATGTCATTAGGACTCTAACTCTGTCTCTTGCTTCTTCTGCTTCCTCTGCTATTTGCCTCCATTTTACTTCATTCTCACAGGATCTCTGTTGGCAAATGGTCCTTTGTAGTTTCATAACTTTTCAAGTGTACAAACCTAGCATCATTCCTAGTTGTTCCAACAGAAGTGAAGACAGACTTTACTTGTTTTGGCTGTTCTTGTGTCTATTTCAAACCATTGATGATGAACGGAGGTTTCAGTTATATAATACCTCAGGTTGCAATTTCATATCCAGGTGGCAGAAAAGATCTTCCCAATTCCTTCTTTTGGATCAATGGTTTAGCAATCTATAGGAAAACATCCACAGAAAAGGATTTCTCCATTTGCATTGAGTTGCAACTTCTTCTGGATTTTATGTAATGTGCATTCAGAAACTCTGTTGTCCAGAAGTAGACTCTTAACCATTCTGGAGGAGGTTCTTGGGGGAAATAAAAATAAAAATCTGCTGCCAACCCAGAAAATCTATTCATAAAAGTAGTAGAGAAAGAAAACGATTTTATTATTGAATAAGCATTAAACCAGAAGGTGATGTGCATCAAAGGAAATCTAAAACATTAAAAAAATGGAAAGAAATCTCACTCTTTGAGATAAACAAGCAGACACAACCTATTACACACATGTTCTCAAATAATAATTAGTTCTTAAGTAAAAGGACTGAAAGGACATTTTGTCACACATATTCATCCTAGATTTACGTGGTGATTAAGTGACTATCTAGGTTTGCTATTTGTTTTTAACTGAAGGAATAATGAACATATATCTTTATGACAAGAGACAGTTCTACAACTTGGAAGGAGAGGCCTATCTGTGTTAGGCTTCTGGCCTCCCATGAAATTTGGGAGGTAGGGACTCTATCTACTTTGATGATTACATTTGAAAGAGATGGTTTCTGTGTTCCTAAAAAAAGACATTTCTGGGTCCTGGCAAGAGGCTTATTTAGCAACTAAAAATATTTACATGCATTTCAAAGAGAGAAAGCACTTAAAATTATAAGTTTTCTAAAGTAATGCTCTAAAGGGAGAGTCTCTTTCTTTACTTTCAACAGGGGGAACTAAGCCTCTTATTTTTAATTTGCATTTCTCCTTTCAAGGTAAGTCTGACAAAGGAAAAAGTAGAGCAATATTGAATAAAAGTGTGTTTTTGTGTGGGCAAGTGTAGTAAATAGTTGATTTTTTAAGGGGACAGCGTGAAATTGTTGGATGTAAAGAAAGGACCACAATTTAATAGAAGACAACATGTAAAAGCTTAGCACTTTAGAGAAAAAAGATCCCCATAACCGTGGTAAATAACTGCAGAAAACTGAGTATGTAGTGCCCCTAAGAGAATGTCCTTTACCATATTTTTCCCCACAGGACTAGCCCTATAAATTGCATTTTTATATCTTACACTTAGAGATAGTAGCTTCATACTGCCCTTCAACGACATTTAGTTAGTTCTCATGCTAAATTTTCCATTTTTAAAAATTAAACATCAGTGTCAGATTTACCTCTTTTTTATTCCCTTTTTTCTAAGTGTCTTCATCTTTTGATTTTTATTTTTACTGTTATAAACACTCTGGTTCAAGTGGCAGGACAAGCTAATATGCAAAGTTCTTCTACCCCAAACTCACTGAAATACAGTTTGAAATATAATAAGAAAATGAGTTATACAACTGAGCTTTAAAAAACCAAATTAAGAAAATAAATGAAAATCCCTAGATACCAAAGTGAAAGAAGGAGGAAGAAAAAGAAGAGGCAGAGGAGGAGGAGGAGGACGAGGCACAATCCAGACTGAGTAAACACAAGTAAACTGTTCAGCCCATGGCAATACCCAATGGGCAGGCCATCTTGTGTACTGGAGCTTTAATGCCCTCACTGTATGTGGTGTGTGTGTGTGGTGTGTTTGGGGAGAGGGACTGATGTGAAAGCTGCAAAACTCAGGCTTGTAGGTCATCTAAAACACTTGAGAGATTGAGTACACAAAAGTGCAGTGGTGAGATCAAATAAAAAATTAAAACTCTCATGCACAACCTCTGCAGTAACCAGTCCAGGAAACTAAACTGCAGCCTCTGTAGCAATCATCCCCAACCTGTTGAAATTTGCCCAATAATTATCAGCTGATCTAATTATTGCCCCTCCCTTATAACTCAGGACCAACTAAAGAAAGCCAAATATGTTTGCCAAATACATCATATAAGATGCCCTGCATCTAGCTAGCCAGGCTCCAGCTTCCCCATGCAAACAATGTCCCATCAGGGAGTGCCTGAAGCTTTTCCTTTTTTCATCCCAGGAACTCAGGGATTTTAAATCACTTTGTGTATGCAGGACTCCATTAAAAAAATAACTCACCCAGAAAATAACCCATTTAAAATATTTAATGTCAGCAAGTAAACAAGATTTCCATGAAAGGCAGCACAGGTAACAAAGAAGAACTAAACAAGAAACGATAGATAATGGACTGTCTTCTCTTATATTCTATCAGTTGTTTTGTTTTACATTCGGGCCATAAATTTGATATAGGTTTTTAAAGGAAATAATTATTTATTTGTTGTTTTAATTTTTATGTTGTCAGATCTTTTTATATATCTGTTGATCTGCAATTGTCTATTCACACTCCAAAAATGGCTTGGTGGATTTCTGCATTTTTTTATTTACTGTTGTATAGAAAGAACTTCTTGTATATTTCTTCTTTGGGTGGGAATTCTGTGAAACAAGGTAGTTTTCCCTTGAAGTATGTGGATTCTCCAGATGTCTGTGGGGGAAGGATTTTTTCCCCAGAACCATGGCGTGGAACTAAGCTTCTTGCATCGTTGCTTGTCTGTTGGGCAAGTTGGTTGGTTTTGTTTTTCAGTTTGGAGAAAATATATCTCAGTTTTGCCAGTCCAAACTTAATAGCCTTTGTTCTGTCTGGGAATGAGGGAAGAATGTGAGAACAGAATGACACAATTGCCTGGTTTTATATCCTTTCATGAGCTCTTACTATCCAGCCCTGCTCCTCAGCTCAGTTTTCTGTAGGCAATTCTGATAGGAGTCCTGAGCCCCACTGATGTCCTAATGGGCACATTGACTCTCACAAACTCTAGAGATGCTCAAAGTATATTCCATAAATTTTACCTTTGGAATTCTGCACATTCCTCTTTCATCTACACCCTTCATGAAATCTGATGAATTATCTCACAAATTGTTGATTAACATCACCTCTCTGACCCAGTCACTATCTTCCCTGCATTGTTAGTATTTTCTTTCTTGCTGCATCTTAACATTTCATTTTAGTGCAATTTTCAGTAAACGGGAAGGCAAAAACATATCTTAATATGTGCTTAATATTCATCTGGAACCAAAAATGTTTTTTATACCTAATTACAATGCTATACATTATAAGTTAAAGAGAGTTTTCCTTCCTCATTTTCTGATATTCATGGTTAAGTTTTGTCTTAGAGTGTGTCAAGGAAAAATTGCACAGGATAAAGTTAAACAGGGAAGGAAGACTACTCAAGAGTAAGCAATAGGAGAGAAATGCCGGAACTGAGTGTGAGCACACCCCCACCCCCCACCCCTGCCCCCAAACCAAAAGTGGGAGAGATTTTAAGAGTTGGAGTGGGGGGTGGACAGGACAGGAGATAATTTTACAATATGGATTAAGATGCTCCCAAATGTTAGGCTCCTGTCCTCCTAGAGAAAACTGGGAATAGGGATGCCACCTTCCTTCAAGTTTATATTTCACAAGGATGGCTTCCAGGTCCTTGAGAAATACAGTCCTTGGTCGTAAAACTGACAAGAGGTTTTATAAAAAGATTTACATCTCAAAGGGGCAGAGAAAGGGTTGACAATTACAAGTTTTCTAAAGTAAATGTTCTAAGAAAAGGGAGGTCAGAAGACAAGAATCAAGAAGAAACAGGTCTAAAGGTTTTTAGTCAATCTGAGGGGGATGCAAAGGCCATGATGGTCAAGTGCAATAGATTTTCAGCCAGATTTCATTAACTTCCCTCCTAGACTAGGTCAGTATTTAATGATTAAAGAAACCATTTGGTAGGAAATCCTAAAGACTGAGACACCTTTCCTAATTTATTGTATTTGTCACACCCTAGACAGTCATTTTGCTTGCGTCACTCAAGGAATGCAGTTCACAAAACTAAATAGTATTCTCTTTAAAATTTGGCTTGTCTTCACTCTATTTCATTTTGTTCTTTATTAGAGAAATGTCCTTGAAATAAACAAGGCAATGTAGGGTATTTTATGAGTTGTCACGCTTCATTGCTATTGAAAAAATCTAGTAAATTACAATGCAGTGCAAGTTCAATATCAATCAGAACCTCAAAGATTGTGAATTACTAAACAAATATACAATGGGAAATGATTCTCACATTAAATGTCAAATATTTGGTAGAATGTTAAGGCAGTTCATTTATGTATTATAAATTAAGTAAAGATATCATTGGCACAAGAGATTATTTTTATAAAATAAAACAAGATATACAATTGACACAAAATTATTTAAAAACTTTGATTTGGAATAGATGTCCAACTTCTATGTTAGAGGAATGTTCTGGGAAGATTTTGGCCTTTTTGTTTTTTGAATAATCTGACTGTGCTTTCATTGCTTAGGTTGATCCAATAACAAAAATAATTAGAATTTTTAGTTTGGGTAGCTATAATTCAAGGAAATTCTACCTCAGGCTGCAGTGCATAAATAAGCAATAACTCATACATAGGAGTTTGACATACAGTGACTGACAAATGTTTGCCCTTGAGTGTACTATTGACTTTAATTATTTTAACTGTTGTTTTTTGGGGGGGTGAAGTTATATAACCTGTGTGAATATAGACATCAAATAAGCAAACATCTCAATACGTAGAAAAAAAAAAGACTAAAACTTTTTAAATTGTCAGGTATTTGTAAAGTTTTGAAGTGATCAACATCTTACCTATCATATTCTTAGCCTCCCCCAACCCCTGATAGAGTGTTGAAGAATAGAGTTGTAGGGACAGATCTTCCAGAATCCATTTACTCTATCCTTTTGCCTTTAGGAGGATTTTGTATCATTCTTATTGCACAGGTGGTTTTATCTAGTGTTATATCATATATTTGAATAATATTTTTACTAACACACAAATATGCACAAAAACACAGAAAACTAGGTGGGAAGTGAAACAAGAAATTGAAAGATTCAGTTTAGGATCATGACCATATATTCAATCTGTCATTGGATAGAGATCATATACTTTGTCATAATAACTTTACAGGGTTGTAAGAATTATATTTGTAAATATAAAGAAAAAGACTTTCTGAAATATAAAGTACTATATCAATATAAGACATTTTTATTAAAGTTGAATTTACTAAACATAAATTCCTGAAATTTCAATCTTCATGCTAAATCTCTTATATTAAAAAATATTTATCAAGTTTAATGTATGCAAACCCAAGCCATGGACTACAACAATCATATATCAACCAACTATAAGTGATCTTGCTAATTACAAGTTGATTCACAATATTTTGAAATCTAATCTTTACAAGGAGGTTCATGCCATGTTTCATCAATATTAAGTCTTATTTGTGGACCAATGTGATACCTAAGCATAGTTAATCCCATTCCCCTATTATTCCTACCAAACTATATTGAGGAAATGATTGTCAAAAAGGTACATTCATGTGACGGTAAGAAGTGACTACGAAGCACTTATTTTATTACTCCAGGGTAGATAAATATTTAGTAATAACTATCAGCAAGTGCAATGTTTGAGAAGCAAAGAAGTTCTTCCCAAGACTCCACGGATCATTTTGATTTCATTTCAAGTATTGTAAAACACACAAATTTGAGCTATTTTTTTGATATCAGTCACTTAAATAATCAAATGAGTAATAAAGAAAATATGGGCATAGTTGGCAGAGTAATAACATCCCAAGGATGTCCATGCCCTAATTTTCAGGTATTTCAGAATATGTTATTTTGGATGTCAAAAGAAGACATCAAAGATGTAATTTAGATTACAGACCTTAAAATGGGGACATTATCCTAGATTATCCAGGTGGGTTCAAATAATCACATGATTTATTAAAAGCAAATAACCTTTTCCATTTGCAAGCAGAAGAGAGAGAGAGAATGAAAGTACTCAATGCGCTGTTGCTGGCTCTGAGATGAAAAAGTCCACATGTAAGGGGAGAAGAGAGACTTTTAGGAGCCAGGAAGAGCTGCGAACTGACAGCCATCTGGGAAACAGGGACTCAGGTCCTACAACTGCAAGGAACTGGACAACTTAAATGAGTCTGGAAGCATTTTCTTTCCTAAAACCTCCAATAATAACACGGCCTAACTAAACAACCTGATGTTAGTCCAGTGAGAACTGTGTTGAACTTCTGGCCTCCAGTCCTTTAAGATAGTAAGTCTGTGCTGCTTTAAGCTGCTTAATTTGTGGGAAATTACTAAGGCAGCAGCAGAATTCTAATGCAATGGGAAAGCTTCACAAGGAAAAGGGCCACTATTTCTTGATGTACTGGACTCATTTATTTAATCAATAAGTTTTACTGAAAGCCATATATAATAAGTCAGGCACTGCATTGTACTGTGACTTGTCAGTGAAACCAAGGGAATTGGAAACATATACCAACTGCCTAAAATATGCAAAATTAGAATGCAGACTAAACAAGATATCCGTAATTTTCAGCAACAGCATTTAACTCTACAAAAAGCCAGTTTACTTTCACAAATTCAAATAAGAAGGAAAAAAAGAGGTAGGGAAGGGAGAATCAGGAAGAGAAAAAAAAAGAAGAAAAGTGAGACACTAAAGTCTATTTTATCAGTATGTAAGAGAAATTAAAGTATTGTATAATACTTAGGTGCATGGAATCACATTCCTTTTTTTTTTTTTGTCTTAATCTAATTGTTCTCTGATTAAGAACAATTGCCAGTATGGATGGCACATTCTATTCATAATTAATATGTGAATTTTTGTTAATATACCCACAGGGCATATTTCTAAAGGCTGGCCTCTTTCAGTTTACTCTGAAAAAATATATTCCTGCAATTTTTACCAATTTTATATAATTTAAAGCACTTATGACACTTTTATTTATAAAAAAAAGTTCTCTGGGCGCTTTGGTGGTTCAATCGGTTGAGGGACCAACTTTGGCTCAGGTCATGATCTCTCAGTCTGTTAGTCTGAGCCCCACGTTGGGCTCTGTGCTGATAGCTCAGAGCCTGGATGGAGACTGCTTCAGATTCTATGTCTCCCTCTCTCTCTGTCCCTCCCCCGCTCATACTCTGTCTCTCTCTCTCTCTGTCAAACATAAACATTAAAAAAAAAAAATTCTCACTTGTATTTACTTAAATCGGAAAGGAATTAACAAATTATTAGGATTTAACTAAAACAAACAAATAAAAAGCCTACTCTCACCCTGTTTTAACCGGTATGTACTCTTTTTCTTTCTTTTTCCTTCCTTCCTTCCTTCCTTCCTTCCTTTTCCTCTTTCTTCTTTTTCTTTCTTTCTTTCTTTCTTTCTTTTCTTTCTTTTTTCTTTCTTTCTTTCTTTCTTTCTTTCTTTCTTTCTTTCTTCTCCTTTTGCTTGTTCTTTCCCACCCCAGCCCTGGCCAGCTTTTCATTTTCAGGACTTGAAAAAGAATTTTTGGTATATTAATTACTCAGGCATTAATAGCAGAAAGAGTGATAACTGACAGTTTATTCTGTTTCCTAAAGCCCCTCAGTTATTAACAACAGCTATATTTAGATGTAAGTAGCTCATAAAATGGTTGTATATGTTTTTCTATTCTCTACTGTAAAGATGTTTGCCATCCCATCTGGGTTTGACTCCCTGTACAATATTTGCTTTATGAGATAGTGATGTATAAAATCATAATAATAATATAATTATTGTGATGGTCTATAATTTACTTTCCAAACTTTTCTTCTGCAGATTTTAGAATTTGGATTTTTTTTTAAAAAGATACCAATTCCTAAATATAAGCAATTCACTATAAATTAAATTCAGTCTATAACACCTACCATTCACATCTGAAATTTTTCTAAAAGTTCTGTGATTTTGTTAAGATCATGAGAAAAAAAAGCCTTAAAATTATTGGGTTTATACTACACAAAATGAAAAATTCATTTTGTTAATATTTTCTCAAAGAACAGTCATTCAAGTGGTTGAGGTATTGGGATGGAATTTCTGGCAAAGGAAGGCAATGTCATTAATTCTCAGAAAACATATTTCTTCTGTTCTCAACTCCACCAACTATTGCAGGACATCCAATTTCACCCAAAGATTCCTCCTCCCATTTTATGTGCTGCTCAAAACTAGTCCTTAGTGGTGGACAGGTTGGTGGTGATTATCTTCTGTGTGGATGACAACCTCTA
This sequence comes from Panthera uncia, assembly GCF_023721935.1. Classification (NCBI taxonomy): domain Eukaryota; kingdom Metazoa; phylum Chordata; class Mammalia; order Carnivora; family Felidae; genus Panthera; species Panthera uncia. The sequence continues at coordinate 55,170,497 of NW_026057576.1, forward strand.
ATTTTGTCCTGGGTTACCAACTTTTTCTAATAAAGAAAAAAAAGCTAAGACTCAGTGTAATGGTTGATTTAACATTTCTGGATGGGACAGTACAAAATCTTCCTTATCTTTCAAATTTTTCAAGTTTATGAAAAAATAAACAAGTAAATATAATTGGATCTACCTAACAGGTCAATACATTTAAACTTAAAACTGAGAACAAGTACCTAATCCTTTTATGTACCATGTAATCAGCAATAAAGCACCTTGAATACAATGAAAGTTTGTTAAAAATGACTGATATTTAAATGGTACCAAAAAGCCTGCAAATGGCATTTGAATGTAGATTCAAATAACTTTTACTGAACACCTGCTACGCACACTGAGTACAGAAGAAGAAGACTGTCTTTAAAAACTTTTATGATCTATTGGAATATATTGGCATGTTAATAGGTAGTTTATGGTAGAGATTTCACTGAGACCTTTGGGAGCATATAGGTAGAAGTAAATGCAAGTGAAGTTGAAGATACAACAAGGCTTCCTGAAATAGACAGATGGGCCAATAAATAGGATGTAGGGAGAGAATGATGTACGTTTTTAGGAGCAATGTGTAAGGCAAAAGACAAGAGAAAGCCTAGGGAATTTAGGAAATTCAAATATTTCATCATTGGAGAAGTTCAAGGAATAGAGAACATATTCTAGACTTTGCATTATTTCAATATCATAATATCTGTAAAGTGGGATATTCATGACCAACTTTTTAAATGGACTTTTCATGCCCACTACCTTTTGGTATTGGTTTTCTTCACAGATATTTAAGTTGGATTTGGTCAGTGTCATGCAGCATTTACTCACACTCCTACTCTGAATGCCATAAAGCTAAAAACAACATCTTTACTTGAGCCTTGGAAGGCAAAAATGGAACATAAGCAATCCTCTTGCCATTTAGCTCCTTTCTTCTGGAAAGCAAGGATGTGGAATTGGCTTTGTCTGAAACAGATTTCCAGTGTGCCGTGTGTAGGTTGTGGGTGTTAAAAGTGTTAAAAGGTGATCACATAAGTCAGTGGCCAGAATCAGTGTCCAGTGTCCATCCCCAACTGGTTTATGTCAATACACATTTGTATCTGTGGTGGCATCAGCTTTACGGTCCTAGCCTTCTAAAGAGTAGATAGAGACTATGCTTTGGAATGCAATGAAACCAATGGCAACTTCCTAGTAACTCATGCTCTGAGTGGACAGAGGGTGTAGCTCCCCTGGAAAGTGGAAATTTTCATATGTGCCTTTCTGAGAAGTCTTTCCTTTTATCATTTCCTCCTTTCAATAATTTCATTAGTTTTCATATTAAAATATTGTCTGCTTAAAATATTGTACAGTGGTTTCTGTTTCCTACATGAACTCAACCCTACTCATTGCTATAAAACAAAATGGAGGAAACAATTCCTTGACTAAACTATTTGCATATAACAGTTCAAATGAACATCAATAACAGAAACAAACAAAAGGGTTTTTTTTAAGTGTTTTTTACCTATAGGCAAAATTAGCTTAAGTTATATATTTGGCAGCTTGTTTACAGCACTGAATTATTTCATTTTAGTTGATCCATCCTTATATTTCCTCTATTTCTTAGAGAGTAGTTAAGCTAGGCTTTCTATGCCTCACCAAACAAAGTTCCTCCATTTTGATATTAAAAAGGACCTGATACCTAAAACTTAAGTCTCCAGAATATAAAATTACAAATTAAATTAATTCCTATTTAATCCATATCTCACCAACAGTTATAACAAAGGTATAGAAAAAGGAGATCCTACTTAAACAGAAATCTGTCAACATTTTGTTCAAAAACAGCAGGTAAACTAAGCCAGTATTTCAATTATTGATACATAAAATGACGTTATTGAACTCCACTTCAGATAATGTTTATAACCAGACATTCTCTAGATACTCTTCTTTTTCTAGGCATACTCCAATACAGATATGTAGGGAATTTAAATGTAGCATTCAAGTGAGAGAAGGTATGCTGATCAATTCCCTGAAGGAATATGTAGCTGAGATATAGGATAATGTTGACAATTTATGCAGATCTGTAAGAGGAAATTAACCTGCACCATGAAGCATATAGCATCACTAATAAGGTAGAAAGTAGCCTGATCAAAATGAATGACGTCAGATGCCCTGTAGGCACCAAAGTAAAAGCAGTTTCTCCCTTGGAGCAGAGCCTCCCACTCTGGCTGCAAGCAGGTAAAGACCTCCTTAGCGTTAGCATAGACACAATATCTCAAGAAGAGAAGAAAAAGCTGCCAGTTACAGATATCAAGTAAGAAAAAGAATGTAATAGCAGAATATGATTACTTTCAATGAGAGAAAGGAACAGCTGAAAACCTGGTGTTTCTAAAAATTGTGAAAACACAGAGGAGATAGCAAATCTTTGACCTTGTCTCTACTTTTATATATATATATATATATATATAGAGAGAGAGAGAGAGAGAGAGAGATACAAATGTTACTATTGTAATATGAGCACAGTAGCTCTGTTAATCCATTCATCTAAAACAAATATATATTTTGTGTGTATTGCCCTGTATGATGTAAGGTAAACAGAGACAAAATGGCTAGAATATAAAAGATGATGAGAACAACTTAAGAAAAGCATGTACAACATTAGTGTCTGAAATTATGGGGACAGACAGGAAGCAGGTAAAAATGACACAAAAATGTGTGTAAACTATGTTCCAGGAAGAAAATGAAATGTATGAAGTTATATAGGACAGAACCCTAGGGAATTTCATATATGGAGTTTGAAAAAAAGAGGTGGGGGTGGAAACCTAGAGAAGAATAAGGAGAGTCTGATGGTACAAAAGTCAGGAGAGATGAAATGTTTCCAGGAGTGGTATGTCAATAGTATTGAATACAGTGCTTGTGAAGTGTTGTGTAGGTAGAAAGAATACTGGATTTGGCAAGGTCACTGGTGGCCTTGCCTGGATTGGTTTTTATAGGTAAAAGATAAAAGATTTATCACCTAATAATTTCTTTCTTCTCACTCATGTGGGAGGCAAGCTCATCAGCTGAGATGGCAGAAGAAGGGGGGGGTAAGATAATATGTATTTGGAAAAAGAAGAAGACATGATATAATCTTCCTGGGAATGAGAAAGTGAGTAAATTACTGGAATAGTAGAATTATCAGTGTTGCAGCCCACTTGAATTAGAGATATTGAATGTGAAGTAAAATTGGTGTGTTTGCTTGGATGTGTGATTTAGCTGCTTGGTCACAGACCCATGGAAGACATGTTTTTGTTTGTTGGGGAGGAAAAAATTCGCCTCTTCCTTTAGGGTCTCCAGCTGGGCCTAGGAATTGAACTAACAAGAGAAGAAAATACAAACTTTGTTAAATTTTTACATTTTACATAGGAGACTTCACAGGACAATGAAGACTTGAAAAGGTGTTGGAACAAAAACTTTTATGCCTTTTAGACAAAGAAACAATACATTTGTCAAGAATTGACAACTCAAAGGGGTTTGGATGAGGGATAGTAAATGGTAAAGAAGTTAACAGGAAGATAAAGTTAGTTTAACAAGGTTTTTTGTACAGGTTTTTGGTCCACCATTTCTGGCGATAAGAATGTCTTCCTTTCTCCTGGTATGGGGGGGCAGTAACTTTCACCTGAGTTTTAACTTCTGATCTAAGGAAGAAAAAAGGAGGGTCAGAGTGTCTTTCTTGGTTCTGTGGTTTTTTATGTGCTTTTAATTCAAAATAATCAATATGCCAAAATGTCATATTTTGGAGTGAGGTATTCAGGTTTTCTTTAGGTTCATTCAGATTTGGAATTTTGGAAGGAAAATGTGGTGATGGGGATAGGGAAGGAGCAGAGGATGAATTAAACACGTATGGAGGTATAGACGAATAATTACATCGTGCACCATAGACTCTAAGCTACTCAAAAAAAGTGAAGTGAGGGAAATGGATAATGGACATATTATGAGCAAACTGTAAGATTAATGGTTGGGAGGATATAATGTTGTGTAGGTGACGGAAGAGTTGAACTGAAAGTACATGAAAAAGTCAACTAAAAGGAAAGAGTTTTGGGGGAAAACTAGAGTTTTTGCATTCAAATTTTTGATAATTAGGGTCAAGTTTTGATGATTGTAATTGTCCTGAGTGTTGTTGTAAGAGAAAACAGGTGCTGAAAATTTGGGGAAAATTTTATTAGAGATAATAAACTGAAAAATTATGTGTTGTCTGAAACACCTAGTGGATATTGATGTTGCTGAGAAAATCAACTGTTGGAAAGTAAAACTTGGAGTTAAGAACTACATTTTGACTGGATGAATGGGAGTTAGCAGGAGTTTGGCACATCATGGAAACAAGGAAGATGACTAAGCAGTTCATTCTATGTCTTAAAGAAATGGAAATACTTTTTAGCTTGGAAGATCTGATAGTTACAATAGGGTAAAAGATGACCGCTATTTGTTTCCTATGGAATTGTGATATGAATAAAAATAAGATAAGCACCATGAGATTGAGATGGCCACAAAGGAAGTGAAGACTTCAGGGTACAGTCAAGTTTCTTTAGGAGCTAATAAGTAAAGGAAACATTCTGAAAAGAGATTCAGGATTCCAAGAAGTTTGCTTATCAATGATGTTAAGTTCCAAAAAACAAAAGACCATAGTTTAGGAGGTGGAGATTAGGAACTATGACAGTTTAGGAGAGGCCAAGAAAAGTGAGATAAGAGCTTAGATCATAATGCATGTCTTGGGGTACACAGAAGAAGGACTATGCAACATCAAGGAATCATTCCTGGTTTACATTGAAGCTGGGTAGTGGGTTCTGGTTCCATGGGTGCTAATGATTTATTCTGCATAATTGTGATATCCAGGAGAGTTATACAATCACACTTCACTTAGAGGTGGCTGATTTTTCAAGCGATATGGAGTTGTGTGACAGGAGAAGAGCTGCTCTAGCTTTCTTGTCACTTATTACATTCTATGACTCACTATCTTGTCTTACCCGGTGTCTCATCTTCCCCAAAGTACAGAACTCCTTTAGGACAGTGACCAGACACATTTATCTTTCTGCTGTGCATATTACTTGCTCTCTGGAACAATGCAAAAAACAATTTTCATGCTGAATTAGGTAGGAGACATAGAAGTTATCTGATACAAATGCTTCCTATTTAAATTTTTTCTCGATTTAAAGGGTGAATTTAATTAATTTATTAAATTATTAACTATTCATTTATTTTCTTATTTACTTATTCACTTACTTATTTAATGGATCAGTTACTTAATTAGGTTCTTTGCAAGAAATTTAGAAAAAAAAAGAAATTTAGAAGATCAGTTTTTCAGGATAAACTCAATTTGTGAGAGAAAACACAAAGCAGAGGTAGCCCTCAAGATGAGGAACAACTTTGATTTTTGGCAGAATGTGTGTGTCCACAGCTTTCTGATCAACCTGGTGCTGCTCTGTAATCTCCTATTTCTCCTCTGTGTCAAAGATCACACCTCCCTGTTTTCTGGTTTTACTCAGCTTCTTCTTGAAGTAAGCATCAGAAAGACGTTTGGGGACTTTCACACTACTGACAGCAATTTCGGGTGGGGAGTGGCAATGATGAATTTCTGGTGTGTTCTACACAAAAGAATTCAATTGAGGGCTGGAGGTCTGGTCACACATAGTGAGTCACTGCTTAGCTGCCTCAAGAAAATCATCCTCTTGCTTCTGTGGTACCCAGTGAGGATAGTCAAAATGGTCCCAGGAGCAGTGTTAGCTCTTGGGTTCTCACATGCTGCCTGAACAGCTTTCAAGGCACATCTTCAGTAGGATAATACATAGGCATTTTGTGAAGTTTAACACTTGAGTACCTCAATTGTTGTCAGCACCAACTGGTTTTGTGACAGCAGCAAGAACCCTTTCCTTCTATTTCTTTTCAACCCTGGATTTAGCCACTGAATGCTTCCTCTTGGCACATGGTCTTTCTGGAATACATAGCTGATCAAGAATATCTACCAATTCCTCTATCTCAGACAGGGTTTTGGCTGCAGTGTGGCTTCCTCTTCTTTGGCATTTTAGCCTTGAGGTTACCCTTTTTAACTTGCCACCGGCATCAGACTTCTTGACTTCAGGTTTCTTCTTAGTAGCCAGCTTCTCAGATTTTTCACCCACCATTGTGCAAGATGGGAACGAGCTAATTTAAAAAAATTTTTTTAACGTTTTATTTATTTTTGAGACAGAGAGAGACAGAGCATGAACGGGGGAGGGGCAGAGAGAGAGGGAGACACAGAATCAGAAGCAGGCTCCAGGCTCTGAGCCATCAGCCCAGAGCCTGACGCGGGGCTCGAACTCACGGACCGCGAGATGGTGACCTGAGCTGAAGTCGGACGCTCAACCGACTGAGCCACCCAGGCGCCCCACGAGCTAATTTTTAAATCAGTTATTCACATACCTTAAAGAAGCACCTACTTCTGCAAAGGTTTTTAAAACAAACAATGAATGGTCTCCAGAATGGCTTCCCTTTTCAATGACCCGCATTTCATTTAGGTGATTTAGTATTTACCTCCAATCTCCAGTTTAGTTGGATTTAGTACATTTTTATTTTTTTGTTTTTAGAAATCATCTATTAAACTGACATTATTTATATTTAAACCCAAATTTTCCACGAAGTCTAAAGTTTAGAAATGATAAAAATGCCTACTTCATAGTTAAAAATATTTTTGCAGTTTTATTTTTTATTTTTGGAAAATATCAAACACACACACACACACACACACACACACACACACACCTCAGAATAATATTAATTCCTGAACACTTCATGCTGACATTTGGAGTTTCGAATAAACAGTTTTCAATGGTCTTGATCTAAGATGCATGAAAGTGAGATAATAGTTTAAAGCCACAGGTCCATTTCAAAACTGAATTTTCACTAAATGTCACCGTACAGTTCTCTGCCATTTTTCTAGAATGAGTGTATTGGTTCCAGGAAGGAAAATATATTTATGGAAAATCATACCCAGTAACTCAAGGGTAATGTTGTGCTGGCTTTTAACCTGAAAGATCTCTATCCTGCTGCACATTCCCCTTTGTAATTTAAATGCAACCAAGTGCATATAACAAAGAAGTAAAGTCTCCTGTAAAATTGTCTAAATTTACTTGGTTTGAAGCTTATGCATAAGTAGTTACAGCACTTTACATGTGGGTAACAACAACAACAAAAAAAACTTAAACAATCAAATTTCCAGTGAGAAAAATATAGCATTATACTGTCAAAGCAAGGGGATTCTGGTCTGTATATATGTGTGACTATGTGAGTGTGTGTGTGTTTTGTATTTCTACAATAACTGCATTGCATTATATTGTTTATGCACTGTATTTCTACAGTAAGTGTGTGGTATTTTTAAAATTGGAAATAGTATATAGATATTTTTAGACACACTGAGAAGATCTATGGATATTTCATAAGAAAATATCCAGTAGGTTTTGGATATATGGATTTAAATTCTCAGAGATGAAAAGTCATCTTGAATATTCCAGCCCCAAAATACAAGATGTAAAGAACCACATCTCTAGTTAGTTGTAAGGCCAAGCCAAGTTGGCCCAGCCATCTCATCATCCAAGCCACTTTAGCTGAGGTGTCAAACATCACAAAGCACATATGCCATTCTTTCTTTTTCTAGAGGAAAAGAATCTAAAGACAAAACAAAACAAAAACAAACCCCACAAACTCTCATTTTTCCTTTTCTGGTTTCTGGAGAGCCATTGGTGACTATTTACCTCTTCTGAAATAATGGAATGTTAACTAATCACTTTTAACAGTGTTACTTCTTCAAAATATTAAACTCCTTGTAAAATATACTCCTTTAACAAACAAAAACTATGGTTTTCGTGTTCTAGGTTAGCATTAAATAATACCAGTCCTGTTAAACCAAAATATCAGTCATGTTAAAACCAAAACCACACTTGAGCATATGAAGGGTATTTGTGGGGTACAGACCGTTTCTTAATCTGGATACTGATTAAATGTGTATACTTCTGGTAGGGGTTCATTATGCTGTACCCCTAATCAGTTACATACTTTTCTCTGTGTATATTGTATTAAATAAAGTATTCAATAAACAGTTCATATGATTTGCTCTAAGCAACATGGTTAAATTTTTTTTTTCACATAAAAAGACAAAAGAGTGAAAACCTCTTCTTTCTGCCTTATATCCTTGCCCTACCCTAGTATTTCTCTCCAAAATGATTTATTTTAAAAATTGGTGTGCTTCCTTCTACAAAAAGGACACCTCTCATCTCTTATCTATCTATATGTCTACTTATCCAGCCATCAATCTAATACTTACACCTAACTCCATATCTATCCACTAGTTTGATTTATACATAATGGGTGATAATATATTGATACATTTTTTTGTATCTTACTTTTTACTTTTTTTGTTTGTTTAAATATCTTGCTAACCTTCTACAGCATAGTCATTATTTAAAATAATACTTCATCAAATGACTATACCATAATTTATTTAATTGGTCCTCTGTTGAGAGTCTTTTGGGTTGACTCCAGATTTTGTCCAATATAAACAATAATTCACCACAATTACCTTGAATTAAGCAATTAAGCTTATGGAGGCAAATACACTCGACAACTCTTGGTTTGTCAGTGAAAAAAATATGGTTTTTAAAATTTTTGTTGTGGACTGAATGACTCCCCTGCAAATTTCATATGTTGAAATTCTAATCCCAATATGATGGCATCGAAGATGAGATCTCTGGGAGGTAATTATGTCATAAGAGTAGAACCATCAGGAATGGAAGTAGTGCCTTTATAGGCAGAGGCCAGAGAGCTAGCTAGCTCTCTTTCAGGCATGAGAGGTCACAGAAAGAAGACAGTTGTCTGTCTGGAGACCAGTGATAGAGCCGAACCAAGAACCAGATTACACTGGCACACTGATGTGGGACTTTCAGGCTCCAGAACTATGTGACATAAATGTTGTTTAAACCACCCAGTCTATGGTAATTTGTTATAGTAGCCCAAATTGACTAAGACCGTTTTCTTTCTTAAAATTGGATATTCAAAGTTTTCACTATTTTTGACGTTTTAAAATCTTTTTGTCTTTTAAATATTGATATATTTTGTCTGGTTTCCCAATGAATTGACTGTGGTATGTTTCCTGATTTATATCAGCTCTGAATTAGATTTAAAAAATGAGAATTCTCATTGTCTTTTTTTCTCAGTTTGTTATAATCTGATAAATTATTTTATGTAGCATTTAAAATATTTATATAGTTATATATGTCTATATTTCATTTATAATTTATGAAGTGTGGTACTTAGAAAAGTCTCTTGAACTAAGTGAGCCAGGAGAACCTTGCAGAGTCCTGTCTTTAGGCTCATATTTGTTTCCCAGATTGCAATTGTTCCTTATTTAAAGAAAATAAACAAAGAAAACAAAGCAAACTGAAGTAAATAAGCTATAGCTTTTTTTTCTGTATAGCTGGGTACTTTAAGCCTTGATATTCAAATCTTAAGAGATGTTCATGCAGGATGCAACAAAAAGTATCTCATACTTTGCAGAATTGTATCTTTTTCTCTCTTCAGAAGTATTATACAAGTGTAATCTCTTAAAGATTAGGAAAAGTTATCTTTATGAACAATACTTAAAAGAGCAAAGTAGTGCAATTGGCCCTAATTGTGTCATATTCCAGTCATTAACAAAGAGGCAAACATCTCAAGTTGGGGGCAGAAAGGTAGAAAACTGTTTAGGTACTTTAAAAAAGTGACACAATAAAGTCTCACTTTTACCAGAATGTGAAAACAACATAAATGCATCCAATGTGTTTATTATTCTGATTAAAAATAAAAAAATCCCCCTAATATTTGTATTTGTAAGTTTTAAGTGTTGCTCACTCTACAATTAAGCCAAGCTTTAATCAGGAACTGGATAAAAGAAGGGGCTTCTCTCCTTTCCATGGAAAAGATTTCCTAATAAATAGTGTTCTAATAAACACAATTTATTCTAATTTTTATGTTCTTGTTTTTGTTATTAGAACTTGATTTATGTGGAAATTATTTTTGTAATAAAGGATAAATATACCTTGGCACACACACACACACATGAACACATACACATAACCTGCTTCCAGTATGAATCATTTTCATTTCCTCACTGACTTAAAATGCCACTTTTATTGTAGACTAAATTTCATGCATATTTTGGTGTTATTTCTGAACTCCTGCCTGTACTCTTCATCTGTATGTTTTGATGACAGTAACAAAGTGTTAATTATCCTAGCTTTCATCTTTAGTATCTGTTAAGATTATTTTACCTCATTACACTTTTTAAAATACTTCTCCTGACTAGTTTACCATATTTATTTTATCAGATATATTTGAGTTTCATTTTAGTAAGTAAAATGAATTCTGTCCTGCTGCTATTTTAATTAGATTTCAATTAAATTTATAGATTAATTTAAGGGAATTTTATATCTTTACAATTTGAGTTTTCTTATCCAGAAACACATTATGGTTTTCCTTTTAATTTAGTCCTTTTTATGTCTTTCAGTAGATATTGCTATTTTCTCTCTCTCCTTCTCTTTCTCTCATGTTTCTGTATATATAAACATAAATACAGATGTAGATCTATAGATGCTAAACAATTCTTACAAATTTTATACATACTTTTGTTAGTACTATAACAGAGTTGCTTGCTGTCATATCTGCTGGTTTTATTTACAGTAAGCAAAAGTGATTTATTTTTATACATTAATTTTATAACATGCCATTTTAGTGAATATTTTATTTTTTATAAAGAGCTTTTTACTTTTTTTTTTCCTTTGGATGATTCCTATGTGTTTTGCATTCAAGTAATCAAATTGTCTCCATATTTTTCTTTCTGGCCTATTGTTTCGTTTTATCATTATTTTTTTTATTTATTTATTTTTTTAGGGAGAGAGAAAGCAGGAGAGCATGAGCAGACAAAAGGGGCAGAGGGAGACAGACATAATCTTAAGCAGGCTCCAGGCTCAGCATAGAGCCCAATGTGGGACTTGATTCCATGACCCGGGGATCATGATCTGAGCCGAAATCAAGAGCTAGATGCTCAGCCAGCTGAGCCAGACAGGCGCCCATGGCCTATTATTAAAGCTGATATTTTAACTAATCGCATTGGCTAGTAGCACTAACATAAGTAAAATAATATTAGTTAATAGTCAGAAAAATTAACTGTGTTTTTCTTTAAGCATTTCTACACTTACATATAATATAGTTGATAATATTAGTCAAATTAATGGATATTTATACATATGTATGTGATGTATTAAAAATATAGATATTTATATTCCTTATTCAACTTCTAAAAATTAAATATGAATGTTCTCTTAGTCAATTGGCTTAAAAAAACTTGATTTTTTAAAGCAGTTTTAAGTTCACAGCAAAATTGAGAGAAGCATACAGAGATTTCTCATATGCTCTTGCCCCAATACATGTGTAGACTCTCTCATTATCAACATCCCCCACCAGACTGGTATCTGTTACAATTTGATACATCAAAATCACCCAAAGTGCATAGTTTATCCAAAATTTCACTCTTGGTGCTGTGCACTCCATGGGTTGGGACAAATGTATAACATGTATCCATCTTTATAGTGTTTAGGAGTAATTTTACTGCCCTAAAATTTCTCTGTCCTCTATTTATTCTTCCCTGACCTGCACCTCTGGAAACCACTAATCTTTCTACTGTCAACATGGTTTGCCTCTTCCAAAACGTCATATAGTTGGAATCATACAGTATGTAGACTTTTCAGATTGTCTTCTTTCACTTTATAATATGCAGTTAATGTTACTCCATGTCTTCTCATGCCCTGATAGCTCATTTCTTTTTAGGACTGAATAATATTGCATTGTACGATGTACCACAGTTTATTCACTATTCATTTATTGAAGGACTTCTTTATTGTTTTCACATTTGGCAATTAAGAATAAATTTGCTATAAACATCTGCATATAGGTTTTTTGAGGACATATATTTTCATCTCTTTGGGGTAAATACCAAAGAGTGCAATTACTGGATCATATGCTCAAAATATGTTTAATTTTGTAAGAAACCACCCAAGTGTCTTCCAAAGTGTCTGTCCGTTTGCATTCCCACCAGCAGTGAGTGAGAGTTCCTGTGGCTACATGTCCTTGCTAACATTTGGTGTTGTCAATGTTCTGGATTTTGCCCATTAATAGGTCTCAGGTGGTATCTCATTTCAATTTCTATTTCCCTGAGGATATATTACGGATAGTCCTTTCATATGCTTATTTATGATCCACATATCTTTTTTGTGACATGTGTGTTAAGGTCCTGGACTCACTTTTTAATTTGGTCATCTGTTACATTGTTGAGTTTTAAGAATTCTTTGCATATTATTTTGGATTAACAGTCCTTTATCAGATGTTCCTTTCGTAAATATTTTCCCAGTCTATAGTTTGTCTTCTCATTTTCTTGACATTGTCTTCAGAAGAACAGAAGTTTTCCTAATTTTAATGAAGTTCAGTTTATCAGTATCTCTTTCATGAATCATGCCTTTGATGCTGTATCAGAAACGTTCTTGCCATACCCAAGGCCATCTAAGTTTTCTCCTATCTCATCTTCCAGAAATTTTATACTTTTACATTTTACATATAGGGTGTGATACATTTGGATTTAATTTTCATGAAAGATGTAAGGTCTGTGTATAGATTCATCTTTATGCATGTGGATGTCCAGATTTTCTTCATCATTTGTTGAAAAGACTATCTTTCCTCTATTGTATTGCCTTTGTTCCTTTGTTAAAATCAGTTCACTATATTTATTTGACTCTAATTCTGGGCTCTCTGTTCTGTTTCATTCATCTATTTGTCCTCCTTTAGTCACTGCCATGTTGTCTTGATAACTGTGGCTTTATAGTAAATCTTGACATTGTGTAGTGTCAGTCCTCCAGTTTAGTTCTACTTCAATATTCTACTTCAATATTGAAGACTATTTTGGGTCTTTTGCTTCTTCATATAAACTTTAGAATCAGTTTGTGGAATATAAAAAAACTTTTGAGGATTCTGATTGGGATTGCATTAAATCTGCAGATCAAGTTGGAAAAAACTGAAATCTTGTTAATATTGTCTCCCTATCCATGGACATGGAGTAGCTATTTATATAGTTTTTTCTTTGATCTCTCTCATCCGTTTTGTAGTTTTCCTCATTTTATCACTTTTTAATTTTAATTTTATTTTTTAAAACTTTATTTATTTTTTAGAAAGAGACAGAGTGTGAATGGGGGAGGAGCAGAGACAGAGGGAGACACAGAATCCGAAGCAGACTCCAGGCTCTGAGCTGTCAGCACAGAACCTGATGCAGGGTTTGAACTCACAAACTGCGAGTTCATGACCTGAGCTGAAGTAGGATGCTTAACTGACTGAGTCACCCAGGGGCCCCTCTTAAAATTTTTATTAAATACAAACCTATTTCTTATTTTCTTAGATGGGAGTATAAATAGTATTGAGTTTTTAATTTCCAATTCTCCTTGTTTGTTGCTGGTATATAAGGAAGTGACTAAATTTTATATATTAACCTTGAATCTTGTAAGCTTATGGTAATTTCTTATTAGTTCTAGGAGTTTTTTTTTTTATTTTTGTTGATCCTTTCAGATTTTCTACATCAGAATCATGTCATCCATGACCAAAGATGGTTTTATTTCTTTCTTTCCCAATCTGTATGTGTTTTATACATTTTCTTATTTTTAATGCATTAGCAAGAACTTCCATTATGAAAAAGAATTGTCAGAAACATCTTTGCTTTGTAGGTGATTTTAATGAGAAAGTTTCACATTTTTCACTGTTAAGTATAATGTTAACTATAGGTTTTACAGATATTTTTTATCAACTTGAGAAGAATTCCCTCTATTTTTCACTTTATTGAGAGTTTTTATTTTTTTTTATATTTACAATCTTAGGGTTATTACTGGAATTTCATCAAAACTATAGATTCACTTGGAAGGATTGCATACTTTCACATTGAATTCTAACCCCTGACCATCATATGTTTGCATATTTATTTCAGAGTTTTTACATGTCTTTTGTTAAAGTTTCATAGCATATTTCATAAATGGCTTCTATATTTTTTCCTATAATTATTATGTGTTTTATGTTGTTATTTTATACGTCTTTGTAAATGGTATTTTTAACTGTTGCAGGTATACAGACATCCAACAAAGTTTGGTCTACTGAATTTCTTTTCAGCTATTTTGAAAAATTGTCTTAATAACTCCATAAATTATCAATGGGGTTTCTGCTTTTTTAAAGTAGGTATCATGTGACTTGGAAAAATGATAGAATTTTTTTTTCTTCTCATGTCTTTTTGATTTTCCTTCTTTTTTTGGTTTCTTCCTTGTCGTTTTTCTTCCTTGTCTTTCTCTTTTTCCTTTTCTCTTCCTCCTTTCCTTCTTTCCTTCCTTCCTTCCTTCCTTCCTTCTTATTCTAGTCAGTATTTGCATATAATACTTGTATACACATATTGAATAGCATTGGCTACAATAGACATCCACATCTTGCTATTTTGAAAAAGCATGTTTTTAGTGTTTCATAATTAACTTTGCTATTTGCAATAAATTTTTGAAAATTCTGTTTATCAAGTTAAAGAAATCTCCTATTTCTGGTTTATTAAGAGTTCATGTTAACTGATATAGAGATTTATCTGTATTTTTTCTGTATTTGTTATGGTCATTATATGATTTTAATCTTTTAGTATACTTATGAAATCTTATCTCTCTTACCTACAGTTTTTATCATGGGTTAGTATCAATATTATAGTAGCTTAATAAAATAAGTTGAATAGTGTTCTCTCTTATACACTGGAATAATTTTTATACAACTAAAATTATTTATTATTTGAATGTTTGGCTAATTGAGGATTTTAGGCCTACAGTTTTCAATTAAAAAAAAACAGGGGAGAGAAGGGGGGAAGATGGCGGTGTAGGAGGGTGCTGGGCTCACCTCATCTTGCTGATCACTTAGATTCCATCCATATCTGCCTAAATAACCCAGAAAACTGCCAGAAGACTAGCAGAACAGACTCTCCAGAGCCAAGCGTAGACAAGAGGCCCATAGAAGAGGGTAGTAAGGGTGGAGAGGCAGTGTGCACTACACAGACTGGCGGGACGAAGCCGGGGCAGTGGAGGGGCAGCACGCCCAGCAAGGCAGAGCCCCCAAGTCTGGCTTGCAAAAGCAGAGGGGCCGGACTGTGTGAGTTGTGACAGCCAGCAAGACTTAACATCTGGAATGTTATAAGTCAACAGCTCTGGTCAGAGAGAGGGAGGGTGAGAAGACACCGGGAGGGAGAGGTGTTGAGCCCTGGAAGACAGAGCTCAGCTGGTGGGGAACAAAGGCGCTGGCCAGCACCATCTCCCTCTCCCATCCCCCAGCCAAAATCTCAAAAGGAACCAGTCCTGTCACTGAACTTGCTTGCACTGGGCAAACACCCAATGCTTTGCTTCTATGGATCCATCCCTCCAACGGGTCTGCCTCCTTCCTGGTGCTGTAGGGCCACTCCCGCAAGGGACCACTGATGGCAATGTGAGCTAAGCCTACCCTTCCCATCCCTGGCACTTGCAGATCCACCCCAGCTAATATGCCAGATCCTATAAAAGCAGCACCACAAGCCTGGCAGTGTGCAAGTAGCCCAGACAGAGGCCACACCACTCCACAGTGAGTCCTGCCCCTGGGAGAGAGGAAGATAAGGTACACACCAATCTGACTGTGGCCCCAGCAGTGGGCTGGGGACAGACATCAGGTCTGACTGCAGCCCTGCCCACCAACACAAGTTACTCCAGACAGTACAGGGGAAGTGCCCTGCAGTTGGCGCCACCCCAGGGACTATCCAAAATGACTACAAGGAAGAATTCTCCTCAAAAGAAACTCCAGGAAGTAGCAACAGCTAACAAATTGAGCAAAAGCAATTTAAGCAATATAATGGAACAAGAATTTAGAATAATAGTCATAAAATTAATCACTGGGCTTGAAAAAAGTATAGAGGACAGTAGAGAATCTATTGCTACAGAGATCAAGGGACTAGGCAATAGTCATGAGGAGCTTAAAAGTGTTATAAATGAGGTGTAAAATAAAATGGAGGTGACCACAGCTAGGATTGAAGAGGCAGAGGAAAGAATAGGTGAATTAGAAGATAAAATTATGGAAAAAGAGGAAGCTGAGAAAAAGAGAGATAAAAAAATCCAGGAGGATAAGGGGAGAATTAGAAAACTAAGTGATGCAATCAAACGGAACAATATCCATATCATAGGAATTCCAGAAGAGGAAGAGAGAGAGAGAAAGGGGCTGAGGTGTACTTGAACAAATCATAGCTGAGAACTTCCCTGATCCGAGGAAGGAAAAAGGCATTGAAATCCAAGAGACACAGAGAACTCCCTTCAGACGTAAGTTGAATCAATCTTCTGCATGACATATCACAGTGAAACTGGCAAAATACAAGGATAAAGAGAAAATTCTGAAAGCAGGTAGGGATAAACACACTCTAACACATAAAGGGAGACCCATAAGACTAGTGGCAGATCTATCTACTGAAACTTGGTGGGCCAGAAAGGAATGGCAGGAAATCTTCAATGTGATGAACAGAAAAAATAGGCACCTGAGAATTCTTTATCCAGCAAGTCTGTCATTCAGAATAGAAGAAGAGATAAAGGTCTTCCCAAACACACAAAAACTGAAGGAATTCATCACCACTACCAGCCCTATAAGAGATCCTAACGGGGATTCTGTGAGTGAAATGTTGCAAGGACCACAAAGTACCAAAGACATCACTACAAGCATGAAACCTACACACATCAAAATGACTCTAAACCCGTATCTTTCAATAATAACACTGAATGCAAATGGACTAAATTCTCCAACCAAAAGACATAAGGTATCAGAATGCACAAAAAACAAGACCATCTATTTGCTGTCTACAAAAGACTCATTTTAGACCTGAGGACACCTTCAAATTGAAAGTGAGGGGATGGATAACTATCTAGCATGCTACTGGAAGTCAAAAGAAAGTTGGAATAGCCATACTTATATCAGACAAACTAGACTTTAAAATAAAGGCTATAACAAGAGATGAAGAAGGGCATTATATAATAATTACAGGGTCTATCCATCAGGAAGAGCTAGCAATTATAGATCTCTATGTGCCGAATACAGGAGCCCCCAAATATATAAAACAATTAATCACAAACATAAGCAACCTTATTGATAAGAATGTGGTAATTGCAGGGGACTTTAATAATCCACTTACAACAATGGATAGATTATCTAGACACAGGTTCAATAAAGAAACAAGGGCCCTGAATGATATATTGGATCAGATGGACTTGACAGATATATTTAGAACTCTACATCCCAAAGCAACAGAATATACTTTCTTCTCGAGTGCACATGGAACATTCTCCAAGATAGATTACATACTGGGTCACAAAACAGCCCTTCATAAGTACAAAAGTACTGAGATCATACCATGCATACTTTCAGACCACAATGCTATGAAGCTTGAAATCAACCACAGGAAAAAGTCTGGAAAACCTCCAAAAGCATGGAGGTCAAAGAACACCCTACTAAAGAATGAATGAGTCAACCAGGCAATTAGAGAAGAAATTAAAAAATATATGGAAACAAACGAAAATGAAAATACAACAATCCAAATGCATTGGGGAGCAGCGAAGGCATTCCTGAGAGGAAAATACAGTGCAATCCAGTCCTATCTCAAGAAACAAGAAAAATCCCAAATACAAAATCTAACAGCACACCTAAAGGAAATAGAAGCAGAACAGCAAAGGAAGCCTAAACCCAGCAGAAGAAGAGAAATAATAAAGATCAGAGCAGAAATAAACAATATAGAATCTAAAAAAATCTGTAGAGCAGATCAATGAAACCAAGAGTTGGTTTTTTGAAAATATAAACAAAATTGATAAACTTCTAGCCAGGCATCTCAAAAAGAAAAGGGAGATGACCCAAATAGATA
This sequence comes from Panthera uncia, assembly GCF_023721935.1. Lineage (NCBI taxonomy): Eukaryota > Metazoa > Chordata > Mammalia > Carnivora > Felidae > Panthera > Panthera uncia. The sequence continues at coordinate 55,188,489 of NW_026057576.1, forward strand.
AAATCATGAATAAAAATGGAATTACTACAACCAATCCTTCAGAAATACAAGCAATTATCAGGGAATACTATGAAAAATTATATGCCAGCAAATTGGACAACCTGGAAGAAATGGACACATTCCTAAGCACCCACACACTTCTAAAACCCAAACAGAAAGAAATAGAAAACTTGAACAGACCCATAACCAGCAAATCAATTGAATCAGTTATCAAAAATCTCCCAACAAATAAGAGTCCAGGACCAGATGGCTTCCCAGGGGAATTACACCAGACATTTAAAGCAGAGATAATACCTATCCTTCTCAAGCTGTTCCAAAAAACAGAAAGGGAAGGAAAACTTCCAGACTCATTCTATGAAGCCAGCATTACTTTGATCCCTAAACCAGACAGAGACCCAGCAAAAAAAGAGTACAGGCCAATATCCCTGATGAATATGGATGCAAAAATTGTCAACAAGATACTAGCAAATCAAATTCAACAGCATATAAAAAGAATAATTCACCATGATCAAGTGGGATTCATTCCTGGGATGTAGGGCTGGTTCAACATTTGCAAATCAATCAATGTGATACATCACATTAATTAAAGAAAGATAAGAACCATATGATCCTGTCAATTGATGCAGAAAAACCAATTGACAAAATTCAGCATCTTTTCTTAATAAAAACCCTCGAGAAAGTTGGGATAGAAGGAACTTACTTAAACATCATAAAAACCCACACCTAATATCATCCTCAATGGGGAAAAACTGAGAGCTTTCTCCATGAGATCAGGAACACGACAGGGATGTCCACTCTCACTGTTGTTGTTTAACACAGTGTTGGAAGTTCTAGCATCAGCAACCAGACAACAAAAGGAAATCAAAGGCATCAAAATTGGCAATGATGATGTCAAGCTTTCACTTTTTGCAGATGACATGATACTATATATGGAAACCCCGAAAGACTCCAACAAAAGTCTGCTAGACTGATACATGAATTCAGCAAAGTTGCAGGATACAAAATCAATGTACAGAAATCAGTTGCATTCTTATACACTAATAATGAAGCAACAGAAAGACAAATAAAGTAACTGATCCCATTCACAATTGCACCAAGAAGCATAAAATACCTAGGAATAACATAACCGAAGATGTAAAAGATCTGTATGCTGAAAACTATAGAAAGCTTATGAAGGTAATTGAAGAAGATTTAAAGAAATGGAAAAACATTCCCTGCTCATGGATTGGAAGGATAAATATTGTTAAAATGTCAATACTACCCAAAGCTATCTACACATTCGATGCAATCCCAATAAAAATTGCACCAGCATTCTTCTTGAAGCTAGAACAAGCAATCCTAAAATTTGTATGGAACCACAAAAGACCCCGAATAGCCAAAGTAACTTTGAAGAAGAAGACCAAAGCAGGAGGCATCACAATCCCAGACTTTAGACTCTACTACAAAGCTGTAATCTTCAAGACAGCGTGGTATTGGCACAAAAACAGACACATAGATCAATGGAATAGAATAGAGACTCAAGAATTGGACCCACAAAAGTATGGCCAACTAATCTTTGACAAAGCAGGAAAGAATATCCAATGGAAAAAAGACAGTCTCTTTAACAAATGGTGCTGGAAGAACTGGACAGCAACATGCAGAAGGATGAAACTAGACCACTTTCTTATACCATTCACAAAAAAAAAAAAAAAAAAAAAAAAAAAAAAAAAAAAAAAAAAAAAAACAAAAAACACCTCAAAATGGATAAAGGACCTGAGTGTGAGACAGGAAACCATCAAAACCCTAGAGGAGAAAGCAGGAAAAAAACCTCTCTGACTTCAGCCGCAGTAATTTCTTACTTGACACATCCCCAAAAGCAAGGGAATTAAAAGCAGAAATGAACTATTGGGACCTCATGAAGATAAAAAGCTTCTGCACTGCAAAGGAAACAATCAACAAAACTAAAAGGCAACCGATGGGATGGGAAAAGATATTTGCAAATGACATATCAAAGGGCTGGTATCCAAAATCGATAAAGAGCTCACCAAACTCCACACCCGAAAAACAAATAATCCAGTGAAGAAATGGGCAGAAAACATGAATAGACACTTCTCTAAAGAAGACATCCAGATGGCCAACAGGCACATGAAAAGATGCTCAATGTCACTCCTCATTAGGGAAATACAAATCAAAACCACACTCAGATACCACCTCATGCTGGTCAGAGTGGCTAAAATGAACAAATCAGGAGACTAGAGATACTGGAGAGGATGTGGAGAAACGGGAACCCTCTTGCACTGTTGGTGGCAATGCAAACTGGTGCAGCCACTCTGGAAAACAGTGTGGAGGTTCCTCAAAAAATTAAAAATAGATCTATCCTATGAGCCAGCAATAGCACTGCTGGGAATTTACCCAAGGGATACAGGAGTGCTGATGCACAGGAGCACTTGTACCCCAATGTTTATAGCAGCACTTTCAACAACATCCAAAATACGGAAAGAGCCTAAATGTCCATCAACTGATGAATGGATAAAGAAATTGTGGTTTGCATACACAAAGGAATACTATTTGGCAATGAGAAAGAATGAAATCTGGCTTTTTGTAGCAATGTGGATGGAACTGAAGAGTGTTATACTAAGTAAAATAAGTCATACAGAGAAAGACAGATACCATGTTTTCACTCTTATGTGGATCCTGAGAAACTTAACAGAAGACCATGGGGGAGGGGAAGGAAAAAAAAAGTTAGACAGGGAGAGAGCCAAACCATAAGAGACTCTTAAAAATTGAGAATAAACTGAGTGTTGATGGTGGCTGGGAGGGAGGGGAGGGTGGGTGATGGGTATTGAGGAGGGCACCCGTTGGGATGAGCACTGGGTGTTGTATGGAAACCAATTTGACAATAAATTTCATATTAAAAAAATAAATTAATTAAAAATAAATAAATAAATAAATAAATAACAAAACATAGCTACTCATTCCTTTCCATTAATGGTTCTAGAATTATTTGTGTCCTCTCATCTCTTGAGTCAATTTTTAGCAACATTCTAGAATTCTGTAAAATGAATTTAATATTTGGGGCCTAAATGTACACACCATATCCTTTCACCAATTTTTATACCATTAAACTATGTATTATATATCTATATGATACATAATCTATATCTACATAAAATGGTCATTAAAATCTATAATATATATCTATATCTCTTTATTACTAATATTTTTTATCTCTGCCTTCTCATTTTCTTATCAATCTGTCTAAAGTTAGTCAAATTGTTGATGTTTCATAAATATCAACTTTGGGTTTTTTTTCAGTATCTCTCTTTTCTAGTATTATTATGTTTTGCTCTGATCCTTTTTTTATATATATATTTGTTTTTGAAAGAGAAAGCAAGTGTGTGCATGAGCAGGGGAGGGTAAGAGAGACACAGAGGATCAGGTTCTGGGCTGACTGCAGAAAGCCTACTCTGGGGCTTAAACTCATGAACCATGAGATCATGACCTGAGCTGAAATCAAGAGTCAGAGACTTAACCACTACGCCACCCAGGTGCCCCTGTTTTGCTCTGATCCTTATTATTCTCTCTTCTTTCCATCGTTTTATTCTCTTTTTGTAACTTCTGGAGCTTGATCTTTAGCTCATTACTTTTCAGATTTCCTTCTTGTACAATGTGAATTTTCTCTAAGCACTGCTTTCAGTATATCTACCATCCTATTTGTTATGTTCTATTTCATTTATTATCAAGTTCTCTTCCACTGGCTTCCTGTCCCAAATTGAATGCTTACTCTGCTTGCTTGCTAGAATTCTGAGGATAATACAGAAAATTCCAGAAGTGTCAGAAACTATATACTAAAGCCTTCTCCATTCCTGGCGGGTGTTAATGCTGGTATTTTATATAAAACATAACCGTAATTTTATTTTATACAAAATAAAAAGGTTAGGTTAAAAAAATAAAATAAATATGTATTTTATAAATGTATATAATAATATGTATTATCTATAATATGTAGACATTTATGATTATATACATTATTTATGATTATTTTTAACCTAACGTTTTTGTTTGTTACCCATCTTTAGGCTTGGATTAAAAAGCTTTTGAGATTTAAACTGAAACTCTTATTTCCAACCAGAATTTTGAACTATGATTTTTTTTTTTTAATTTTTTTTTTCAACGTTTTTTATTTATTTTTGGGACAGAGAGAGACAGAGCATGAACGGGGGAGGGGCAGAAAGAGAGGGAGACACAGAATCGGAAACAGGCTCCAGGCTCCGAGCCATCAGCCCATAGCCTGACGCGGGGCTCGAACTCACGGACCGCGAGATCGTGACCTGGCTGAAGTCGGACGCTTAACCGACTGCGCCATCCAGGCGCCCCTGAACTATGATTTTTATAATTTTTTTTCTTAATTTGCCTTAAATTACCATCTTACCTGTAAGCTACCTCAGAGCAGGAATTATTATATATATTTTGATTGTACCCTTCAAATCACCTAGCTCAATTTAAGACCTAAGAGAAATTTTTGATTGATCTGTTTCCTTTTTCTAACAACATCAAAAATTAGGTTTAGAAAATGCTTACACAAAAAAAAATTTTTATAGATGAAACATTCAAGTTGTTGTTCAGAGTCTGTCATACTCTGATTTTTTTTTCTGACTACAGTAAAACATGCACGCTAAGGAATATACGGTACAGATGTTTTTAAGTGTTGTTCATTAAGATCTCTCTGAACTTCTAATTTTGGGGAAAAAGTTTTGGGGAAAAAAAAGATCACAATAGTCTGTCAGACAATATTTTTAAACAGACTTTCCCAGCACTGAGCATCATCTTATACTTCAGGCTTTAGGTGATTGATGTGTTTCCATTCCAGATATGTCAGGAGTCAAAGTAATGTTTTATTTTACTTTTATATCCAAGGTGTCATTTCTACAAATCTTAAACATGCTCTGGAAAGTTTCGGGCCAGTTTTGAACAGCTATTTAATGAACTGTGAACAAATCTCTGCAGTAAATTGTTTTTATATATAGTAGAATCACTTTCTATATAAGAACCTTAAAGCTCAGTTATCAAACATTACTAGAAATGGAACTTGCATAATGTAGGCCAATTTTTAACTTGTTGCCATCATTAAAAAATATTCTAGTGAAGTTTATTTTATTTATCTACTTGGAAAAATAGCACAATCAGGTCTAGTGTGGTTTGGCAGAATTAACATCAGACTAGACTAGGGGCCAATATTACTGTGGTGGGTTAGGTTATTGTTTATACAGATTTGTTCTTCCTCTCAGCAGATTATTTTTGCCTGCCCATGTGGCTTGCCCACGTCACTTCTCTTCCCCACTCTACTGGAGGATTGTGCATGCATGTCCATTTGAACTAGGATTGCCTATATGATTTACCTTTCTCAATTAAATGTAAACAGAAATACATGTGGCATTTCAAAGAGTAGTTTTAAGAAGGAGATGTGGTTAGCAATGTTCTTTCCTTCCTCCATAGAAAGTAGCAATGTTGAAGATAAAAGCTCCTTTTTAAGCCTGAGTTCTAACATGAAGATACCGTGGATTAAAACAACAGGTAAACATGTAAACATCAACAGTCATTTGATGTGGGAGAGAAAAGCCTTAACTGTTGTGTTCCTACTACAATTCTGAGGTTGTTCTTTACTACAAGACCTAGCCTATGCTGACTTTATCTTTAAACTATCACTCTGGTTTTATAAATACTTGTTAAGTTGATCTCAAGTTGTTTCAATTCCTGAAGTGTCACGGTCATTCAAAAAGAGTATATATATATATACTTTTAAGTGAAATTCAAATTCATTTATTCACCCATTTATTTATTCATTCAAAAATATTTACAACAGTTCTATTGTGTGAATGACTTTGTACTTGTACTGGTAACACTTCAATGAGCAAGAAAGACAATGTCTTCATCTAGCTTATATGGAGAATACAGAATGCTGTTGAAGCTCCTTTTAAGCTTGATTCCCAGAGATTCCTCACTATGAGTCTTGTCAACTGGTTCCAATAAATTGAAAATTGTTAGGTTGTATAACACTGACCTGACTTAGACCTTCCCCAATCTGAGCAGTCTTTTCCCCTGGAGGAGAAAATAGAGATAATTGGTTAATATCATCATTATCTGAAGGGATGGATGGCAATTGAGTGGAACAATCTAAAAAACTTACAAAAAACTGCTGGGGAATGAGATGCCATAGGTGTCTTTGAAGAAATCCCTGGGTCTCTAGACTATATGTATGTGTAGAACTGTGAAGATGCTCAAAGAAATCTGAAAAAGGCCCTGAGAACTCAATTTTGGTAAACCACGAGACTTTGTATCTTCACAAAATGTAGATTAAAGCAAAGCTGAGGGGCTCCTGGGTGGCTCAGTCGGTTAAGTGCCCGACTTCAGCTCAGGTCACGATCTCGCGGTCCGTGAGTTCGAGCCCCGCGTCAGGCTCTGGACTAATGGCCCAGAGCCTGGAGCCTGCTTCCGGTTCTGTGTCTCCCTCTCTCTCTGCCCCTCCCCCATTCATGCTCTGTCTCTCTCTGTCTCAAAAATAAATAAACATTAAAAAAAAATTAAAAAAAAAATAAATAAAGCAAAGCTGAAAACTGTCTGGCTGAGTGTTTAAGACATGCTACAATGTGTTCATAGAGCTCTTTGGCAAAGACTGGAAGACTTATGGTTCCAGGAATTTGAATAAATTTCTGTCCAATCATTAGCTAATCACTAAGCTACAAATCACATAGTGGTCACAAATGAAAAACAGTATAAACTTTACAGAATTTGCTCAGAAAACTAACTAAAAAAGCAAAGTACAATACAATTGGCTACCTTAGGACATTAAAAAAAGACTAGCAAACTAACCTCAAAACAAGCAAAAGGAAAGAAATAATAAAGTTTTGAACAGAAATAAATGAAACAAAGAATAGTGAAACAATAGGGAAATTTTTTTTTAAAAAGTTGATTCTTGAAAAAGATAAAACTGACAAACCCAGAGCTAGATGGACCAAGACAATAAAAGAACAAACTCAAACTACTAAAATTGGAAAAGGGGACATACTACCTACTTTACAGAAATAAAAATGATCAAAAAATATATAATAGTTGTATGACAACAAATTAGATAATCCAGCTGAAATGAGCAAAATCCTAGAAAGAGTCAAATTACTGGGAGTGATTTAAGAAAAGGAAAATTGAATAAATAATAAGAAGCAAAGGGATAAGTTAGTAATTAGAAAATATCTCACAAATACAATCTCAGAATCAGATGTTTTCATTATTGAATTCTACGAAGCAGTTAAATAAAAATTGATATCAATCTTTCTCAAACTCTTCCCCACTAAGAAAGAGGAGCAGGAAATATATCTCAACTCATTTTGAATAGCCAGTATTACCCTGATGCCAGCATTAGACCAAAGTACTACAAGAAAATAAAATTATTGGTCACTATACCTTATAAATATAAACAAAAAGACACTCAACAATATACTAGTAAAATAAATCCACCCAAACAAAAAGAGGAATAAATCTTATAACCAAGGTGCAATGATCTCAGGAATGCAAGAGTTTTTCAAAATACAAAAAAACAAAAAACAAAAAAACAATGTATTAAAACATAATAATAAAAGACAAAAGCCACTATGTCATTTCAATAGATGCAGAACAATATTTTACAAAATGGAACACTCTTGTGTGATAAAATATTCATCAAACTAGGAAAAGGAGAGATCTTCCTCAACCTGATAATGGGCATCTAAGAAAAACCCCTAGTTAAGGTTGTACTTAAATAGGAAACACTGAAGGATTCCACCCAAAGATTAGGAAAAAGACAAAATATCTGCCCAGGCAACTTTTATTAAACATTGCACTAAAGAATCTAGTGAGTGCAATTAAGAAAAAGAAATAAAAGGCACACACATTGGAACAGAAGAAATAAAACAATATTTGTAGATGACATGATCTTCCACAAAGAAAACGCGAAGGAGTCTATACTTTTGATTCCCCCAAAACCAATTAGATAAATGAGTTGATCAGGTTGTAGGATACAGATCAATATATAAAAATCAACTGTATTTCTAGGCATTAGAGATGAACAATTATAAAATAAAATTCAGCAAACAATTATATTTAAAATAACATTGAAAAGAATAAAATATTTAAACATTTAAAATAAATTTAACAGAAGCAGAAGACTAGTATACTAAAAACTTCACAGAAGTCTTAAAGAAATAGAAAGATACCTCATGTACATGAATTGAAAAATAATATTGTTAAGATTGCAATGATCCACAAATTTATCTATAGTTCAAAACAAACAAACAAACAAAATCCCTGTGAAATACCAGGTGGCTTTGTTATCTATAGTTCAAAACAAACAAACAAACAAAATCCCTGTGAAATACCAGGTGGCTTTGTTGTAGAAACTGACAAACTAATTCTATGGTACTCTTTTTTCCCTAGCTTTATTGAGATTTGGTTGACAAGCAAAAATTTTATATATTCAGATTGTACAATGTGATTTTTTTTCCTAGGGTGTATAGTGTGATGATTACACACACACACACACACACACACACACACACACACTGTAAAATTACAAACTAATTCTACATTTTATTTGAAAATACAAGGGATTAAGAATAAACCAAACAAAATTGTGGAAGAAGAACAATCCTGGAGCACTCACACATCTAGACCTCAAAACTTATTAAGAAACTACAGTAATCAAGACTTTATGGTGCTGGCATAAGGAAGATATACAAACCAATATTATTTATGCCAATTGATTTTCCACAAGGATGATGAATATATTTTATGGAGAAAGAATAGTCCATTTTATAAAGAGTGGTAGGATAATTGGTCCACAGGTATAGCTGGAAACCAAATTTGTACCATATACAAATATTGACATGAAATGGTCCATTTCCTGGACCTGTATGTGTGGTAGAAACGCTCTACCAGCAAACACATCATACACACCAATGACCGTGCATGCATCCAGATGAACATGGTGGAGGTTGACAAAGTGACAGGCAAGTTGAACAGTCTAAGTTTAGTCATAAGTTTAAAACTTATGCTATCTGTGGGGCCATTTGCAGGATGGGTGAGTCATGATTCAGATGACTCCATCTTCCAACTGGCCAAGACCTCTGGCACCATTTCAAAGAACTTCTGACTGGAGAGGATCATGGGTGTGGAATAACTGTCATAGATAAACAGCAATGCCTTCTCCGCAAAAAAAAAAAAAAATATTTGTAAATCATATATCTGACAAGAGTGTAACATCAAGAATATGTAAAGAACTTATATATATAACTTGTGTGTATGATATATAAATAACTCAACAATATAAAAACAACCCAATTTAAAAATGGGCGAATGTTGGGGCGCCTGGGTGGCTCAGTTGGTTAAGCATCTGACTTCGGCTCAGGTCATGACCTCGCAATTTGTGAGTTTGAGCCCCGTGTCTGGCTCTGTGCTGACAGCTCAGAGCCTAGAGCCTGCTTCGGATTCTGTGTCTCCTCTCTCTGCCCCTCCCATGCTCATGCTCTGTCTCTCTCTGTCTCTCAATAATAAACATTAAAAAATATGGGCAAATATTTTGAGCATACAGTTCTCCAAAAAGATATGTAAATGGAGAATAAACACATAAAATGATTTTGAATATCATAGGTCATTACAAAACACAAATTAAGACCTCAATGAGTGACCACATCACACCCAAAGCATGAATATAGTAAGACAGGCAATAACAAACATTAGTGAAGTTGTGAAGAAATTGGAATCCTCGTACATTGCTGCTGGTAATATAAAATGGTGAGGCTGCTTTATAAATTAGTTTCACTGTTCCTCAAAACATTAAACATAATGTAATCATAGGACCCAGCACTTCCACTCTCTACCTATATACCCACAAGAAGGGAAAACACACTGAAATTTGTACAAGAATGTTGGTAATATTAGTCATAATACATAAAAAGGGAAAACATTTCTCTATCAACTGATGGATAGATATGGAAAATGCACAAAATCCATGAAGTGGAACGTTATTCATCCTTGAAAAGGAATCATATTCTGGTACATGCAGCCACATAGGTGATTCTGAAAAACATATATTTATGTGAAAGAAACCAGATATGAAAAGTCACATGTTGCATGATTCCTTTTATATGAAATATCCATAATACCATATCTATACAGACAGAAAGGATAGCAGTGATTTCCAGGAGCTGGAGAAAAGGGAAATTTTTTAATATAACTATATAACTTTATAGAGTTATATAGTTAAAATATGGACTAGGTGGTTGGATATAGAAATCTTTATCTCCCAGGACAAATACAGTTTGAGGAAAAACATTTAGAAATGATTCATGTATTAATAGTATTTAAGCCTCGGATCAATATGAATTTAGGAAGAAAGTGTAGAAAACAACAAAATAATCAGACACTACTTAATTGACAGGTAGAAGCGGAGGTGGCAAGAGAAGACAAGAATGAACGAGAAGAGGAAGGCAGATATTGCTGTGGAGGAAAAGGGGTAGCAGTTTTTCAAGCAAAAGTGAGTGAACAATAGGTCCAAATGATGTTAAGAGGTTAGGAAAGATGACAACAAATGTGCATATTGGACATTGCCATAGCGAGGTGACCAGAGCACCTAGGAACTTCACTAGTGGAAAAATTAGGGCAAAAATTATATTCTCACGGGTTAAAGAGTGACTCTTAAATATGCTCTTTGCAAGAAATTTGTGATTAGGAGAAGAGCAATAAGGCTGCGTGAAAATTAAAATTGTGAAACTTCCTCTACACTGAAGAATACTTACTAAATACAAATGCAAATTCATTAGTTATGTTAACGGTGCAATCCAATCTCAATGTTCCTTTTATGAAAAATAGGGGCTTTGGGGGCGCCTGGGTGGCTCAGTCGGTTAAGTGTCCAACTTCGGCTCGGGTCATGATCTCACAGTCCATGAGTTAGAGCCTTGTGTCAGCTGTGCTGACAGCTCAGAGCCTGGAGCCTGCCTCAGATTCTGTATCTCCCTCTCTCTCTGTCCCTCCCCTGCTCATGCTCTGTCTCTGTCTCAAAAATAAATAAAAACATCTAAAAAAATTTAAAAAAAAAAGAAAAAAGGGGCTTTAGATCAGATAAGTTAAGAATCTTTGCAATTTTGTGATAAAGAATTGAAAATACTGTCAATATTTTTAATTTTATGTTTCCTATAACATTTGAAGAAGGATTATTTTACTATTTTTACTTATAAAAACACATGAATATTATACATGTAGTCAAACCAAAATAAATTAGTGATTATTTAAATGGAAAGAAATGACATAGAGTATTACTGTAGGAATATTTAAACTGTATATTAAATCTGCAGAAGGAATGGTGGGATATATGAATATTACATTAATTTGATTAAAGTTCCCCACGGTGACATCCCGCTTGAACCAGCCTGTGCAATTAACACTTCTTGCCCTCCCCTCACCAAAAAAAACCACTCTCTCCTTCCATAAGAATCTCAATTTATCCTGAGTGTTAAGCAATCTAATTATCAGACATAAGTGTGAACATCTAAGAAACTTAAGCTCATGTTGTTAACCCTTGAGAGGAAGGGCTTATTTGCATTTTTAGAAGAATTTGTTACCAAATTAATTTCTGGTTATGCAATATCTGTGAAACTTTCTGGCCTAAAAACACCCACCAAGCACCCTGATACTTCAGTCACACATTCTGCATCATCTCTTCCATTACACAGGCTAATTTTCATTTTCACCATTTTGTTCAGTTAAAATATTAAACAGATTTTTCTCAGTAGTATTCTCTGGATGGCATTCTGATTGTTGCTAGGGTAAACATATAAATATGAAATAGTCAAAAACTCAAGCTTTTTGAAGGAATCCAAAAGATTCTAGGTTGAATCTCAGCCTGTCCTATTACTAGCTGTGTAAAATTAGGCCAGTTACTTAATTTCCCTAAGCATTGATATTTTCATGGCAATTAATGTAGTATTAGAAATAGTATGAAATTAGGGGAGCCTAGGTGACTCAGTCTGTTGAGCATCGGACTCTTGATTTCAGCTCAGGTCATGATCTCATGGTTTGTGGGTTTTAGCCCCACATTCTGTTCCACTTTGACAATGCAGAGCCTGATTGGTATTCTCTCTCTCCCTCTCTCTCTACCCTTCCCCTGTGTGCTCTCTCTCAAAATAAACAAATAAAATTAAAAAAAAGAAATGTTATGAAATTAAATACAAACAATTCAGGTAAGACATGTAAAGCAAGTAAAACAGCACTACTGACCCTTGAACATCATAGTACTTGCCTGCCATTGTACTTGAAAATCCCCTATAACTTTTGACCCCTCCCAAACCTAACTAGTAATAGCCTACTGCTGACCAGAAGGCTTACCAATGACATAAACAGTTTATTAACACATATTTTTTATTCTATATGTATTGGATACTGTATTCTTATAATAAAGTTAGTGAGAAAAAAGAAAGTGTTATTAAGAAAATAATAATGAAGAGAAGATGCATTTATAGCATTGTACTGAACCAAAAAACATCTACATATAAGCAAACCTAGGCTTTTCACACCCCTGTTGGTCAAGGGTTAACTGTACTAGGCACACAGTAAACACTAGATAAATCTAATCTATGATGATAGCGATAAGGAGCAATGTTTTTTTATCTCCTTTAACTAAAAACTTTGTACCCTATTAAATTATGACAGCACAAACTCTCAGAATTATTTTCCAAACTAGAAGGATACTCTATTATTACAATGAAAATCCTCATTTTTGAAAATGCCTTCAATTTCACTAATTCATTTTTTTTCATCTTGAGGTTTTCAATCACCTCATGAGATTTTCTCTAAAATTTAGCATGAATGGTGACTTTAGAAACTTATAAACACTTGTTAAGGTTTATTCCAGATAATTGCCACCTAGTAGTCTAAGTGTATAACATTTAATATGCCAAGTAATAAAAATATAATTAATTTTTCATGTTTCAATGAAAGAGTCAAGCTTAGGTTTTCCAGTCATATAATTTAGAAGTGTTTTCTATCAAATAATATATTTATTCACACAAACCATTGTATTCATTATAAGGCGTTATTAATGCTATGACAAAAAGAACACCTAGCAATGTAAATATAGTGACTGATTATTATGAATATCATAAACTCCATACTCAGAAGGTACAGTCTTTTGGCATTATAAATTATATATTTAATCTATCTGTGCATGTATATGCATGATACCTTCTATGGAAATACTAAGGCTCTTTGACAATATTGCCAATAAAATGTGAAAGAATGTCTTTATTATCTTAAACTGCATAGTGCTCTGAAGCCAAAGTGAAGGGATTAGCACTGTGTTCAAAGGCCTATGCCAAAAGAAGCCCTTTCATCTTTTAGTGAATTCCCAGATGTCTGGGCAAAGGCACAGACTTCAAGGGGTAGAGAATTTCATAACCTTGGTTATACAGTGTATTTCTTAGGTGATTATAAAAGAAGGCAATAATTTGCTGAGCTCTAAAAAAGATACCATATTGCCAAGGTGGGCATTTTGTTTCACATTGCTTCAGAGTCTGTTTGCATGCTGTAAAAACAGGTAACAGAAAGTTGAATTTTTGAACAGGATATGGGGTTAGAATTATCATGTCGATAATTCTACATCTTCAATATTATATTAACAGTCTTTTAAATTTTTATCTAGGTTCTTTGTTATATATATATACACACACACACACACACACACACACACACACATTCCTTTTGGGAAGAATTTATATGCAGTAAAATAGTTATGCATGCATGCTTATGAGCAGTGTGTAATATTTAAAGGCATGCCTTATGCTGAACAGTGTCTTCCTCCTATGTCTTTGAGTCACTCAATGTTATGCCCTGGATTTCTGAATCTCCTTGATGGCTCTCCATATTTTTGCTAAATCAGTTTAATTTCATTTGGATCAATGTTACATAAATGTTAAACAACTTCTATGTTTTTGAGGTACTGGGAATAATAAGAGAGAAAAGGGGAGAAGAGGAAAATTAGACAGTGGAAAGCAGAAGGGAAGAAGGGGAGAGAGAAAAAGCATGCTTCTAAGCTTAGATATGTGAATCATTTAAAGTTTTTTTTTTTTTTTTCATTTAAATCCAAGTTAGTTAACATACAGTGTAATAATGGTTTCAGGACTAGAATTTAGTGACTCATCACTTACATATAACACCTGGTGCTCATACCAACCAGTGCCCTCCTTAATGCCCATCACCCATTTAGCCCATCCTTGTACCCAACACCCCTCCAGCAACTCTCAGTTTGTTTCCTGTATTTAAGTGTCTTATGATTACTCTCCCTCTCTGTTTTTATCTTATTTTTCCTTCCTTTCTCCTATGTTCATCTGTTTTGTTTCTTAAATTCCACATACAAGCGAAATCATATGATATTTATGTTTCTCTCACTGACTTATTTCACTTAGCATAATGCACTCTAGTTCCATCCACATTATTGCAAATGGCAAGATTTAAATCAGAAAGACATAGACAAAGTCATATTGATTAAAACAAAGGCTCACACACCTGATGAAGTAAACCAAAAACATCAACAAAAAGTTAATACAGCCTAAAAGTAAACTTAAGATGTTTGTATCTGCTGCTATAATTTTAGTATATGATTCTGAACGTGTATAACCCATACAGGGCATTTCACAAGATGTGACTGCACTGCTACTTCCCCAAAAAAGGAAGAAGAAAAATGAAAGAAAAAAAAAGACTATCATTGATAGCTCCAGTGTCAAGAGGCGTTGCCAAACATGCAACTATCTCACACTAAATTAAAATAAGCTAAGAAAATAACTTCATATTCAGTATAGCTTGATGCCTAGAATATTTGAATTAACTCCTATGTGAAGTTCACCATAGTCCACATTTTAAAAAATCGCATTAGCTGTGTGATGTCAGTAAGCATTGACAAATTACAAAAAATAGCCAATGCAGGGAAACGTGACCTTTAAGATTTTAAAAAGTCAATGATTTCCCAGAAGTTTTTTAGCTTATTAGATAAAGCTTGTCTTCTTTCATACATAAAATTCATTTACTCAACAAATACTAAGTATTTGATACATGCAAGGTACTGGGCTGAATTCTATAAAGAATACAAAGCTTTATAAAATGTGGTGCCCAACCTCAAGAATTTACAACTGAGTTTGAAAGAAAACAAAACAAAACAAAACAAAAGCAACCCAGACCCAAATATCACATAAAGCAATATTATTGTTACAGTATAAATGGCACATAGGAAGTTCTCTTGACCTTCTAAGAAAGGGGAAATGATCCTTGAGAGAAGCTATTAGGATCTTGAGATGACCCTGTAGATATATTAAACCAGTGGTAGTTATAAAAGGTTTTGTTTAAACAATGATATTGCATAATCATTGTGTGTATAATATCTGTCAGGTGTGTGGAGGATGAACTAGAGGTGTTAAAACATGTGAAAATGATTAGCCAGCTGTTGCCATTGCAAGTTTTGTTTTATCCTGTTTATACAAATGTTTATTATATTATTAATTCTTTTTCATCCTCTTGAGAAACAAGAGTGCTTCTCCAAGATGTTCATGGTTGACAGTTGCCCAGTTATTCTAAATGTAACCAAAATATTTTAATACACTGGGACTCACAGAAGTTTAAATATTTCTGATCAAACTATGTAATGGATCAAAAAACTGTTTCAGTGGGAAATTTGGTGAATTTCTATTTTAATAGTATTAAAATAATATAATCAAGATTAGTAAATCTTTGAGACAATTTTGAGCACAGCATAGTATCACTAGGATGTATCTCATAGCTCAGCCCCCTGTGTACTCATGTCTGACCAGTCTAGATGGTTGGGAAGTATTAATTAAACTTGGTAGAGTAATTAGTGAATGTCAACCATTTTTGACAACAATATGAGCTATTCTACTCCCATAACAACCAACCTTATCGTGGCCCAGCTCTGCAATTTCCTTTTATAAGGACTGGTAAATTTGGTATTACTAAGCCAATTTGGGATGAATTTCTGTTACTTTCAATTAAAAAAATCTTCTGACACAAGAAATAAAAGTTAATTTTAAGCCACATGGCCATGTGGAACAATGCTACCATTCATAAAACTTGGAAGATGCGGCAGTGACACCTATTTAGGAATGTGATCAGTTAGGTATTAATGGTATTAAATTGAAGATGGAGACTTCTCTGGCTGAGCAAAATAATGGCAATGATTGTTCACTTGCATGTTTAATACATAGCACTAAGGAATTAGAAATAAAGCAAATATTAAGTCAAGAAATAAAATATTACAAACAAGTGAAAAGAAAAAGAGAGAAAACTACATGGCTCAGAAGTAAACAGTATTTATGGTACTAAGGGTGATTTAACAAAAATAGTGATATAATATTTGAAGGAAGAAAGTATAATGATGAGATATATTCCATAATTATAAATTAATAATGTATAAAACTGAGACAATGCAGTATGGATGTATTATTTGTAAATGTGAAAATACAATAAGAAATAAAAGAATTTGGAGAGGCTTGTTTTGGAGCAGAGTTGGGTGAAGAAGGCATCCAAAGTTTTTCTTTATAAAGGTTTAGTTTCATTTGATTTTTTGAATAATGTTCAAATATTGAAAGGTAATGTTCAGGTTTAAGGCACAAATTGAGTGCATTTTTGCTACCTATCATAAATGCAAGGGTTTTTTTACACTGAGTAATAATAATAAGGCATTTATGAATATCTCTGAATATTTTCCTATTTTAGTGAGATCTTATACTCCCTGACTAGATGTGTGCAAAAAAGGAAACTTTTAAATGGCTATTTTTAAATTAACATATTATTAAACATTTACTATAGTCAGGCTATTTATAGTAGATCCTAAGGCTATAAATATAATGGAATATGTTTCCTGAAATTGAGAGCTCATAGTCTTCTGGAAGAAATAGATATATGGTTATAAATATGTTTTCAGTGTGTTAATAGATGCAACAGTAATGCTGAAAAAGATTTACACAAAAGACACAGGCTTCAGATGGCAGAAGATTAATCATGATTGATAAGAAAAATAATCTAGAATTTTTAGAGAATTACAATGAAAGTAAGAAATGGTACTTTTGAAGGAAAGCAGAGAGAAATTTGGAAAGACAATCAGAGACAATAATATGAAGCTAAAAAGGAATTACTGAAGTATTTTAAATAGAAGAAGGAAATGATAAAGTATAGCTTCCCTGTGTGAGCCATAACTGTCCTTACCCTGCTTTCATTCTTGGTGATGTATGTTGGACTTTTCACTTCTCTTTAATTATACTCCCACACAGATTGAAGTGATTATTTTTCTATATTTTATATTCTATATTTTCTATAAATATATCTTCTATATTTCTATATATTCTATATATTTCTATATATTCTATATATTTCTATATATTCTATATATTTCTATATTTTGGTAATTGCAAAGTCTTTATTAATGTCATTTTAGGTATTCTTCACATTTAAAGTTTTTATCTTTAATTCCTCTTAGTTAACATACAGTGTTGTATTAGTTTCAGGTGTACAAGATAGTGATCTGACATTTCTATACATCCTCTTCACCTTTTTGAAACTGCAGAGAACTGTTCTTTTTCAAGAATACTGCACCTAATTTTCCTTCAAAGTTCACGCTAAACAATAATTCTTTGAAGTGCTTCTAATTTGAATACTTATTTTATACATTCCTTACCGAGGGTTCACACAGACATACACATACACACACACTTACTGCTTTATCATTATTATAGTGGATGTTAATTTTTTAATGTGATGAGTCTACAAAATAAGAAAACAAAGCATAATCTCTATTGATTGCATCCCCTAGTGTTGAAGCTTCCCACAGTGTTGAATCTCAATAAGCTACATTAATGGTATGACTAGTATTATATATTATTCCAACTAATAGATTATCCACAGGCACACTAAAAGATAAAAACACAACTAACCTCAAGTATATACACAGCTTCTTTGCAAAATGTCTTCCACACCATCTGTCCTTTCTGTCATTAGAAGTTACATTACCTCCCCTTGAGCTTTTGTTTTTAAATCATACTCATTGATATTTAAGATTCAATACATAAAATCATATCAGTAAAAACATACATACCTAAGTAATTTGAACTTTTAAAAAAGAGACTAAACAATTTTCCAGTTTTGAGTTTCCTTTTTGAACACATCAATCAACCACAAATTGCACCAACCATATTAAGATTACCAAAATACCAAGAATCTTTTGTCCTGATAATTTTTAGACTAAAACTGATTTAAACTGACAGAGATAAAAGAACTATAAAAGGAAGTGTAATAATGAATAACATAAGAGTTTTAAAATGTTTATTCCCAGCTTTGAATGTAACATTTTACAATTTACTAAGTTTACATATGAAACACGAGTTAGATTTTTTTTTGAGAGTACAGAATATACGTTACTATGCCTGTATGAAAGAAATTAATGAATTAATTTTGACAAAAGATGTGAAGTTGTGACTCCATGTAGATTCCAGCTCAATATTTGAAGATTGTCTATTGCCATGAAAAAAAGGTACATAATAAACCATTCTCATGAAATGGAACTAGCAATATTTTCCTTCACAATATATTACTACATGTTGCCCCTTAAACTAATTATTAATATCTGTAGGTGGTAAAGGACAAGACTGTCTTCCAAAAGAAAATATCCAAACACTGGTTCCATAAACCATTCCATGTAAATGAATGGATGAATGAATAAATAAATGAATGAGGTGTAGGGACATTTTGAAATATTTCTGCTAGTTGTTGAAAGTATTTGTTAAAGACTAGCTTATAACTTTATGTACTCTGAAATAGTGGAAAAGAATGTCTAGCAGGAAAAACTAAAAGCTGATACCCTGGCAAACCACAGTCCCATTTATTAGAATTGTCCCAAGGTATTAATACCATAACATCTCGTTCTTATTAGTACATACTTTGGAAAGAACAGTAAAGTATATGGTACCTCTCAGGGCAAAAAAAAAAAAAAAAAAAAAAAAAAAAGATTCAGTTGTTCCTAAAAAGTAAGTCCACAGCCCTGCTAATAGCATTAATCAATATCCAATTTTGAATCCTACATTATTATCTGTGGTAATAAAAGAATCAGTATTTCATTGGAGTATAATTTATATCTAGTAAAATGCACAAATACCAGGGTACAGCTTTATCAATTTTAACACATGTACACAATCCTATATCGAAAGCTCAGATGAAAATATTTAATACAGTGACATCCCACTGCCCCATTTAGTTAGATCCCTCTGCCCCATTTAGTCAATCACAATCTCCTTCCCCAGGCAACCACTATTCTGATTTCTAAGAACAGCTTTGTCTGTTCTAGAACTTTCTATAAATGGAAACATTCAAGTATACTCTTCTGTGACTTGCTTCTTTTGCTTAACATTATGTTTTTGAGAGTCATCTACTTTCTTTCCATGTTTCAGAAAGTGCTCTTTTTTATTGCTGAGTAGCATTCATTTTATGTGATACATCACAATTAGTTTACTTATTGTTATGCTGATGAAAACTTGGGCTGTTTCCAATTTGGGAATATTTCTAGAAAAGTTGCTTCACTGTTCTGGAATTAATATATTTTTCTTTTTCTTTTTTTTAATTTTTAATTTTATTTTTTAAATTTACATCCAAATTAGTTACCATATAGGGCAACAATGATTTCAGGAGTAGATTCCTTAATGCCCCTTACCCATTTAGTCCATCCCCCCTCCCACAACCCCTCCAATAACCCTCTGTTTGTTCTACATATTTAAGAGTCTCTTATGTTTTGTCCCCCTCCCTGTTTTTATACTATTTTTGTTTCCCTTCCCTTATGTTCATCTGTTTTGTCTCTTCAAGTCCTTATATGAGTGAAGTCATATGATATTTGTCTTTCTCTGACTAATTTCGCTTAGCATAATACCCTCCAGTTCCATCCACATAGTTGCAAATAGCAAGATTTCATTCTTTTTGATTTCTGAGTAATATTCCATTGTAAATATACATACACCACATCTTCTTTATCCATTCATCCATCGATGGACATTTAGGCTCTTTCCATACTTGGCTATTGTTGACAGTGCTGCTATAAACATGTGGTGCATGTGTCCCTTCAAAATAGCACACCTGTATCCCTTGTATAATTACCTAGTAGTGCAACTGCTGGGTCGTAGGGTAGTTCTATTTTTAATTTTTTGAGGAACCTCCATAATGTTTTCTAGAGTGGCTGCACTAGCTTGCATTGCCACCAACAATGCAAAAGAGATCCTCCTTCTCTGCATCCTCGCCAACATCTGTTGTTGCCGGAGTTGTTAATGTCAGCCACTGTGACAGGTGTAAGGTGGTATCTCATTGTGGTTTTGATTTGTATTTCCCTGATGATGAATTATGTTGAGCATTTTTTCATGTGTTGTTTGGCCATCTGGATGTCTTCTTTGGAGAAGTGTCTATTCATGTCTTCTGCCCATTTCTTCACTGGATTGTTTTTTAGGTGTTGAGTTTGATAAGTTCTTTATAGATTTTGGATACTAACCCTTTATCTGATATGTCATTTGCAAATATCTTCTCCCATCCTGTCAACTGCCTTTCAGTTTTGCTGATTGTTTCCTTCCCTATGCAGAAGCTTTTAATTTTGATGAGGTCCCATTAGTTCATTTTTGCTTTTGTTGTCCTTGCCTCTGGAGACGTGTTAAGAAATTGCTGCGGCCAAGATCAAAGAGGTTTTTGCCTACTTTCTCTTTGAGGATTTTGATGGCTTCCTGTCTTACATTGAGGTCTTTCATCCATTTTGAGTTTATTTTTGTGTATGGTGTAAGAAAGTGGTCCAGGTTCATTCTTCTGCATGTCGCTGTCCAGTTTTCCCAGCACCACTTGCTGAAGAGACTGTCTTACTCCATTGGATATTCTTTCCTGCTTTGTCAAAGATTAGTTGGCCATACGTTTGTGGGTCCATTTCTGAGTTCTCTATTCTGTTCCATTGATCTGAGTGTCTGTTCTTGTGCCAGTACCGTACTGTCTTGATGATTACAGCTTTGTAGTGTAGCTTGAAGTCTGGGATTGTGATGCCTCCTGCTTTGGTTTTATTGTCAAGATCGCTTTGGCTATTTGGGGGCTTTTCTGGTTCCATAAAAATTTTAGGATTACTTGTTCTAGCTCTGTGAAGAATGCTGGTGTTATTTTGATAGGGATTGCATTGACTATGTAGACTGCTTTGGGCAGTATTGAAATTTTAACAATATTTGTTCTTCCTATCCAGGAGCATGGAATCTTTTTCCATTTTTTTGTGTCTTTGGCAATTTCTTTCAGAAGCTTTCTATAATTTTCAGCATATGACTTTTCACCTCTTTGGTTAGATTTATTCCTAGGTATTTTATGATTTTTGGTGCAATTGTAAATGGGATCGATTCTGTGATTTCTCTTTCTGCCGCTTCATTATTGGAATCAAGGTAATGCTGGATTCATAGAAACAGTTTGGAAGTTTTCCTTACATTTCTATTTTTTGGAACAGCTTCAAGAGGACAGGTGTTAACTCTTCCTTAAATGTTTGGTAGAATTCCCCTGGAAAGACATCTGGCCCTGGACTCCTGTTTTTTCGGGAGATTTTTGAATACTAATTCGATTTCTTTACTAGTTATAGGTCTGTTCAAATTTTCTATTTCTTCCTGTTTCAGTTTTGGTAGTGTATATGTTTCTAGGAATTTGTCCATTTCTTCCAGATTTCCCATTTTGTTGGCATATAATTGCTCATAATATTCTCTTATTATTTTTATTTCTGCCATGTTGGTTGTGATCTCTCCTCTTTCATTCTTGATTTGATTTATTTGGATCCTTTCCTTTTTCTTTTTGATCAAACTGGCTAGTGGCTTATCCATTTTCTTAATATTTTCAAAGAACCAGCTTCTGGTTTCATTGAACTGTTCTACTGTTTTTTGTTTGTTTGTTTGTTTTTCGATTTCGGTAGCATTAATTTCTGCTCTAATCTTTATTATTTCCTGTATTCTGCTGTTTTGGGGTTTTATTTGCTGTTCTTTTCCAGCTTTTTAAGGTGTAAGGTTAGGTTGTGTATCTGAGATCTTTCTTCCTGCTTTAGGAAGGCCTGGATTGCTATATACTTTCCTCTTATGACTGCCTTTGCTGTGTCCCAGAGGTTTTGGGTTGTGGTGTTATCATTTTCATTGGCCTCCATATACTTTTTAATTTCCTCTTTAACCTCTTGGTTAGCCCATTCATTCTTTAGTAGGATGTTCTTCAGTCTCCAAGTATTTGTTACTTTCCAAAATTTTTCTTGTGGTTGATTTCGAGTTTTGTAGCGTTGTGGTCTGAAAATATGCACGGGTTTGTACTTGCTCCAGGCTGATCTGTGTCCCAGTATATGGTCTATTCTGGAGAACATTCCATGTGCACTGGAGAAGAATGTATATTCTGCTGCTTTAGTATGAAATGTTTTGCATGTATCTGTTAAGTCCATCTGGTCCAGCGTGTCATTCAAAGCCATTGTTTCCTTGTTGATTTTTTGATTAGATGATCTGTCCATTGTTGTGAGTGGGGTGTTGAAGTCTCCTAATATTATGGTATTACTATCAATGAGTTTCTTTAGGTTTGTGAGTAATTGATTTATATATTTGGGTGTTTTCACATTTGGCATGTAAATGTTTACAGTTGTTAGGTCTTCTTGGGGGATAGACCCCTTAATTATGATATAATGCCCTTCTTCATCTAGTGATACAGTCTTTATTTTAAAGTCTAGATTTTCTGATACAAGTATGGCTACTCCAGCTTTCTTTTGTTGACCATTTGCATGGCAGATGGTTCTCCATCCCCTTACTTTCAATCTGAAGGTGTCTTTAGGTCTAAAGTGGGTCTCTTGTAAACAGTATATAGATGGATCTTGTTTTCTTATCCATTCTGTTACCCTATGTCTTTTGATTGGAGCAATTAGTCCTTTGATGTTTAGAGTAAATACTGAAAGATATGAATTTATTGCCATTATGTTGCTTGTAGAGTTGGAGTTTCTGTGGTGTTTTCTGGTCCTTTCTAATCTTTGTTTCTTTTGGTATGCATGTATGTATGTATATATGTATTTTTTTTTCATCTTTTCTCCTCTCAGAGAGCCCCCCCTTAAAATTTCTTGCAGGGCTGGTTTAGTGGTCACAAACTCCTTTAATTTTTGTTTGTCGGGAAAACTTTTTCTCTCTCCTATTTTGAATGACAGCCTTGCTGGATAAAGCATTCTTGGCTGCATATTTTTCTGATTCAGCACACTGAATATATCCTGCCACTCCTTTCTGGCCTGCCGAGTTTCTGTGGATAGGTCTGCTGCAAACCTGACCTGTGTTCCCTTCTAGGTTAAGGACTTTTTTTCCTTGCTGCTTTCATGATTCTCTCCTTGCCTGAGTATTTTGTGGATTTGACTATGATATGCCTTGTTGATGGTTGGTTTTTGTTGAATCTAATGGGAGTCCTCTATGCTTCCTGGATTTTGATGTCTGTCTTTCCCCTGGTTAGGAATGTTTTCTGCTATTATTTGCTCACATAACCCTTCTGTCCCTATTTCTCTCTCTTCCTCTTCTGGGACCCCTATGATTCTGATGCTGTTCCTTTTTAATGAGTCACTGATTTCTCTAATTCTTAAATCATGCTCTTTGGCTTCAATCTCCCTCTTTTTTTCTGCTTCATTATTCTCCATGAATTTGTCCTCTATATTGCTGATTCTTTGTTCTGCCTCATCCATTCTTGCTGCTGTGGCATCCATTCAAGATTGCAGCTCAGTTACAGCATTTTTTATTTCATCCTGATGAGATTTTACTTCTTTTATCTCCACAGAAAGGGATTCTAATCTATTTTCGACTTCAACTAGTATTCTTATTACCATGATCCTAAATTCTGGTTCAGACATCTTGCTTGTATCTGTGTTGGTTAATTCTCTAGCTATTGTTTCTTCCTGATCTTTCTTTTGGGGTGAATTCCTTCATTTTGTCATTTTGAAGGGAGAAGGAATTAATGAGGTAGGAAATATTAAAATGAAAAAATTAAATTAAAAAATATTAAAATTAAAAACTTAAAAACAAACACATACAGAGAAAATCGAATAAATGATGCTAGATGCTAGGTGTGTTTTGTTCTGGGTGTTGAAAGTGGCTTGATAGATTAGAGAAAAAAGGGGGAATAAGGGTAATTGTTTGAAAATCTGAAAAAATGAATACACTGAAGTAGGCTAAAATGACATAATGCAAATAAAATAGAATTTGAAAAAATTTAAATAAAAGTAAAAAATATAGTAGAAAAATTAAAGAAAAATATTTTTAATAAAAATTGAAAATAAAAATGAATTTTTTCTCTTTGTGTATTCAAGAAAAAGAAAGGAAAAAGGGAAATAAGAAAAAAGAAAGAAAGAGAAAGAAATAAATTAAACTGAATAGATGGACCAGCTAACAGACTGAAATGTGACTGAAATTACTTTGTTTTCCCCTAGAAGTCAAACTATGAGCACTTTATAGTCCATAAAATAAGTGGGAGGTGAGACTTGTGTTTTTGAAGAGCGAGGTTGGCCTACTTGGGTGAGCCTTAGTGTAACAGCTCCGTTTTCCACTAGATGGTGCTACTAGCCTACTGGGGTGGATTGTTGTTGCCCTTAGAGGAGCATATGGGCAAGCGCGGGAGCAGTGAAAATGGCATCACCCAGCTACCCACTCTCCAGTATCAGAACTCTGTTCTCCCCAATCAGCAATCAAGCACCATCCCTTGTCTTTGGCTTCCGTCCACTGTCTGTCTTTATATAGTCCGTGACCAAGCCCCGGGAAGAATCTCCCTCCTGAGTTTTATCTCAGATGAGGCTGTTTTTCCCGACTGTGGCTTTGACCTGCTCAGACCTTCTGGGGGAGGGTCTCATTGAGCAATGGCCAGGTGCCGGCCACACCAGGAATGTTTGCAGGACCGTGCTGCTGCTGATGCCCAGAGACTGAGGCCAAGTGCCAGCCTGCCCCAGAAAAAGTTTGCAAGATAGTGTAGCAGCAGCGTTTCAGGGATTATGGAAAATCGCAACACACATCTGGCCTCAGGCTTCACCCTTAACAACCTTGTTCCAGCATCAGCAAATGTGGCCGTTCTCGGGTCTGCTGTGACCAGGTGGCCTAACAGCCTCTACCAAGTGTCCTTCCAGCAGTGGAACCGCTTCTCCCCGTGTGGCCTGAGAACCTCCCGGATCCACTCTGCTCCTGGGGATTCGCACTTCCCATCAGAGCACTGCCAGGAATCCAGATATTGAGCCGCAGAGTTTCAGACTCTGTGCTCCCCCTGTTTAGAGTCTTAATGGAATTTAAACCCTCTCCTTTATCCTCTTTCCCTTTTTAGTTCAGTCCCTTCGGCTGTTTCCAATTTTTCATTTTCCAGCTCTTTTGGGGAGGGTGATTTTCCCGTATTATCCCCCCCCCCCATCTCCATCCTCTCTCTGCACACAAAAGCCGCTCCCTGCCCTCTGCGGCTTCTCTCTCCCCAAGTTCACCACTCCACACCATGCACCTGCTGAATTCTGTGATTCAGGTTGTTCAGATTACTGTGTTAATCCTCAGATGAGTTTTCTAGGTGTGCAGGATAGTTTAGTGTTGTTCTGGCTATATTTCATGGACATGAGACACACAAAAAACTTCAATGCTGTTCCACCGTCTTGGCTCCTCCCCCCAGAATACTTTTTTAAATGGGGAGGCCTGGGTGGCTCAGTTGGTTGAGCGTTGGACTTTTGATTCTGACTCAGGTCATGATCTTGGGAGTTCATGAGATCAAGCCCTGCATTGGACTCTGCACTGACAGCAGGCAGTCTGCTTGGGATTCTCTCTCTGCCCCTCCCCAACTTGTGTTCTCTCTTAAAATAAACAGACATTTTAGAAAAATCTCTTTTAAATGTAAACCTATATTTTTGAAAAATGTGTGTAACTAAGGCCAAAGTTCTCATTGGTGGGAACATTTTTAAAACAGAGAAACATTTACAATTCTACTCTATGGGCTGTGAACTGTTTTGAGCCTATATTGTAAGCAGTGATGGTCATCAGTATTTATTGGACATTTATCTTTTATTGTTCTTCTGGCTTTATTCAGATAAAATTGACAAATGAATATTATGTAAACTTAAGTTGTACAATGTGATGATTTATTATGCATATATTGTGCTTACCACATCCAACACTTCACATAGTTACCACTGTGTGTGTGGGTGTATGTGTGTAGTGGGAACATTTAATTCCAGTCTTTCAGCAAATTTTAAGTATGCAACACAGCATTGTTAACTGTAATCACCATGCTGTATATTCAATCCCTAGAACTTATTCCCCTTATAATTTAAAGTTTGTATGCTTTCACCAACATCTCTCCATTTACCCCAACTTCCAGCCCCCTGAAAGCTACCAATCTACTCTCTGTTTCTATGAATTCAACTTTTTTGGATTCCACATTTATTTTTTTTTAATTTTTTTTAACGTTTATTTATTTTTTTGAGACAGAGAGAGACAGAGCATGAACGGGGGAGGGTCAGAGAGAGGGAGACACAGAATCTGAAACAGGCTCCAGGCTCTGAGCTGTCAGCACAGAGCCCGACGCGGGGCTCGAACTCACGGACCGTGAGATCATGACCTGAGCCGAAGTCGGCCGCTTTGGATTCCACATTTAAATGAGATCAGACCATATGTATGTTTCCCTATCTGACTTATTTCACTTATTGGCATCAATATTTATAATAAACCCAAGGCACTATTGAGGATTACACAGAGAATGAAATCTCTACCTGCTAGAAAAGCTGATCTTTCCTAAAATGAAGGTAGAGTTATCAGGCAGTAAGAGCTTAAACAGATGGGGTGGGGATTCTGATGCAAAACTAAGTACAGTGGAGCCATGTCTGGGATGGTAGGAACCCCCAGGATTGTAGTGCCTCACATCTTATGAAAAGACTATGCAAGGGAAGTCTTTAGAAATTGAAATTTCAAGTTCTATGTTTGTAGACTGAAATTTTGACTTGGGGACACACTATTAGTAATGTATTAGTTGCAAGGTGGCAAGGGAAACAGAATATTCTGCTACATCTTCTTCAAAGAGTCCTTTCTTTATGTGGATAATAATTTGTTTTTTTAACATGATTACTTCTGACAACTGGAATAACCTACCAGAGAAATAATAACACCAAACCATGTAATTACATTATAGGTTAAAAAGTCCTACATCTGCAAGAGAAGAAAGGGGAACAGAGGGTGGGGCCATTGGGGTTTCATAAATAAAACTGGTGGAAAATCCCATTGCCATAATAATTTTGAGAAACAGAGACAAAAAGCAAGATTAGGCTACAAGAGATATTGGTCAGTTCACTTGGATTCTCTATCACCATTGTGGTAAAACAATTGTTCACACAGAGGTGGATGGGAAACCAAGTACACGGCCATGAGAAATCAGAAACTGCTGGACACCAAGACTTTTTTGTTTGTTTGTTTTCCTGGCCAAGTCTATGTCCTGGCATTAGAGAGCACTTCCAAAATTCACAAACTAATGCTCATTTAGATGATCTGAAATACCCAATAAGGTAAACAGAAGACATAGGAAGATAGGATATTCATTTTATAAATGGAATACATTTTAAGAATACTATCTCAAAAACATGGTTTGTAAGCCAATTGAAAAGTATAATCAGGAAAATCTTTAGCTCCCCAGTTTCTATTGAATTGAGGTTATAAAAATCTCCAGATTAAAGTTAAAACTATGGCATTTAAGTAAAGGTCAGAAAGCTGAAAATTACACAACCACATTATTTTAAGACAACCATCAAGTACTTTTTATAAGAAATAGTTTTTTTAATAAAGTAATTAATCCTAGTATCAACTGAAGCACAGAGAGTTTAGAAAATTGCCCAAATTCCCAAAGCTTATAAGTGGAGGATTCTGGATTGAACACCTGTCTTTTGCCTCACGTTTATATTTTGTTTCCACTTAACCAAATAAATGAGTATTATAAACCATTGTCACCCCTAACATGAGACAGAATTTTCACAAAGGAGAGAAAATATTCGCTCATGAATGTCTTCAGCTGCTTAATGGGAACCTAGAGGAGTTTCATCAAATAAATTGTTTCCAGAGTTAGAAGTTAGTTTTTAGGAATTATTCCTGAAGCTATTCTCTAG
The DNA here is from genome assembly GCF_023721935.1 of Panthera uncia. NCBI lineage: Eukaryota > Metazoa > Chordata > Mammalia > Carnivora > Felidae > Panthera > Panthera uncia. The sequence goes on from NW_026057576.1 coordinate 55,216,696, forward strand.
AGGTACTATATATGTAGAATACATGGGAACCTTTTAGAGATGGATCAACTATATATTTTCTAGTTTTCAGAGACAGTGTTTCAATTATGGGGGGCTAATCTCATAAAAAGCAATGGACTTTTATTTCTAATATTTTAATACCAATGCTAGCTACATAATGTAATTTATGTTTTGGAAAGACTACATTGATGAGCTGTGGAAAGAATGTAGACAGGCAGAAATTAAAGAGAAAAACTGTAGGACATGTACATACATATAATTTGAATAATAGGTGAAATATATTTTGTTCCTAGTCTTTGCTGGATTATCTTAAAAATGATTGACTTTATGGGGTCTTTCTCTTCTGAGGGGAAGGATCAGAGGTGTACAGATCTAGATGTGTATCCTTTCACTTTAGAGACTCATCAGGTTAAATTCCTAAGTTTAGTATTTACAACTGTGCTAAGGTTTATGAGCTCATTATCCTCCTTTTGTGGCCTAGACAAAAAACAAAACAAAACAAAACAAAACAATCTTATTCTAATATGAAACTAGGCTTACTGGTGTATTTCTCAGTTGTGAATAAAAAGACACCTTCAAAACACTTAAATAATTCATCCAGAGGGAAAAGGAAGTCATAATTCCTTTTGCCATTTTTTCCCCAGGGCTTCACATATTGTTGGAGAAGTGAATAAAGTACAACAAAGATGGCTAATGGGGCTAAAAACAAACTCTGGTCTCTAGCTTAGAGACCCCTCCTCCGTGTTCTCCTTCCTTTGTTTGTTGCATGTGTGAAAACCCCCACAGATATGGAAGCTGATGACTATAAATTACCCTCCCCACTTGCATTGGGTGCTCAGATCTCTGGAGAAACGGTCTCCTCTGAGTCCAGCGGTGTTAAATAAACCTCTGATCCACCATGATCTCCAAGTGCCACTTGGTTTTTCTGCCAGTGTTCCAGCCTGGTTCCCAAACAGTATAATATGTTTCCAGGAAGGAAAGACACACGTGAGGTTGATCTGTGCGCTTGGAGCTTGTTCCTCACAGCATTTCGTGGCAGATAATGCTTGAAGTGTAAGAGGAGACTTTCATGTGAGAAGGGTTTCTTAAACCTTATCTCTTTTATTTTTTCTCATTTTAAAGTGTAAGCATGCTACATTAACTCACTGGAGTACTTTTTTCATTTCCTTCTAACTATATAGAGACACCTTATTTTTCAATTAGAAAGGTGTGTTTATCTTCTTTTTAAGTTCTATTTACTCTTATCTACAACATTACCTTGCTTAAACTACATTGCTCCTGCTTGATTAAATTTTCAGTTACTACTGAAGTGCCATGATGTAGGAGACAATTGTAAGCAGAACCTTGCTGCAAAGTACATAATTAATTAGGCCACTGAAGGCATACTTTATCTCTCAAAAGCCACCTTATGCTAAGCACCGTTCCTGAAATCATGAAAACATTGGCCATTTCCAAAAACAGAAAAGAGGGGACCAGAGGTGGAGGCGTAACATCCATGCTGTATAAGCAACTCACTTCCATTGTGAGCCTCCAAAAGGATTTGCATCTGATTCATATGTCCAAAAAATTAATTTAAAAATTATTTAAAGGGATTTCCAGTGTGGTGCTATAAACTTGAAATAGACAAGTATGTTAACTAATTCTTGATGGTACTCTTTTATGGATTGGTCAGACAGTCCAATAAAATAAAACTCTGGATTACTCGCTTCAACTGTTGATTTCCTGATACAGGAGTGACTTTTACACAGGGACTTTATGGAGTTCCTAGTTCAGAGAGCAATGTAGTATTATATAAATAATCATAACATAATAGATAAGTTTAATATCAGTGAGAGTTCAAACACAGCAAAGAGGTAGACATAAATATTGCCTGTTGGGGTGAAGGAAGGCTTGGAGAGCTGATAAAATTAGAGAAGGATCTTGAATAAGTAGAATATTGAAAGGTGAATAGAGAAGGCAGGTAAGGCAACATTATCCTCTTCAATAATGGCATAGAACACAAAGGGATATGTATTTTTAGGCAACACTGAGAAATGTGTTGCTGTTAAAAAAAAAAACTGGTTGGGAAAGGGAGAAGTAGATCGATGTCAAATTATAAAGGGTCTTGTAGACAATGTTAAGGTGTTTGCATAGTTAAACTAGTAAACCTTTCTATATACCAAAAAAACACTGTGCCACATGCAGAATGGAATATTAGAATCCTAGGTTAGAAGTCCTTTATTTCCTTATAATTGCAGTGTCAGATCCAACTCACTTCCAGATTTAGAGCTTCGGGATATTCATTTTCTGAGGTTTTTATTTATACCCCCCAGTCTCAGAGACCTGTGTTAAAGGCACTTTTCTTCAGAAATGGCTCCACTGAGGGACATTTTGAGCCCAAATACACAAATATATATACTTCTTTCTTTTTTTCTTTTAACAGCAGCAGGAATTTTTTAACCCAAACTCATATTTTCTTAAATCTGCCAGAAACAGATGTTTTTTAAATAAACTATAAGAAAGAGGTATTGTTGATGTGGAGGGGGAAATTGCTTACTCACGTACATTTTGTCATTACCAACTTTTCTCAGTGTGCTTGCAAATAATTGTTATACATATGGTCCAGTTCCAGAAAAATACCTGACACGTATATTTTCTTCTCACCTATAACTGAAAATAGGTTGGCTGTGACTGTTCAGGGTCGTTAATTACCTCCTTCAATGCAGCGATCTGTCTAAGGTATTGGAGTATTTTGCCTATTCTTTTCACTTTTTATTTCTTATCTTTTGTCTGTGGGACAGGCAAGGCATTGCCTCACAGCTGCTAAGCATGCCAGCCTCAAAAACAAATTGGGTTGTGAGATTAAACACCAGGAGACAGTTTGGGTTTTTCAAATTTGCATGGCTAATGTAAACAGCCCCAAGATCTCATCAGTGAAAGTTGGAGGGGACCTGGTGGGTGGGCTTTCTTCTCCCTGCTGGGAAAAGCAATGGTTAGCCCTTGAGGAAACAAAACCAAATAAAACACAACAAAAAGTTGAATCATAAAAACATCGCAAGAATAAAAATGACATCTTTAAGACTTAGTCTATTCTTTGATGCATGAATATTAAGAAATATAAACTTTACCTATAGGATAATCACAATATTTTAAAGTCACAACTGCTGTAGTCATAAGCATTTTCAATTTTTGAAAATGGAAAATTATGTTCTTATCTAACTTAAAGATTGTTTTTATATTTAATTTACAATTATATGTCTATATCTACTTCATATTATGTTGATATAATTTTTATCCTTTTCAAGAAATATACTTTTATGGTTACAAGAAGAATGATCTAGCTCCCTATTCCTTAAATTAAAGAGATAGAGTTCCTGCTATTTCTTTTATAATACAGTTTACATCCACTCCTTTTTCTCATTTTTGCATTTATAATCTGCAGTATATGTCTGATCTTACATCTGTATTTTTTCAATAGCCATAAAAAGGACTTCCCTGCCTGGGTATCACTCTATTCTAACTCTTTTTGCATGCTTTTATAATATTAATCTTCCTAATCAATGAAAGTAAGGGCCTTGAAGACTTCTACAGGTCTATGTCCCTTTCCCCAAGATAGTGCCTGCCACAAAAAAAAATGCATTTGCCCTTTCATTATTTTTGAATGAATGATTAGATGTTGGTATCCCAATTAAAATCATATTGTATAAAATTTAAAATGGTATCCATTTTTCTTACATTTTCATTTCAATCTAATGGAAAGATACTCAGAGGGAATTTAAACTGATATCATTATTTAAATATCAGCAAAGAGAAATCCAGAGATATTATGTACATTTATGTTAATTATTAATCTCACAAAATATGCCAGGTACTATTCAATGCCCTGCTAATCCAAAGAAAATACATATTACAATCCCAACTTCATGATGTTCAGTGATTAATAATGTGGGAAAAACTTGTGATTATACAAACTGGGTTAAAGATTCTCAAAGCACGGTCCAGTGATCATCAGCAACAGCAGCACCTACTAAGAACTTGTTAGAAATCCACATTGAGGGCCCTCTCTCTAGAACTCCTAAATCAAACTCTTGAGGGAATGAGGCCAATAATCTGTATTTTAGCAAGCCTTGTAATTCTGATTCACACTAGAGTTTATGAAATTTTGGACTAATGGTAATAAATAAATACCATTTTAGCTCATTTGTTAACACAAATGTTCACAGTAACAATGTTGAGCTTTTGCAGCCAGGAAAGATATTTAAAAATGTCAACTGGTTTCAGACCAAATCTGAAAATGTTGATAAGTTAGTAAGATCAAATGCTAAAAATTATCTTACAAATAAAAAGAACAGTGTTATAGCCACCCAGCTTCTAGAATTATCATATCTAAGGAAAATGTGTTACATTTATGTCCTTCATCATTTCTCCCTATACTGTCCATAAGATTATTTTGAAGCAAATCATGGAGAGAGTTAAATGGTATATCATTATTTTAAGATTAATAGCTAGAACAAAATACCTATAAAAATTAGTGTTTCTAATATTAATATGCATTTTTTCCTAAGTAGCTGGGGAAAATATTTGTACTCTATTCTGGTCTTATCCACTGCTTCCTTCCTTCCTTCCTTCCCTTTTCCTTTCTCCTTTCTCCTTCCTTTCCTTTCTTTTCCTTTCCTTCCTTCTTTCCTTCCTTCCTTCCTTCCTTCCTTCCTTCCTTCCTTCTCCTTCTGCTTCTTTTTTTCCATTCCACGAATCTGTTTGTGTGTGTTTTCCAGTGAGACATGTCCAAGAGACTCTAAACTGGAAGGAGTCTGTCCTGGCTTCTACTTTTGTTCTAACTAACATTCATTTTAGGTAGATAGCCTATATTGATTGTGTTGCTAAAGATACTTTTATTTTCTTCAAAGTTTTCATCACAATCCTTGGACATATTTACTTATTTTTCTCAATTTATCATCATCGTATAGCACTCACTATGTGCAAGACTGTTTCCAGTTCTTTCCATATATTAACCTATTTATTTCTCACAATAACCCTTTGAGTTTATTCTTTTTCTTTTTTTCAGAGAAAGATGTTGAAACACATTCAAGTTGTATAATTTACACACAGACACAGAGTAGCAGAGTTGGGATTCTAACCCAGCAAGTTTACCTCCAGAGACTGAGACCGTGGTACTAACCATAATGCAATGTTTTCATCAGCGGTTTTTGTTTTTCCTTTATAAAATTTCCTTCCAGAAGCCCTCTGATTTCTGATGCAATGATTTGAGATTTATTGTTCCTTACTGTGAGTTTAATCATTCTTAACTAACATTTTCTGTTGCCTACAGATTATCCTATGTTAAAGAGTACTTTAAGTTGGTGTGTTAAGGATTGCCTGCAGTGAACTCTGCCAGGGAAAGTGATATTGATGAGGAGGCTTTGAGCAGGGACTTAAAAGACTTGTATGAGATTTCAAGATGAAGTTGTGAGGACCAAGTGTACTAGTAATTGGAAAGAGCACAGACCAAATCACAAGGTCATGCAATATACTTTCTTCTCAGGGACTTGTGGGTTTTGTAGCATAGCAAAATTGTAGTGATTGTTGGCAGCCGTGGGAAAGAGTCTTGGAGGAACTGAGATCTAGTTGAGTGTACTTAAATTTTACCCAGCCTGTATTTCTCTAATTCTTAGTCTCTCTGCAGACAGACATCTCTCCCACTACCTTGTCTAGAGTACTATAAGAAAGGTTAAAAGTATTAGGCCTGAAAACAAGACAGGTGTCAGTGTGTAATTCTTACCGTTGTCACTAAGATTTTATGTGACTTTGGGTCATTCTTAACATTCTTTTGCATCATCAGAAAATTAGTATCACCTATTATTAATAAAGATCAATGTATTCAATTCTAGGTGACTGAAACACAACTTTCACAGTGTAGGGCAAGTGAAAAGAGCAAATCCAAATAAATAAATAAGGCTACTTATTTGATGAAGTTTTCATTGCCTTTTTTCTTTTTTTACTCAATATTTGTTTTATGCCATTTTTAAGCCTGTTGTTGGTAAAAGGACTCATTGCAAAATTATAAAAAACATTCTCCAGCAAAATGTAAATATGTTCAAATTATTTTTAAAAAAGACAAAATACTATGGTAAAAGGATTTGTTTTACTTTGTAAACTAAGGCAGTTCTTTTCTGACTATTTTCTACATGTACTTTACCTACATTTAAACATAAATTTCCCATTTTTCCTACTGACCTCCTCGACTGGCAGCTTACACTTCAAAGTTTTTAGCACATGTCATGCCACAATTGACTACCACCCAGCAAGCAACAATATCCCTGGAAACTCTTATACTAAAGCACATTTTTAAGGTGAGCACTCACATTTTGTTCCTGGAAGGAAAGTGTTAATAACACTGCTTCAGAAAGATGGAGGAAAGAGAAAGAGGCTTTAGCTGGTGTTAAACACATGGAAGTATTGCACACTATGAGATGACACGATAGCAGGAACTAGAGATACCCACCCCATCTCAGCTAATTGCAAGGGACCTCAGTGTGGTCCAGGGAAGGCTGCCCCAGAATGTGCCACTTTGGTATGCAGATTATTTTGAGCTGAGGACTATCAAGGCCCAACAGACTCAAGAGCTTTTTTTTACCTCTTCCTTAATTGTCTAAAAGAATTTACATAGGGAGCCTATACCAGCAAAGAGCCCTTACCAAAGATATCTTTTTACATAAAAAAACAAAAAAACAAAAAACAAAAAACAAAAACAAAAACAAAAACAAAACAGTTTCCCTTCAAGGCAAACATTTGTTTATCAAACATCTGCTCTTCCAATCTTCCTGTGAATTTTCTTTCTCTCTCTCCTTTGAAGTCCTAGGACCTCTAACCCCTTTTCCTTAGCTCAGGATAGCACATAAATTTCAACAGCCTGAGAGCCTCTCATGTCTTATGGGAGTATGCAAGTATGTAATTAGATTTGTTTTTCTCCTGTTAATCTCTCTTATTATGGGGGTGTCTCAGCCAAAAATTTAGAAGGGTAAAGGGAGATTTATTTTTCCTCCCCTATAATCTCTTAATATAATCCTTCACATTTATTGGGCACAATCTTATATTTGTGCTTTTATTGAATTAGAAATTTTATTATCTTTCATTTTTTCTTAACCAGATGAAATACTCTTGAAGATTTAATAGGTATATTTCATTTCTCATTTCATATGACATATATGATTTACTTATTAATGAAACCATTAGGTAAAGATAGTTATTTCAATTGGTAAATGTATATGCTGTGACAAAAAACTAGGGTAGCTGAATTTATCTAAGAGCATACACAGTACTCCTAAGATATTATATACATCGACAAGAGATGATGTGTTATTTCATAATAATTAATCTAAAGATGACATTATCGTTAATATTTTAATAATGTTTATAGTGATAAATTTGTCAACTTCATAAATTAAGTCAAGTATTTCCTACTTGTAAAACTATTCTGATTTCCTGTACTACATAGTTTTATAACTGAGTGTCATAGCAATTTATTTTATATTATGATGAGCGTTGAAAAATATGTCCTCAAGCAATAGCTTATGTTGGAAAAAACTATATATTTAAAATATGTGCATAAGAAGGCAACTGAGGAGTGCCTGGGTGGCTCAGTCAGTTAAGTGTCTGACTTCAGCTCAGGTCATGATCTTGCGGTTCGTGGGTTTGAGTCCCACAACGGGCTCTGCGCTGACAGCTCAGAGCCTGGAGCCTGCTTTGGATTCTGTGTCCCTCTCTCTGTGTCCCTCCCCTGCACACGGTCTCTCTTTATCTCAAAAATAAATAAACATTTAAAAAATTTTTAAAAAGATAAAAAGATAATTTAACATAGTTTTCTGAGAGTAGTCTTAAAGTGGTAATATTTTAAAAGTAATTATGTAAGCATAATTATGTTTCTTCAAAATACTAACTTACTTGATGTTCTTAATTTGCTTCTATTCTATTTTTAAAATCACTTTTGAGTTCAACATTGTGTTTATTGTTACATTTAAGTAGAAAAAATGAAATTAATGTGCCAATACGCTTTTATCTAAGAGCATACTTAGACAAGTTCATTGCCATGCATATTTACGAGGTAAGAAAATTTTAAAGGGAATAATATGCTAAAATATAATTTAGGAGTTATAACACCTTCATTAATATTTGTGTACATTTTTGTGAAGTGAATCCTTTCAGAAAAACTGACTTGGACTATAATTTTTACAAACAATTTATTGAATTTGTTCTTATATCCTTAATATTAAAAACAGATATTGCTATTTTTGTTGATAATTGTACTTCCAGTTATGAAATCAGAATTTACTAAATTTGGATAACACACTACTCTAATCTGCCATTGTTATACTTACTTTTCATTAAAGGATATGTACTTGTAATTATTATCCCAAAAATGAAATGTCACTGCTAGTTAATAATTCTAGAAAGCTTAAAAAATATGCCCAATCAGAACATTTACATCAAAGAACTGAATCAAAATCATAAGGCATACATTTTACCTCTCTAGCACAGTGTGAGGGTATCGATTTAAGCCAACTTCTCCTGAGACTCCGGTCTACACTTTGATTTCAACCCTTTAATTGTGAGGTTGTTGTTTTCATTGTTTTTGATTTTCTTGTAAAATAATATTAATAGAACCTGTGGCCTTGAAGCTTTGAAGTAAAAATTAGTTTAAGAACATTGATATATGAAATATCTCCTTGTTCTTAGCTGAAATAATATTTAGAAACTACAAAGAGGAAGCAAAAAAATGCCTCTGTTATTCTTAAATACTCGACTAATCACAAAAGGCTGATTATGGAGCTCAACCTCTTTATTTCATGTTGGGGAATTCATCAGAGTTGCCTTTACTTGGTTGCAGCGTTGGAGCCATGTCTCCTACACACTGTCTAGGTTGGTTTACACAGTACCTTCTACTATGGCATAACAAAGTAGCCTTAAAAATTACTTGCATAAAAACAATAATATTAAATTTGTCTTCAAAAATTTTCAACATCTAACTTTGAGGTGCTACTTGTGTATAATTTATCATTTTGGAGATAACCTAAGAGTTTCCATCAAAATCTACTTCACCAGATCAAAATGGAAGCAGCAAGAGTATGTAAGTATTGTCTTCTACATATGTTTCGGTAAGAAAGCTTAATGAATGGAGCCTAAAGGAGTTCTTATTACAATGGATAATATCTTCTATTTAGCGTTAGAAAAGTATATCTGCCTATCTAGTGAGAAAAATATAACTTTGGAGATTATGTGGTTGTACACAATTTTCTCTGACACTACTTAATAACAAACAGAACAAACATCAATTTTCATTATTAGGATACAGTAAGCCTAGGGGTTTTATATATGTAAAAAAAGTGGACGTCAAGATACGAGGAAGAGCTTTCCCACTAAGATAGATTATAAGTATGTAACCAAGAAAAAATCAGTACAGAGAGTGCAGAAGAATTTAGGCATGAATTGAGTAACAGGCAAAAACTCATGTTTCTGATTTTCTCCATGAGGTTAAAATACCAGACTAGATAAACTTCCATTTCCTGCCTACTGAAGCCTTTTTGTTTGCAATAGTACTGATGTTCAGTTATCAAGAGCACTTTCTTTTCCCTGATTATCACATCAGAGCAACTAGAAACTGACATAGTAGGGCTGGTTATCCTTTTGAAGAGTTTGCCCCCAGCTGGGTTCTTTGCAATTTAATCACAAAGGTAGGGAAGCAATTAGAAAATAGTAACTCTAACACCAGAGATACATCCTGGAGCCAGCTGTGCTGTTGAAAAACATTTCCCATGCATGGCAATTAAAAAACGATTGGGAGCCTATTTCCAGTAAGTCACAGAAGAGACATTTTTAAGGAAGGTGGACAGGATATGGCTTAACTATGTCACAGGGAAGCTACAGCTGCGGGAAGTGGAAACAAAAGGGGGGAAAAATCAAGATCAGACTAAAACTCAAAGTCTCAAAAAATGTTTTAATGAATGTAAAAGAATGATTGATCTATATTATTGGCAAAAACATTATCTACATTACTTCTAAGTAACAATACTCACAAATAACCTGCTTTCATTTTTCTACTGTTGCATTCATGCTGAGAAAACTATTTCATGTTATTTATTTATTTCTCATTCAAGCATACTCCCTACCCTCTACTTTTTAACCCACCTGACAATATTTAGAGCCTTTCTAAAGAGAGTGTATAGAGTGACTGATGTGGAAGTATCAGTGAATCCTGGTGCTTCAAATGTTATTAGAGTTTGTAAATCTCTGTAGACTCACATGCTACACACAGATGAGGTGCATATATTAATATTAAATCTGATTTTGTGAGGTGCCTCTCTGAATTAGTAGAAAGTCCACAGTATTCTAAAATTTTAATTTTATAAGAGGCTTATTTTATAAACTTCAATCTTGAATACTTTCCAGAAACACTGAAGAGATGACCAATCTTTTGAATTGTGTTGGAATGCATGGCTGAAACAAAAGAACTTCAAAATGGTAGTGGTGTAAGACAACAGACATTTATTTTTCACTCCTGAGATAGTCCAATATGGTGTTCCTGTTTGCAAAGCAATTTTGGTCAATAGGTTGAATCCATATTCAATCCAAGAGTCATAAGACTCTTTCATCTTAATCTTTGCTATCCCCTAGGATTTGACAGTTTTGTAACTGAAGAAAGGAGAGGAAAAATGAAGAGACACACCCTTCATTAAAGCAGAAGTGTCATCACCATTATGCTGTTGGTGACACTAGTCACATGGCCATAGCTGGAGGCCAAGTAGAGTGTTGTATCTGGGAAATGTTGTTCCTGTCTGGGCACCCACCTCCCAGACAGACTTCTATGCCATGGAAAGTAAAGCACAAGTTTTGGTGGACCGCTGGTCTCTAAAATTTTCTCTTGACTGTTCTTCCTACCACAGATGAGTGTAACAAAGGCATTGAATAGACTATGTGTAACCATAAGTGCCTGGAGATGTAAGAGTATAAGAAGGTGGGTTCTGTAAGAGCTAATCACACTTTTAAGATTTTATGATAAATTATGTGACAAAGAAAATCAAAAACTAATACTTTTTATCTTAAAAATTTCTTTGACACAATGCCACAAAATAAAATTACAACACATTAAAACTGCTAGTAACATGATGAGTTTGAATGTGAAGTGACTCATAAGATTCATAGTCAAGTACCAATTTTGCAAATCAAACTAAGTATATCATCTTGGGCAAGTCACTACATATTTCTTATTCTACTGTCTAAATCTAGCACATGCAGAGGGTTTTCTTTCACTGTAAAAGACCCTGAAAGATTCATATATAACAATCAAAGTTGAGAGTCAGTATGTAATTATGTGCAAGCCACTGTTCCAAGTGTTTTATTTTTATTTATTTATACTTCTCAATAGTCCTATCATGTTATTAATATTTCTATTTTACACATGCACACATTTATGTATGATATATATATTTCAGTATATATATGTATACATGTATCTGATCCATGATGAGAGTTTAAAGACTCTGTATTCTCTTGCCTGAAGACATTAGCTTAAATTGTAGAAATTATATTCTTAATCAATGTCATCTTGGCCATCATATGAAAATCTTTGGGAGCAAAATTACACATTTTATCCATATATAAAATTATAGTCATAAGGAACCGATCATGCTTATTTTAGTATAAATAATTATATCAAGTTATTTAAATAGATTAGGTAGTTAGAAAAGATCTAAGAAAGAACACACTAAACAAAGATAAAAAAGTAGCCTAAGTATGTATGAGGTATTGAGCTAGGGAAGCTGAAAGGACTCCATTTTTAGAAAGGCTCTGTCTCTGCTGATTTTTCTGCTAGGCCCCAGTTACTCATTGTCTGTATTTTGCATCTGAATAAACCAAAGAAGCTATCTTTCCACCTGGGGTGGGTGGTGAAGATCAAGAAAGTTAATCATTCTCTGAATTCTTTCTAAGTCCCCAAACACCCCATAACATCTAAGAAAGGCTGAATCCCAAAAGTGATCCAGGATGTTAACTTCCGACAAACCTCAGCTGACTGGCATCAATACCCCCTATCTTCAATTATTTATAAAACACTTATTATTCATCTGACACTTTCCTTTAAATCCTACCCTGGATTCCTAAAGGAACACGTACCCTAGACCCCTTTCCAATATAAAAGTCTAACCCCATGCAATGAAGAGACTCAATCTCCGTTCCTTTTCAAATGTCCAGACACTCCATCTGCTATACTCTGTCAGTCATTCTATTTAATAAGCTCCACTTTTACTTTCTCTGGTTTGTGTTTGATTTCTATTCTGCATGAAGCCAAAGACCCTTTTGGCTGGTCCTGTAGGACCCTCCTCTAGGTCCTTGAACACTGACTGTCTGTATCTGTATATTTTAAAAACTGGCATTCAGATCTAGAAAGACAGAAGCAATATGACATATCCAGAATCTCTAACGTTGTGGAGACATACATTGGGTAAACAAGTGTATCCTCATCCAATCCTAATTCCTAGACATATAACTTAAAATAGGTCAAACTCTAAGTCCTATAAATTATAAAAAACAAAAACATCTATGGGCTAAAAAGCATTTATAATATGTATGAATACAAAATATTAATTGACTTATGAACATTAACAATATTTTTTGTTTTGTACAACATACAGTTCATTCACTTACTACATGTTAAGTATATTCAGAATATATTCAAAAGAGATTTCAGATGTAAAATCCCTTGAGTTTCATAACACTGTAATAAAACAAATTTTTAACTTCAGTCATGAGACAAATATTCAAATACTTGTAATGCATAAATTTTGTCTCAAATTAAAAAAATTAAAATGTCATAGGTAACTTCCAGATACATTCCCATAAGATGAGGAAGTTTTTGTTTGTTTTTGACTATAGGTACCAGAGAAGTCTACAGGGAAAATATGCCTTCTCTGCTAGACTGTGATGATTGCACTCATGTAACTGTGAGAATAGTTTTCCACCAAGAGAAATTTAGAACAGTAAAGTGACAGAGCTCCTGGGAAAGATGATGTTCTGTGTTTACAGAATTTGTAGTACCAGTGGGAAATCCAGGTGATGATGCTGATCAAGTAACCAAACGTATGAAATCTAAAGCTCATTAGGCAAGATTCAGCTAGACATTTGGAAAGCATTTTCACAGTAGAAGTAAAGTTCTGGAATCAAACAGACTTTTCAAAAGAGAAATATATAGAGGTGTCTAAAGATAGATGGATATTGAATGACAATCTACGATGTAAAAACAAAACAAAATTAAAAAAAAAAACTAAATCAAAAAACTCTTACTTCCATTGCTTTGGAAGGCAGTAGGCTTACTTACTTGGTGATGGCCAGTCGGTATTGTCAGATATCATTCACCTTCAAAAAGTTCATTATCTTAGGTTTATGTAAGTAAGAAAGACTTTCCATGAGAATGACTCCACTTTGTAGAATGAGAGAAACAAATACATGTGTAAGTCAACCTAAATTTAGATACCATATGTACATACACAACTAGCAAACCACAAATTCTAGGTAAAGGGAGATTCTTGAATTAATAATTACTATTTGACTCATAAATAGAATGGTGGACCCTTTTAGGAAGATATAATAAAAATAATTTCTTCTATTCTAAGTTCTTGACAAAATACTTTTGACATGATTGTCCTGAAGTATTATATTTTGGGAAACATGGAAAATCCTCAGACTGTGTGTGTTTATATATGCTAAATATTAAATAGCAGGGACTTTTCTTATTAATAGTATCCTTAAGATATTTTCATTGTCTCCAATATCATCTACAAAATATCATCTGCTAGTTACTTAATACCTATGAATAGCTTCTGCTTCTTTTCCTGTCCCCTAAAGCATTTTGCCATATTTTCTGTTCACCTTGTCTACTTTTTCTGTTACTCATGAATTGAGTTTTACTTCACATTTTTTTTCTGTGGTGTGATAATGTAACATTTAAATTTGTTTGTTTTTTTTTTTTTTAAACAAGAGAACAGTAATTCTCCAATTGGCATATAAGCTGAAAAGAGAAATACAATTAAGATGCCATAACATTTCTTGTTAAAGTTATTCCTCCTCCTTAGCATGGACTTTTCATTCATTTAATTATTTAATACCAACTCTAATGTAGCCTGTCCATATTGTTAAGAATGATAATCATGAAATTTACTTAAAAAATAATAATAATCAGGGAAGGTAGCAGACCAGTGACCTGGAAGGCATAGGAAGATAAATTTAATAAATCAAAAAAATAGGATGGGGACTAATAGTAGTATCTGATGACTGGATGCATTTATTGACTTTGTAAGAGGAATCTGAGGAAAATAATGAGAAAAGATGGAATCAACAGAATAACACATGAGAAGTATTATTAGAGAAGGGATGCATTTTAATCCATATGTGGTTTTATAAGAGGAGAAAAAAGAATTTTCCCTCAACCCATCTCAGTTCTAGGTTGAGACCTCTGTAATAAAAGACAAATTAAAACAAGAAAAACAAACTGAACTTTATTAACTTGCACCTTATGTACACATGAAAGATACCAGGAGAAGAAGAAGTATCTTTCTGAGGTGGCTTAGAACACTGGCTTAAAAACCAGTGAAGGCAAAAAAGAAAGAGGCCTGGGGAAGCCAGTTATGAAATGGTTACCAGCAAAAAGCATGGTAAATTGGGTAAGGTTTGTTATGCAGATTTAAGTCAGTGCCTTGTCCTTTCATAAGATTCTCTGGTGGTTTAGAAATCTTCTAAATCTCTTCTTGGTACAGAGAGGGCACCAACACCCTTATAATGCAGATTTAATTTAGAAACATAAATTTCCCTTCCAAAAGAATGACTTCTGTACATAAATTTCCCTTCCAAAAGGATGACTTCTGTTTCTAGAGCTTCTTTTATGTCTACTCTTTCTCAAAATAATCAGGTCAAAATAATCCTTATGACAAAGGGGCATATTTTCTCCTACCCTTCAGATAAAAGGATAGTCAATATTAGTTGCTTCATCACATTTTGACTCATTGCATTTTTTTAGCTTTTAATTTTAGCTTTTTACTACTTCCACATTCAGTTTAATTATACTGATGTAATGCAAATTATATAGAAATGCATACTAACGAAATGTCTGAAAAGTTTGTTTTTCTAAGTAAGTAAATTTTATTCTTAAATCACTCTTTACTATTATTGGAAATTTTCACTTAGTCTTTTTCTGAATAATCACTAGTTGATGAAATATAATAATTTTATCCACTTATTCAGAAATATATATGTTTTAGAGTAACTCTGCTAAGTATCTTGAATGTGTCAATATTGCTCTAAAGTCTCTCCTTTCTCCAGATAATTCTGGCTACTGAAAAATTAGTGCGTTAAATGAAGAATCTGACTTTATGAGAATCCATAGAGAAACTTTCCAGTCTTGGCATTTTCCATAAATTAACTGCATTTTGATGTGTTTTCATGTCTGAGAGCCTCTGTCTCCTACAGAAAAGAAAAAAAAAATGATGGACTATAGTTCCATTATTTCTTTTATGCATATAATGGACTGAATATTTGTGTCTCTCCAAAATGTATACGTTAATTCTATGTTAGGAGGTGGAGCTTTGGGGAGGTAATTAGGTCATGTGGCAGAGCTCCCATGAATAGGATTCATATCCTGTGGAAGGAACCCCAGAGAGTTCTCTTGTCTGCTTTCCACCACATAAAGATATAACCAGAAGCTGGCAATCTACAACCCAGAGGAGGCTTTCCACCAGAACCTGACCATGCTGCACCCTGATTTCGGACTTCCCAGACTACAGAACTGTGAAATTAGATTTTTGTTGTTTATAAGCCACTAAATCTATGGTACTTTGTTACAGCAGCCTGAAATGATTATGGCAATGGAATATGATGTGGAGAACAAAGGCAAAAGAAATATAGAAAAAATAAACTTATAATTTACAGCCCATTGACAAGTACTTGAGAACTTCCTCCAGGAATTCAACTGACTCAATGTTCACACTTTGGTAAAGGCAAAAGGCAACCTACCCTTCACGTTAGCCTGGCCTCCAGGATCCTGTAAGTCTACTTGAACTACGAAAACTCCTTTGGAAACTTCCTTTATCTCTACCCTTCCCAAGATATGTTAGCAACCATCCTCCAAATATATGGCCCACTGATGGCCATATATCTGAAGGGGCTCATGACTAAGGTTTTATTAGATAGTAGTAAATGACCTTAAAAACAGCTAGCCCCTCAAGGTCCTGGAAAACTGGCTTCCAAATTCGTTACAGACTTAGGCTATCCTTAACCCCCTCCCAACTTGAAACTATATAATCAGCTGCTTCTTACAACCACAGGGCAGCTCTTTCTGCCCGTAGATCCTGTCCCTGTACTTTAATAAAAACCACCTTTTTTGCACCAGAGATGTCTCAAGAATTCTTTCTTTATGGTTTGCTCCCAGGTTCCAACATTTCACACCAGTATACATTAATCCCTAATTATACAGCCCTTTTTTTAATAAGTGTATCCATTTGAATGTGTCACTTGACCATTTAGGATTCAAGGATTTTCTGGATTCCTGCCTTGAAGAACAGTAATGGAGAGGTTTTATCCTGAGGCATCTTTAGTCTCTCCGTCTGTCTCATGACTCTATTTTTGCTCAATTTTTGTGAATATCTTCACAGAATAATGGATGGGACGGGGGTGTGGAAGCTCCTGCACAAATTCCTTCTGCCTTTGTATTTCTTTCCTCCCACTGAACTCTCAATCTCTTCATGCTGGGGTTTTGATCCAGAGAAGGAAAATCTGACCATGCATCAGACTGAGGGAACCCTTACTTCCATTTGCAGGTTTTACTACATATCAAATACATGTAGGACTAAATTTATATAAACCCTTCATAATATTCTTAGATAATGAGTAACACTGCATGTGCTCCAAAATGTAAGCTTCAGTATTTCACTCAGGTTTTCGTTTTGTCTTTCCTTTTTCTTTCTTTATCATTTTCATTAGAAAATTAGTTTTTCATTCACAAAGTTGAATTTCAGTGTATGATATTAACATTAGAAAGTATATCAGAAACAATAAATAAAAAACTTAAAGCAACATCACATGACATGGACTAATTAATAAATCCATTGTCAAGGATAAAGGGAGAAATGGAATTGTTTTAGAACTCTAAAGTAGGTAAATTACACTGTAAAAAGACCTTACAAATTAAGGGATGTATTTTTATTTCTTAGATGAGGTGACAGGGTCAAGTGATGTTATAACATGCTTGAGGATATATAATTAAGAGAACTAGGATAGAATCTGGGTCACTTTGCCCAGTCGTCTTTTCACTCATTGTGTGAGATAATGCATTTATCTTTATGTTTTCTGAGAAAAGAACAGGGAGAGGACTTATTGTCAATGAAAATGCTACTCAGTGAGAACCGAAATGCCACATATTCATATGCAGAAGTAAAGCTTTAGAAATAACATTTGTCTTCTATATTCCCATTCAGTCTGGGCCAGAGAAAAGACACTGCATGTCTTTACATGAAACGGCTCAGTGATTGTAAATAAAATATTTCAATTTCTAAGCTGGAATGTAATGTTAGAGCCCAATATAAGAAAGGAAGTCTGAATAAAACTAGGTAGGTTTAGTTGCGAATCTTACAACTGTACACTTAACAGCAACTTTACAATTCAGTTCTCTTCTTTTAATTGAGAGGACACTGAATATTCTTCAGAATCTGGTGCTATTATTGTGGTCCATATTAACTTCCCCTCTACATTCCCTGTAATATTACTAAATAAAACTTGGATCATTATTTTGATTATTGCCTTTTTTTATAGTAATGTTTTTCCCCCTCAGAACGTAATTATAAATAAAAAATACAACAGTTTACGTTAATCTGTTGGGGTATTCACTTACAGAAATGTTCATGTATAAAGACTATTCACCATATATCCTATTTTATAGCCTGTATTCTTTCCACCAACAGATCTTTCATTCTCTATTGTTCTAAATATTAATTTATATCATGTTTTTAAAAGTCATGAGATTCTATAATATGGATATACTCTAATTGATTTACCCAATCTTCTAATAACACATAAAATATCATTTCCTGTTTTTAAATGGCAAGCATTAATGCAATAAATATCCTCGAACATTTACAATGGAATTATTGCATGCACATTTTTGCATATTTTCTTTATCATCTGTAAGTCACTCTATTGTGGAAGAATGTATTTTCCAGATATTCTTCTTCCCATATGACTTGTACTCCTCTCATTAAGAGGTAGGTCCCATATTTCTTACCCTTAAATCTGCATGAGGACTTCTATCTTCTCTGACCAATAAAATATGGTAGGATTTGATGAGGTTTTTTGGGGGGATAGTGGGATTCACAGGGTCCGGAGCCAATGACCAAGAAAGAATTCTTGAACATGTCTTTGATGCAAAAAGGTGATTTTATTAAAGCACCAAGACAGGACGCTTAGGCAGGAAGAGCTGCCCTGGACCAAGAGGAGAGACTGGTTTTATACTATAGAGTTGGGGGAAGGTAAAGTCCAGGGGAAGTTTCCAGTGAGATTTTTGTATGCTAAAGAAGACATTCAGTATAGTGGAGGCCTAGTTATTGTCAAGCTAAGGTTGTTCCCTCTAGCAAAGCATTAGCATTAAGACAGTAGGGAGTTCCTGGAGAAATGTTTTACTCTGCCAGCCTCAATTATTTGTCAATGGCTGCAGATTATAAGGAAATTTAGTTCTATCCGCTATTTCCTTCTGCCTTTGTTTCCCACTTCACAATACAGGGGTGATGTTGGGGCTCCAGGAAATGGAGTCTATAGGTTTCTGGAGATTAGGCTATTGATAAGATTGCCTTTTTCTTGTGATTTACTAACAAACATATTTGTCAATAGATGGAGGCTCAGGTCCTACAGGACTATGATCTCTCAGTTAACCATTTGTTTTTCCTCTTTCCTTTGTTCTTGGGCAGCCAGGAGTGCCTGAGGAATATCACACGTATCCCACCTGGGGGTGGGGGTGGGGGTGTTTGCAGCCTGTCAGCTTCCCTTATGCTCCCTTATAAGGATTGATGTGATTTCTTTTTTTTTTTTTAATTTTTTTTTAACGTTTATTTATTTTTGAGACAGAGAGAGACAGAGCATGAACAGGGGAGGGCAGAGAGAGAGGGAGACACAGAATCTGAAACAGGCTCCAGGCTCTGAGCTGTCAGCACAGAGCCCGATGCAGGGGTCAAACTCACGGACCGTGAGATCATGACCTGAGCCAAAGTCGGACGCTTAACCGATCAAGCCACCCAGGCACCCCTGATTGACGTGATTTTCAAGACTGTGTCATAAAGTTGATAAAGCTTCTGCCTGGGTTTTTCTTTAGGTACATATGTCTTTAAAACCCTGAGCCTGCACTTAAGTCTTGCTACTGTGATGTTACTAAGTGGGGGGAGACTATTTAGCTGGAGATACAGAGTGATGTCCACAGAACCACAACTGTTCAAGCCTCCACTCTTCCAGTTATTACAGATTAGGTGCTAGACATATGAATGAAAGAAACCTTTGATGACCTAGCCATAAACCCTCTGACTACAATCTCATGAGAGATCCTAAATTAGAATAATTCAGATAAGCCACACCTAAATTCCTAACCCATTTGTGATTATTAAGTTTTGGGGTGACATGTTATAGAGCAATAGTGAAAGGAACAGCTTTGAATCCAAATGACAGCCCTGCCTTAGTTTAAAGCTAGGTTCTCTTTTCTGCTTATTATGGATCTTTGATAAAAAATACAATTGCTGAGAAGTCTGTTTTGCTTGCTGTTTGCTACGAGCATTGTGAGGCCTTTCCTGATTGTAACCCGCTGTGTAGTAGAATGGGCTGTAAAACTTCCTAAATGTAGTCTGATATGTAAGGAAATGAGTGATTGTACATAAACTAACCGGCATTTCTTGCTTCTGTAAACCTGCTTGCTTACCACATTCCTCACCTACCCCCCTTCCCCCTTTCTTCCTCCCGCCACAAGTAACAGACAAAGCCTTCCTGCCAAAGGACTGACAAAGGACGCCCAATCAGAGAACAACAAACGTCCTTACTTTAAAATCAACTAATCAGGCCCCTCATAATTTAAAACCTCCCCTGTGCTATTTGTCTCTGTCTATAAAAACGCTATACCAACCCTGATCGTGGCCTCTTGCGTCACCGGCGACGAGTGCGCAGAGGACCAGGTTCGAACCTGCAATAAAGGACCCTTGCCGCTTGGCTTTGACTTACGACTCTGGTGGTCTTTTATGGGAGGTTTTGGAACTTCAGGCATTACAATAGATAATACAATTATGTTTGGTGACTTTCAATGATTTGTCCAGAGTGTCTATTGACAATATTTTTCCAGTTTTTTCTTTAAATGTAACATTGTCCATTTATATAAAATAGTTATTTTCCTTTAATAAGTTTAGTGCCATATCATATTTAAATAGATATTGTTACTATAAGATATCTTAAAAAGCCTCAGGCTTTCTTCTTGTAATATGTTTTTTTCTTGTAGATTACATAGTGACACAATTGAATTGGGTTTGTGCATACTTGTTAATTGTGATGATCTAATTTATTTTTTCTGCAAGTTTATTGCTAATAATAATCAAACTCCTCCCTCACAAACTTGAATTTCCAATATTACCATATAGCTCATTGGCTTGTTTCGCTCCCCACTCAGTAATCTTGAAAGTGACAAAAACATAGTAGATAATAAATATTAGTTCAACTAATTGAAAATATTCCTGATTTCCATATATTTCTACCTAATTTTGAAATATTTATTCTATTTTATTTATTTCTTTATCTATGGCTGCACAAGATACTTTAAAAATCATTACCATTTATGGTATATTTATACATATGGCAAGGCAACCAACTTCCTCCTCACTGCTTTTCTTTTACAAATCATATTTTATTTCCTATTGCATATTCCTTCTAGATAAAATTCAGAATCAGTTTCTTCTAATACAGAAAAAAGTCACATTGAGTTGTTCATTGAATTTGCATTAAATATATAGGTTAATCTGCAGTAGAAATGACAGTTTTAAAATAGTCTTCCCATCTAAGATCAAAGGAAGTTAATAGAAAAAATACAGTGAAATAAGAGTCGGCAACTTATTAACTGTCTTGTCATCATTACTCTGTGTTATTGTCCATCAATGTTAAGGGAGTTGGTACTAAAATAGATCAAAGAAGATGAGAATTGCCATTAGTATGATTACACTGACGGCTACTCAGAATTTATTTGGCATGTTCTTATGTGTTTGGTTCCTGCAATAAAATAACTTTATTTGCATCATCAGTGCTTTAACCAAAATGTGTTAATCTAATAATTCTTCCTGAAACTGAAATAAATGCACAAGAGTATTTCGGATGTAATGATAAACACCACTGCAATATTATAAAATAAAACAGGTAATCTAATATTTGTTAATCACCACTGAGGTAAGATTAAATGTGTGATTCAGCGTAGCCAATAAATTTCATGATAACAGCACACATACTTCATATCCCATGACCTATAGTTTTTTTCTAAGTAATTAGGTTAATACATTTTCTCACTTTGGAAATTTACCATAAGAAATAATGAGGCCCGATATTTTGATAGAATGATTCATCTGTTTTGAATGTGTCACTCCAATTTGTTCATTGGGTAAATTCCTATCTGCTATATTTTCTTCAAGGTACAAGTTAAACAACTTATCTTTGTATTGTCTTCCTATGTCCTCCTATTTCATCAGAGTATGTAACTCCAATTTTTTCCACAGCAGATAGTAGATCACTTAGGTATATAATGGGTCTACTACCATAAGTGCTTAAGAGTTCAGACAATGAAATTAGTTAGCCCTGGGCTAAGCATTTGATTCATCAATCTCTAGCTCTTTAACTGTGAGAAAATTGCCTAATTGCTCCAAGTTCAATACTTTTAGCTCCAAGGTGTGTTACATTAGTTGCTGCAGAGGTTTTAGTTGGAATAATATATGCAATATAGTTACCTGAATACTTAACACAGACACAGTGCTCAATAAACATTGGATGGTAGCTAACAACAGGTGATGAAAATGTTAATGATGATGAGTGAAACATCTGTTGGAAGTTCACTGACTGAACTTCTCTGAGGCTGGAATTGTATTTTTGTTATCGTTTGCAATGCCTGCTGTATTACAGATGTGCAATTAATGCTTGTTGAATGATAAAAAAAAATATGTGGAATAAAGTATAAACTAATAGGAGAGAGATGGATAAATTGACCATTTGGTACCCCTGTTCTCTAGGAAAGGGAAATAACCTCTGATATCTGGAATACTTGGTGCAGATCGCAGAATTCTCTCCATGTTTTAGAAGAATGCTGAATCTTCTATTGTACAAGAAAAAGAAAGTCCTCCAAAGACCTGTTCCTTTGAGATCATTTCAGACTAGAATAAATTATAACCTTGAAAGAATCAGTAATGTACAAAAAAGATTCCTGAGGATGATCACAGAAACATCAGTGAAAGGAAGGGGGAGTTATTCATATAACCCTGATTCCAATGGTTATTGTCAACAAGTGAGAATATATCATTCCCCGAGTGGCTCCTCCTATTTGGGGCTAAACACACATATTGCACTCTTTAACATCAGCAATTTATTGTTCTAATTTTCTATCACCGTCCTTATTGAAAATAAGAATAAGAGCTCAATACAGTGTGTTTGTACCTTTTATTTTGCTGTAAAGATGAACAGTTGGCTTGTTTGGCTGAATGAAAATACATGCAATTGATGTTTATGTTTCACTTCACACTCTGGATTCTTATATTCCTACACTTTTTCTCAGAATGCTCTCATGCTTACTGGGCCTCTTAAATCCAATATATCCATGTTAGATAATATATATTTATCTCTCTTTTGTTCTTGTCATCTAAAAACCTAGGCAATATAGATAAGTTTGTTTTGGTAAATTTCACCATACCCCTAGTATTCCTTTCCCAAAGGGATGTTTCAGGTTTTGATACTACACGAATGTTTTCAAAATACTGACAGATATGAATCTGCAGGGTTTACACACACAAAAATGGAATTCCCCAACTAACCCAACTCCAAAGTTTTTCTTAAATGTTTCAAGCAATCTTCATTCTCATTATGCATATCTTTAAAATAAACATAAAATATTAAATGTAATAATATTTACAAGGAACCATAGCTTATTGTGAATACATTCTTATGTGGAAAATGCCAGCAAACATATGTGGAAAATGCCAGCAAACATTGTTAGACAGTAATGATGTAGCATTTGTATCTCCTCATCAGATTAATAGTACTTACAGAAATAGCAGTCAGATTTGCCAATTTAAGGACTTACGTGGACACTAAATTTTGCCAACTGTCAAGGGACACTGTTGATAGGGTCTGTATGAAGTATACCATATATGATAGCTTAGTAATATTTTATTTTCAACAAAATGCATATCTAGCTGCAAACACTCCTGGCTACAGTCGCAGTCAATGCAGGACAATGTTTCTTCTATATTCTGCCACTCTAGGTCCTAGAAATGTCAATCCAGACCTTTAACACTGCATGTCAACAATTCCTGATCTGGCTCCCCTCTTTTAGTCATTGAATTTTTTGGAATCACAGATGCCTTCATTATCCTAGAAGAATTATAATTATTCTTGTTCTCCTAATCTTTCAAGTGAATTTTTTTTCAGAATTCAGTGTTCCAAAAAAAAAACAAAAAAAAACAAACACATAAATTTACCAAAAAATACCAAGAAATAATTCCCTCATTAAACACTAATCCCATGTACAACCCACTTTAATTTTATTTGAGAACATACATTCTTCCCAATCAAATACTTTTACTCTATTTCCTTATACTTCCTTATACTTTCCTTATACCTAATTGTCCTGCCTCCTTCTCCTACTTTTCTCACTGCATGACCCATCCCTTACTTTCTTGTCTCTGTCCCTTACTTCTTCTTCTTGCGTTAAGCTCTTTCTTGAAATTCTTTCTACACAAAAAAACAGAGACTAAGAAGACAATGTAATATGAAAACTTTAAAACTTCAAGCAGAAATGTTATAATTATGAGACCACAAAATCACCTGAAAATGGATGGCCTCAAAGCTTAAATGGAACGTTCGTTCACTCATGCTGAGGAAGGAGATGAGAGAAAATGACATGTATTGTTAGCAATGATCTTCAAATCCAGAGAAAGCTCACATCCCCTCACACAGTGTCATAACTGTTTCTGATGGTTAGCAAGATCAACCTGAAGCCTTTTCAGCACTTAGTTTTCCATGCTGACAGACAATAAGACTAGTCGCAAAAGTAAATGATTTTAACTAGAACTTGGACACAGGCATTTCCACTTTGGTGTGCTCTATCTTTCCTATTATTTACCTGCTAGATCTCTCTTAAATCTCCCATTTATAAAGAGAATATAATTGGCTTTTTATCCAACTTGACATGTTATGTCTGTTAATTGCACCATTTACTTCATTTATACTGAATGTAAGTAATAATATATCAGGGATTAAATTTGTCTTTTATTTTTCCTGCCTAGCAAGTTCCTTTTTCTCTTCTTTTCTATCTTCCTTTTAATTAAGCTTTATTATTTTCAAAAAAAAAATATTCCCTTTTGTTAGCCTAACGGCTATGCAATCGTTTAGTATTCTTAAATGGTTAAAAAGTTACAATAAGCAACTGAGATTTTTAACTCCCAATACAGAGCAAAAATCTTGGAACACTTCTTTCCTCCTTAACTGTCTGCTAATCTTACAATGTAATATATCTGAATATATAGGCATATGGACATAGATATATAAACATATATTGGATATATATTAAATATAATACTATCAAAATTGTTTTATATAACCACTATTCATTTATATTTACCTTCATATTTACCATTTCATCATTTAAAAAAATTGTAATGTTTATTTTATTTTTGAGAGAGAGAGAGAGAGAGAGAGACAGAGCATGAGCAGGGGAGGGGCATAGACAGAGGAAGACACAGAATCTGAAGGAGGCTCCAGGCTCTGAGTTATCAGCACAGAGTCTGACACGGGGCTTGAACTCACTAACTGTGAGATCATGACCTGAGCCGAAGTCGGACGCTTAACTGACTGAGCCACCCAGACACCCCATCATCATTTTTGTTTGTCTTCCTACATCTTCTAGGTTTCTTTAGGATAATTTTCCTTTGGCCTGAAAACCACCTAATTATATGCTTTAATATAAATATGTTTGTGATAAATTCTCTCAGGTTTCATTTTCTGAAAACATATTGATTTCTCTATCTTTTCATTTATATTTTTTTGAGAAAGACTTATGTCTATTTTCTCAACCCCAACGAAATCCAAAAAAGCAATGTGACTCTCTTTAAAATACTAAAAGACAATACTTCAACTTAAAGTTCTCTTTCCAGCAAAAATATTCTTCAAGATAGAAAGGGAAGGGGTGTCTGAGTGGCTCAGTTGGTTAAGTGTCCGACTCTTGATTTCATGACAGGTCATGATCTCACAGTTGTGAGATAAAGTCCCTAGATGGGCTCTGCCCACAGGAGCAGGACTGGGGAAGAGGGGGAGAGAGAGAGAGAATCCCAAGCAGGCCCCATGCCCTGGGCAGAGCCCAATGTGGGGCTTGATCTCACAACTGTAATATCATGACCTTAACCGAAATCAAGGGTCTGTCACTTAACTGATGGAGCCACCCAGGGGCCCCATCCCTTTCTATCTTGTGGAATGTTCTTGCTGGAGAGATAACTCTAGGTTTAGGTACTTCCTTTCAATATTTTAAAGATAGCCCCATTGGCTTTTTTGGATTTCTTTTGGGTTGAGAAAATAGACATAAGTCTCTATGTTATTTTTTTAAAGGAAAGCAGTAACTTTTGTTCATTTCTTTTTCTTTCTGCTTATAAAAATTTCTCTTTTGTTTCCTTCAGTCTTCAATCGCTAACTAGATGTTGCATTCTTGTCAATCATCTACAAAACTTTTCTGTTGACTTCTTAATTTAGGCTATTTTATTTTTCAGTTCTAAAATTATCATTTGATTCCTTTATATAATTTTCTTTTCCTTGTCAAAAATTTGAGCGTTATCTTTTTAAAATTTTTTTTAACATTTATTTATTTTTGAGAAACAGAGAGAGACAGAGCACTAGTGGGGAAGGGGCAGAGAGAGGGAGATACAGAATCCAAAGCAGGCTCCAGTCCCTGAGCTGTCAGCACAGAGCCCAATGCGGGGCTCAAACCCACGAACCATGAGATCATAACCTGAGCCAAAGTTTGATGCTTAATTGACTAAGCCACCCAGGTGCCCCCAAAAGTTGATGAGCATTATCTTACATCTCTGTATTTATACAATCCAACATAATTTCAAAATCTTCATTGGATAGCCTATTCAGTATTACTTTGGTTTATTTTTATTATCTATTTTTTCTTTTGTTTTTCATTTGTGTTTTAACTTGTTCATATGCCCAGTTATTTTTGACTGAGCACCAGGAGTTGTAAATGGCATTTGATAATATAAATGGTATTTGAGGTCTGAGATAAAGGCATTTTTTTCTAATGAGATTTACTCTGGCTTCTGGAAACAAAGGAAGGGTGCCAGCAATCTGGTATCCCTTCCCACCCATGGGATAAAAATCTTGAAAATTTGGTTTTAGACTCTGTGAGGGCAGATCTGCTCATTTACCCTAACTTCTAGAAGATATGGGTTTTCGGGTCTTAATTCAAAATGTGGGGAATTACCAGCTGTTTGTCCATGGCAGAGCTTGGTCCTTGTTCCTCTAATCCTTAAAGGTTGTCAAAAATGCTGCTCATTTTCTTTGCCTTTCAGTACTTCTTTCTGAATTGGTAGAGAACCCTAAAAGAAGATTGTTTTCAAATACTAAGCTTACTTTTTTAGGTTCCTACGTATCCCTGATCTGTTTGTCTCGCAATATTTCACTAAGTTGTTAACCTTTTTTGGACTTCAAGGAGATTTCCTAATACTTTGACCAGATTTTGTAGTTGCAAAACAAACAATACAATACCTCAGCAATACATTTTATCCAGATTAACTAGCTCTTTCCTACCAGAAAACAGAAGTCCTACCTCTTCTCTAGTCACTTTCCCTTGCAGATCTCTTGTCTCTTGTCTTTTAATATAATTTATAAACCGAAACACCCAAAATCTGAATGTATACATTTCTTGTGAAATTTAAATATACTTATAGTCAGCTGTCTACTAGTCACTGCCAGCTAAATGTCTAATACATATATTAAGTGGATGCTGTCAAAACGAAATTTTCGAATAATCAGCCTAAGATTGCTCCCTTTACAGTCTTTTCCATGTCAGTTAATGGAATTCCAAAATTTCAGTCATGAAGGAGAAAAACTTGGAATCCTTATTGACTTTTCTCTTTTCTCATACACCGTTTTTATCCAACAACAAAATTTATCAGCTCCACTTTTAGAAAATATTCCGGATTTTATCTCTTTTGCTATTTCCATGGCTACCCTTTGAATCTAAAACACCACCATCATCTCTCTTGAATAGCCAGGTTCAAACATTTGTGAGAATGGGGAGAAATTCTCATAAACATTGATAAACATGGATATAGGGGTCAGAGAGCCTAAGGAATTTACTTAACATCTCTTTAGTTTACTTATTTCAAAAAATTAAAAACAATTTATATACATGATAAACTGCACATGAGAAATAAAGGAGTTAGTATTTATAAAAATAACAACATTGTCTATCTTACAATAAATGCTGTATATTAGGAATTATTATTTGGCCTTATTTAGCATTTGGTATTGAAGTTGATAATAAGAGTTAGAAATATAAAAGTTTATTGAATGAAAGGTTCTCACACTTTGAGCAATTATTTCTATATCCAAATATACATCTAAAATTCTCATAACTAAGTTTGAAAATTGGGAACATATACTAGAATAAATATTTCCTATTTGGAAAAGAATAAAAATTCTCAGTGGTTTTGTTTTTGTTGTTTTTGTTTTTTGTTTTTGTTTTTTTTTTAGCTTATAACTGTCAAGTGATGTACTTTGATTTCCTTTCCTTATTCAATACCTAGCATCATGCAGAAATATAAAAGGATATTGGCTCTAACTCTACTCAACACAAATGGTCTGTATCCTATTTTAATGCTGGTTACCAAGACTGGAATTTTTTATATTTTCTTTTCTTTTGAATTTTTATTCATTTCTTTATTTTTATTTTTTAGAGAGATGGAGTGTGTTAGCCAGGGACAGAGGGGAGAGAGAGAGAATCCCTCTCATGCTAAGCATGGAGCCTGATGCAAGCTCTATCTCAAGATCTTGAGATCATGACCTGAGCCAAAATCAAGAGTTGGATGCTTAACTGACTGAGCCACTCAGATGCACCCCCCCCTTTTTTTATATTTTCTTCATCACTTTGCTCAGACTCAGGTTAATCACCATTCATCATGCTGAACTATGCTATAAACTCTCAGAAATAAATTAAAAGAAGAGATCAGTGAGGGAATTACTTTGCATTCACTCTCTGAGAAGCCAATTTATTAATGTATTCTAATTTAAGAGAAACCCTTTCATCCAAAATAAAGCTATCTGTGATACTATACACCACTACAACATATTCCATACATTATTATTAAAATATGGGGTACCTAACAGTGGGATTCAAAATCAGGAAACACTACAAGAATAATGACATTAGAGTATTCAATAAAATCATAAATAAAATGAATTTCTATTTCAAAGCAAAGCAGCCTTCTAAGCAAGCAGCATCTTTGAAAGTGAATAAATGTGTATTTTGTTAACTAAGCCCCCTAATTTAATTCACACACAAATGGGCCTGGATCTGAAATTGGGAGGTAGAGTAGCAGAGAGCTAAAATCTTTTTCACTCCAGAATGCGAATTACAGTTCCTGAGAGGCAAAAAAGAAAGAAAGAAAAAAAACATTAAAATGGCAAGTTGCTGGAACATTCACTTTGAAAAATTATTGAAATTTATTTGCTAAGCGATTTAGCTGTATAACAGTTCTACTACTATCTTTTCCCCACCTCATCTTCCAGTCTTGCCATCCTTCAGGGTAGCTAGAAATACAATCAAGGTTTACAAATGGAAAGTTGGCAGGTATGTAGGTAATCAGAACAAGCTGTGGAATTTCACAACTGGGTCAGCTTCATGTGCAGGATCATGAGATGATTCAAAACCTGAGTTAATTCAGGGCAGTAGAAACTTATAGATGTATTATAGACAATAAATATATCCCCACCCTCCCAGAAATTATTAGAAATTTTGCGTTGGCATTGACCTCAATATATGTCATTAAATGTGGAAATTAAAGTCAGTCACATTTGACTTGCAAAGGGATGGTGTGATTTAAATGAGTATTTGAGTTATAAATAATATACCAAAGGAATTAGGATGATAGGGTTTTGTGTACTCTACCCCCATAAGACAAAATGACAGTCAATTTCAGATGTGGTGCAAAATTTATATAATAGTGGGCAAAGGGCTTTTTTTTTTTCTTAAGAAGACCAATTTTTATGAACCAAAAAATATGTGTATGTTCACACTTGCCTTCAAAACTGAAACAAAATACACAGTAGTACTTGTGTCCCTTTGTCAAGGGAGATGGGGCAGTAGGGTGTGTGTGTGGAGGGAAGGGAGGAGGCAGGAAGGAGCTCAGATGGAAAAAAGAAGAGAACTTTTGCTGTTGTTGTCTTAAAAATAAAACAAAATCATAATGATTTTAGAAACTTCATATTTTCTATATATATAAAATATGTATATTATATTATTGTATATATTTTGCATTCTTTATTCCCTCTAATTTCTACAATAGCCATATGAGGTGGTGTTACTGTCCTGATTGTACAGAAAGCAAACTGTAATGCAGAGAAGTCATTCGGAGAGAAAAGTTATAAATCCAGTGTTGAGGGAACACCTTGAAAACTACCCTTTTACTAGGTCTATATGAAAAGCTGTAAGTGAGATGCTATCTCCTTATGAAAAAAAATGGACCTAGACTGCAGACATCTTTAAGCAGATGGAAAAAAAATTAAGCTATTTTTAAAAATTTTTACCATGCACCAAGTACTGCTGAGTGCTTCACATCAATCATTTCCCTTGATAGTGCCAGCAACCCTATGAGGTAAGTATTAATATCCTCATTTATAGAAAAGAGAATCCATTTTTTACAAAAATCTAAGCATTCCATATACTAAAATTCAATCCAAGTCTGCTTAACTCAACTCCTAACTTCAAACTACTCTGTGCACAGCCCTCCTATCTATTATAAAGGTAAGAACTAAAGAGTCTGACTTAGAGCCTGAGAGCAGATAAATTTACTAGGACATAAAAAAAATCTTTTTGATAATGAACAATACCACTGAAATTCTTTTAGTATGATTTTGAAAAATAAATTCTGCTAAAGTCGCTATTAACTGATAGTTATATTCAAAGCTAGTGGATGCCATTTCCACGAATCCAGTAGTTAATCCTAAAAGCCAGCTCTAAGACTAAGCCAAGTATGCCCTTTTCACCTGAACTTTCACGAGAGATAGGCTAATTCCAATATCATTACATATTCTCTATAGATCATGATTCTCATATATATAAAATTAGAGATGGAATCACAGTGTAATTTTCTTTTTGCATACTTTACCAAATATTTGCCTAAAACAGGATTTTTTTTGGCTAATAATATGATAGGAAACAATTCCTTTATAGTTTTTGAAACGGGAAAACAATATTATGTTAGGGACTGACAGAAGATAATTTTGGATACAATAATAATTTCTAAATACACATTCAACATATTATATTACATAATTTGAGGCCATATCTTTTTGTGTATATGAGAACATAAAAAATATTCAATTGGAATACACCACCATTCACAAAACAGGATTCTCACACAGGAAATACAGTCAAAGATGGTCTGTGGGATGCTAATTCTTCTGAGATTTGCTGAACTTGTCCACTTTTAATACTAGATTTTAAATGATCTCAGAGTTTCGCCTTATGAAACACTGAGAACTGAAACCGTCTACATCAGCACAGTTGTCTATGGGATTTTTTAAGTATTATTTTTAATTCTAGTTAGTTTACATACAGTGTTATATCTTACTGTCTATGTCAACATGATGATAACTAGATGTCTTTTCCTAATATGGCTTTCCTCTTGAAGCACTGTTATCATCAACATAATTCAAAAACCCTTATCCAACAAGATGAAAGTTACAAACAACTTTGCTGTTAATTCCAGAAATTTCCTGAGAAATTCAGTTAAATGAGCATCAAACTGTTCAACTTGAATAGAAAGCATAAAATGAAAGCACTTTTTTCCTGAATACTCTAAGAACTTCACTGCAATCTTCCTATTGCTGTGTTCACTGAGCATGTTCTACCATATTCTGATTCTTTCTTTTTAAAATTTTTAAAATGTTTATTTAATTATTTTAAGAAAGAAAGAGAGTAGGGGGAGGAGCAGAGAGTGGGAGAGAGAGAATACCAAGCAGGCTCCATGCTGTCAGCAGCAGAATCCAATGCAGGGCTCAATCTCATGAACCGTGAGATCATGACCTAAGCTGAAATCAAGAGCTGGGCACTTACTCAACTGAGCTATCCAGGTGCCCCTATTTGAATTTGTTCTAATCCTAATCAAGCACCTACTTTGAAAAGCTCATGTAAAAACAGCTCCAAAATCACAAAATTATCCCAGATTTGCTCTTCACTCTCTGAGACCCTACTTACACTCTGCCAAGGTAATGTACAAAGGCTCAGTTTTCTCTTGTCAACAGGATGTTTGGGGGATATTTTCAGGGAGTTGGGATATGATGATACACTGAAGAATCCTATTGTTTTAAAACTATCCTGGTGAAAATCTCATTTTTTAATTCTTGTCTTTTATAAGAATTATTTTGGGGGGAGAAGTTATTTTGTTTTATATCAGTATTTTTTTTGTTATATAGCATTTGTTAAAAATATTTCATTTTCTTTCACAAAGGAAAAGAATGATTGTTATATGTAAGAATTTTAATTACTCAAATACATAAATACCAAAAAAATCCCCCCAAGTTCTGAAATTTTTTAGGGGAGAGACTGCAGACATGTTCTCAGCGGTAGGTTCTTGTGAATAAATCTAAAACTACATCTGATTAAATCTGAATGTAATCTATCAAGATATAGTAGATAAGTGTGTCTAAACTTTGATTTCAAGCTTGTAGGAAGTTTGATACTTGCCCATCTCAAGATTTTTGTAAATTCTTAGGAGTGAAGGAATGGTCATCCTTGACTCTGAGGTCTGGCCATCTCTGCATTCATTCACTTTATGGAACTCTCCTCACATCTGGCTTCTTGCCCATTCAATGTGGATTCAAAAGTAAAACACATTCCCAACTTTACTGATTAACATGTAACATGTGCATACACACATGTTCACATATGCTCACGTATTCCAACAAGTTCTTACAGTATTAACATAGTTAACTACACATTTTCAGAAATGTAGGATAGGATGTTTAAATGTCAAAGACTCGAACAATTTAAAATTCTGTTTAGTGTCCTTTTTAAGTGTCTTTTTTTAAAGCCATTTCAATAACTTCATTTCTAGGCTCCCATGATGGTATCTGGCTTTCACCTCACTGTGCCCACCTCCGATCTCTACCAGGGCTTTTCTCTCCACACATCACAGTCACCTAAATAAATATAATATTCATTGGTAGAAAGATCCCAAATAATTTTATCTGAACTCAGCAGGGGATCACTTATTTTCTTTCCATTCTTTGTTTCTTTCCTTTTCCTTAAATTTCTATCATGGCTTTTATGCTAGAATGGTTCAGAAATGAAGGAAAAAGACAACTCTTAGTGAGGCCAGAACTGACTATGCATTATCTTGAGCTGACACTGTTCTACAGAGAAATAATTCAGTAGAACTGAACCAAGAATAAAATGAGGGCCAGCATTAACAAAGTAGTTAGTACTGATAATGGATCACTGATATATTTCAAAAACAATTATTCTCCTGGTTACTTTTCACAGAATTCTGAAAGATTTCTTGATGACAAAAGATTTACAGTGCAAGGTATCAGAAGCTGACTTAAACAAAGGGAGAAAAAAAATAATTTAAAGTGAGGTACTAATGACAACATAGAAATTTTGTTTCATAAATCTTTCTGGTTTTATGCTTTCTAGATTATGTTTCTGCTTATTTTTCTCATGGATTTGGTTGATTAGATTAAAACTGTTTTGTGATTTTAAATGGCAATTTATTTAAAAATATATTTCTGATCCCTATCTTTCTGATTATATTTTATACTAAATCCTTTCTTTGAAAATATTTTGGCTGACTTCAAATTTCAGGATAGATTTATCTTTAAAAAATAAAAATAAACAAACTAGCAAACAAAAATATCTCCCCAACTAATATTATGTAAATAATTTTATTGAGTGAACTAATGTTCTATTTTTTTCATTTTATATGCTTATACCATCAAGATGAAGTTGTCACCTCAGAGTAATATGGACCCAATGTTTACAATATTAAGTGATTTCTTGAACTGATAAAGGTCATAAAGAGTCAAACATAACACTGCTAGGATAATTTTGCTGTGAGAAACATGAAATGTTTTCTTACTATAAGAATAAAGCTCTAAATTAGGCCCATTAAACTACAGTAAGTGTTAAACAGAATTTTTCCCTAACCACAAAAGACCCCAAATAGACAAAGCAATCCTAAAAAAGAAAAACAATACTAGAGGTATCATGATTCTGGATTTCAAGCTATATTACAAAGCTGTAATCACCAAGGCAGTATGGTACTGGCACAAAAAACAGACACACAGGGGCGCCTGGGTGGCGCAGTCGGTTAAGCGTCCGACTTCAGCCAGGTCACGATCTCGCGGTCCGTGAGTTCGAGCCCCGCGTCAGGCTCTGGGCTGATGGCTCGGAGCCTGGAGCCTGTTTCCGATTCTGTGTCTCCCTCTCTCTCTGCCCCTCCCCCGTTCATGCTCTGTCTCTCTCTGTCCCAAAAATAAATAAAAAATGTTAAAAAAAAAAAAAAAAAACAGACACACAGATCAATGAAACAGAATAGAAAACCAAGATATGGATCCACAATTATATGGTTAACTCATCTTTGATAAGGCAGAAAATAATATCCAATGGAAAAAAAGTCTCTTCGATAATTGATATTGGGAAAACCGGACAGCAACATGCAGAAGAATGAAACTGGACCACTTTCTTATACTACACACAAAAATAAATTCACAATGGATGAAAGACCAAATATGAGACAGGAAACCATTAAAATCCTAGAGGAGAACACAGGCAGCAATCTCTGTGACATCACCCATAGCAACTTATTAGACATGCCTCCTCAAGCAAGGGAAACAAAAGCACATTATTCATCAAGACCTTCATCAAGGTTAAAAGCTTCTGCACAGTGAAGAAAAGAATCAACAAACTAAAGGGCAGCGTATGAAATGAGAGAAAATATTTGCAAATGAAATATCTGATAAATGGTTAGTATCCTAAATCTGTAAATAACTTCTCAAACTCAACACCCCAAAACAAACAACCCAGTTAAGAAATGGACAGAAGGTGTGAATAGACAATTTTCCAAGGAAGATACAGAGATGGCTAACAGACATATGAAAAGATGCTCAACATCACTCATCATCAGGGAAATAAAAATCAAAACCACGATGAGATGCCACCTCACATCTGTCAGAATGCCTAAAATAAACAATACAGGAAACAACAGGTGTTTCAGAGAAAGGGGAACCCTCTTGCACTGTTAGTGGGAATGCAAACTGCTGCAGCCACTCTGGAGAACAGTATGGAGGTTCCTGAACAAACTAAAAATAGAACTACCCAGGCTGCCTTTGTGGCTCAGTCAGTTAAATGTCCAACTCTTGGTTGGAAAAAATACTGATCTGAAGGGATACATACATACACCCCAATGTTTATAGCAGCATTATCTGTAATAGCCAAAGTATGGAAACAGCACAAGTGTCCATTGACTGATGAATGATTACACACACACCCCCCCCCACACACACACACACAAATCATTCCTGGCACTTAACTAGCCATGTTATCCTGAGTAAATTATTTAACAATCTAGAGTTTGTTTTCTCATCTGTAAAACTGCAATAATCCTACCTACCACCAAAGATCACTCTGAAAATACAATGCCAAGTGTCCAACATGGAACAGAGTACACTGGGGGTGCTCAGTGAATGCATCTCCCATTTGCTCTTAGTGTGCTGTCTACAGGTAATGTTTAACACAGAGGTATCTGCCTAGGTTGATACATAAACTGGAAGACTGAAGAGAGACTGCACATTTTAAAATTAAGCAGGCAAGAGTTGCTTTATCAAATGAAAATGAGAAGAAATTAGACTCTATTAATTTATACTTGTAAATACTATCATTTCATTAAAGCTGAAATAATATGCAAGTTTTTGTGTTTCAGATATTTCATACTGTTATACAGTAACACAGATCTCTCTCCACCTCTGGGAGGTAATGGGCCATGAAGTAAATGCATAAGTTTTTACATGATTTCTCATCTGGACTGCATTAATTTCATGCAAATTGATGCATAGCTTTAGGTTGTTCCTGGTAAAAGTCATTTATAGGAGCCTTTGTTCCATTCAGTTATAAAGGCATTTTCCATTTTACTTCTAGGGGTTGATGCACTCTGACAGGTATTAAAAGTATTCCACTGAATTTTTTACATAAATTATTGTAGGAAAGTTAATATCTTCTAATATAAAACAAAATGACCCTTTTCCCCTTAGTTTTCCAGTATTCTAACATAAATTTTAAGTGTAAAACTTCTATGTGCTTTTCTTTTAGTGAAAGTTACAGTGGAAGGATAGTGTCTTTAAACCAGATACAACTCTTGACAAATCCAGTAGAATATCTATTTTGAACTGCCATTTTTCAGCTAGTGGTGTTTGTAGCATGATCTTTTTTAATGCAGCCATACTGACAGACCTTTATAAATAAATAATATTTTTACCTATTACAACCACATGGACTTTTTGTACATATTTTTATCAGACATTCTTCTCACTAATATTTAAATGTAAAATATGCTCAAGATCTTCCTTAAGGCTATCAAATGTCAAATATCAAAACACATTTTAATGGACGAGTGAGTGAATGACTCACAGACTGAATAAATGAACTAATGAACAAATGAATGCAATAAGGTGTGCTCCTTGCCCTGGGGAAGCATATAATCTAGTTTGGCATAGGCACTAAGCGAAAATATCACAGTGCAATGTGATAACTTCCATCACAGACACAATTATCAAGTTTCCAGGCAGAAGATCAAAGTAACTAATCCTGCCAAAGGAATCAGGGCAGGACACAATGACTTCAGTATATTGGAACTTCTTTTCTTTAAGTCTGCAAACATTACCATTGTTAATCAAAAAATGATCTTAAATTCTGAAAGCAATATCACACTCCTACCTTTTTTGACCTGACTATAATCTTCCCCAAAAAGTACACTTATAAAACAAAACGCTTAAATTATATCATAAAGTAGAAAAAACTGGTTCTGAATGTCATTGATCCATGTGATCTCACTGAATGAGTTAGGGTGTTACTAAGAGATTGTTGAGAACACTAAGGTAGGAAGGATAAATGCTCCTTCCATAACAGAAGAGCATCAGCACTATTCACTAAACCGTATCCTTGCACTTAAAAAACAAAAACTAAAACAAAAACATTCTTGACTAAAATTTTAGAATATATATATGATAAGAATTGAGGTTATTTTTAGAGAGTTGGAACAAATAGGCAAAGCATGGGTTAGAATGAGAACAAACAGATTTGGTAAAATAATATTAGATACTATGTATATGGAAATGCCATAAATATTACTGCATAAACTTACATTGTGAGCTTACATTCAAATAAATGCAAACCCTATGGAAAAAAAGCTAATTTCTACAGTATTTAGCATTATTTTCTATGTAGTTGTGATGTGCCAGTGAGATATACTGTGTTATGTTTGTTCTGATCCCCTCTACCTCATCTCCTTGGAATAAGAATTCAATCTGTGTTCAAATACTAGTATATTATTTGTCATAGTGTCCTCCATGAATTATGGGTATCAAAATAATCCAGAAAACTTGTTAAAAAGGAGAATCTCCTGGTATACCTAAGGTCTTCTTAAAACAAAGCAAAACAGGGGCGCCTGAGTGGCTCAGTCGGTTAAGCAGCCGACTTCGGCTCAGGTCATGATCTCGTGGTCCGCGGGTTCAAGCCCTGCGTCGGGCTCTGTGCTGGCAGCACAGAGCCTGGAGCCTGTTTCAGATTCTGTGTCTCCCTCTCTCTGACCCTCCCCCGTTCATGCTCTGTCTCTCCCTGTCTCAAAAATAAATAAAACGTTAAAAAAATTAAAAAAAACAAAAAAAACAAAACAAAACTTCAAGAGATAGAGCACAGAAATTTGTATTTTATTAAATAATATTTCCAGATGATTTTATTACATGAAAGTATAAACACCACTCTACTGTATCAGTGAATTCATCTTCATTAATTTATATGCTATATTTTATATGCTATACTCTTTAATACATTCCAACTTATACCTTCATATAAAGAACCATTTCCCCATTAAATCTTACCTAGACATCCTAGTCACTATAGACACATTTACAATAAAATTCATAAGTGTTTATTACTAAACTAATTATCACATGTGCTTAGGAACATAGACTCTGGAACTGAATGTTGATATTCCAGCTTCCTCATATCTGGCATGTACCCTTGAACAAATAATAAACTCTTTTGCTCAGCTTCTTTATTTGCAAATGTTTATAAAAGTAGAACTTACATGGCTCCTGGGTGACTCAGTCAGTTAAACATCTGACTCAAAATCAAGAGCATCTGATTTCGGCTCAGATCATGATCTCACAGTTCATGAGTTTCAGTCCTGCTTAGGGCTCTGTGCTGACAGTGTGGAGCCTGCTTGGAATTCTCTCTCTCTCTCTTTCTCTCTCAAAATAAATAAACTTAAAAAAATATAACTTATTTCATTATGTTATTATCAAGATTACTTGAGTTAATGCAATGTAAAAGTTCTAGAACAATGAATGGCAAAAGTTTTAGAATCATCCATTAAATATTTGCTATTATTATTTGTATCTACATTAATTTTGATTATAGTCATATTAATACAATGTTCCCCAAAATTCCAAAGTGCAAAGAAAATCCAAGAGAAAGAAGATGATCCTTACAAATGAATTCCTAATTTTAAAACTGGATGATAAAGGAGTATGGAACAATGTCTACAATTTAATGAAAGGATTTGATTATGTAATTCTATACCAATATGTAAAATACATATACAAAATAAAACCAATATGTTACATAGGCACTTACTGGGGAAAAAAAACTTAAGGTAATATTATAGCAAAACAAAACAAACAAATGAACAATCAAATGAAATGAACAAACAAGGGGAAGACCTTGAATGTAAGAAGCAGTGGTGAATGGTATGTCAAGTAAAACTTCCAATTAAACTATCTTATCAGATAGTTGCTGATAAGATAGCTATGGAACTTAAAAGAATTTTTAAGAAGGAATTTCTGAAATATGTGAGGCAAAATAGACAATAAATTACAGTCAATGGGGAGTTAGAATTCTATACATGTTCAACAAAATATGAAAAAAAAATGGGCAAGCAAAACGAATTTTTTGGAGCTCCTGGTTTGTAAGATGGTAAGAAGTTATGCATTTAATTATTTTTGCAACTAGGAACAAACATTTTAAATATATTTTATAAATTTTAGAAAAATTGTCAATGTAACATAAAAATTAGATAAATCTGCTTTACTACTCAAACCAAAAAAATGAAAGAAAACATTTGGCAGAAGAAAGGGTAGCCTAACCATTTTTGTTTTGTTTTGTTTTTTGGCATAGCACTATTTTTTTTTCTTTTTATTATTATTTTCTTTTTAAATTTATGCATGGTTGACATATACAATTATATTAGTTTTGGGTGTGCAAAACAATGATTCGATAGTTGTATACATTGCTAAATACTCACCATAGAAAGTCTACTTATAATAAAATTCTGAATGTGTTCGTTGGCTCTCAAATGATAAAGTTTTTCTAGGGTAACACTTTATACTTACTTTCTAAATTAATAGTTCTTGTATAAAGTAAATCATGTATAAAAGATAAACTACCTCACATGGATATAATGTCTGGATGGAACTTTTTAAATGAATTTGTTATTGAATTTGCTCTCTGCCTAAGTGTTTTTGCATTAAATATGCATCTGGAGCAGTACTTTATGCACTATTTTAACATAGTTCCAGCATATTGATATATAACTTTAAATCAGGGACATGTATATCATCAGATGTCTTTCATTATTTTTATCCAATTTCTTTGTTAATTTGCTTCCAAGGGACATGCTGGTATGTAACTGACACTCTCACCTTCATTGTAAACCTCTGAAAGATGTGATTTATTTCTCTAAATCGTTCAGTAGAACCCATAGAATCTAGATCAGTGCTTGGCAGTGTAGATGCTTAGTAAAAGTTTCTCAAGTAAATTAAATACAGATTTCCAAACACTTTAATGAAAATCTCTCAAACAAGTAACCATCAAGATACATGTGCAGGACATATAATCAAATATTCAAACTGGAGACCTGTAAAGTAAATGCTTTCTTTATGAATTATGAGTTTTCTCCATTGGCTTAAACATATTATTCTTTTTTTTATTAAAACTTTTTTAAATATTCATTTGTTTTGAGAGACACAAACAGTCAGTGCGAGTGGGGGAGGGACAGAGAGAGAGGGAGACACAGGATCCAAAGCAGTTTCCAGGCTCTGAGCCATCAGCACAGAGTTTGACACAGGGATCGAACTCACGGATGGAGAGATCATAACCCAAGCAGAAGTTGGACACTTCTGCTGATGGGGCAGCAGGCGCCCCTTAAATGTGTTATTCTAAGAGACACTTCATTAAAAGGAAATCTACCTTCATGTCTAAATTTTTTTAGCTTCAATGGTCTTTCTATATTTTGTATCTTTAGAATAAATTGTTCCATAGAAAAAATTATACTAATTTAAGAGAAATAAAAATAGTTTCTTAAACGCTTTTTGGAATGAAGTTTCTCTATTTTTAAAACTCCAGGAAACAATATTGTCCTACAAATATTAGGACAACAATTTGACCAGACAAGTTGTTCTTTATTACTTTTCAACTATTTTAACTTTTTGTTTTATTTTAAGGGAGAGAGAGAGAGAGAGCGAGCATGTGGGGAAGAGAGGCAGAGGGAGAGAGAAAATCTTAAGCAGGCTCCATGCACAGCAAGGAGCCCAATTCAGGGCTCGATCCCACAACCTGAGCTGAAATCTAGAGTTGGTCTCTCAACCGACTGAGCCACCTATGTGCCCCACTTTTCAACTATTTTAAGTATATCTGTAGAAACTCCATTCTCTTATTGCATATCTTAAGCAAATGCATTTTATGGGATAACTATTTGCAATGTTTTCTTAGAGGCAAAATGCCTTTTGCATTGTTCATATTTTGTGAGCAATTAATTTCTTTTTATTGTCTAGCTACTATATAGCAGAATATTACAGCATTTCTCAAATGTCTTGGGTAAGGATGGCTAGATTTTTAGCAGATGCTTACAGCTCACTTTTACAAGGCCACAGAATATTGTATAATATACTACAAAATCATAACCTCTACTCTGCTTTCATTGCCTAAAATTTTCACTAGGTCCTGAAAGTTTACTGTAGATGGTGGTTTAAGATGAACCAGAAGGACTCTAACACAGCCACAGTACTTTTACATGAGACTATTCTCTTACTATGATACAGCATCTGATACAGGTTATCATAAAGAAAAAAAAGGTGCATCTATCACTTAGAAAATTTACGTTAAATTTGATCCTCCATCTGCACATAAGAAATTTAAAATGAGAATATTTATGTTTTAAATGGCTTCTTTAAAGTCTATGTATGATACAAAATTATATCTATATTTGTGGGAAAAAATAAATGTTTAGCCTAAGATTGTTTTCTACAACATAGGTCTCTTATATATTTTCCACATCAGTGCTAAACCTAAATGTCAATAACTAAGAATATTTCAACTATGATATACAGGCAAGGCATGTTACATATTTGTAATTGTATTTAACCTGGCCCATTATACAAATCTTTGCATTGAAATAGTGATGCATACATAATATAAATGTCATACAGAGGTTATATTTCAATTTTGATTTCACTTCAACTCAGTTTACTTAAAATAATTTAGTGACTAAAACATGTTACCAGATTTTTTGCTTGATATTTAAAAAAGAAAAAAAATCACAAAATTAGTGAAAATTATTAGAAGAATAAAATGTAAGTTTTCTAAACCAAACATAATATAGTGTATGAACATGTTTATTTTTTGCTATTTCTGACAATATTAAATTGATCATCAAGGAATAAGAATGTCAAGGAGAGGACAGCTGAATGATATAAACAAGGTTTTGGAAGGTGGAAAGTGGATGGTCAGGTGTTTAGAGATAATCTTCTAATAGAGGGCTGAAATCTGTCTGCCTACTGAGTTAGGATGTGAATTAGTTTTCAGCACCACAAACAGGTCCATAATCGGCTAGAGGGAGAATTTCTGAAGATTTGAGTAAGGTAAGGGCCCCAAAACATAAGAATATTAAAAATATGAGTAAGAAGAGGTTAGAACCCATACACCTTCCTTATATCAGAGAAACCAGGTAACCAAACAGTTTACATTTCCCCAAGAAGTAAGCAAGAATTTTATTCTCTGAGAAAAAGAAAAGGTCTTCAGACCACACCTATAGAGGCCTCATTCTGAAAACAAAAGCAATTACAGATACGTAAAGCACTGCACAATAAGACCTTCAAGTTCTCAGGCTTTTGCTTTGCTTTGTTTTGTTTTAAGTAGGTCCCATGCCCCACATGGGCTTGAACTCACGACCCTAAGATCAAGAGTTGCATGCTCTAGTGACTGAGCCTGCCAGGCACCCTGATCCCAGACTGCTTCTAATGCCTCATTCTTAATTATGAATAGACAACTGTGCTCATGCAGCTTTGGGGAAAGAGTTTTACATAAATGAGAGAAATCAAAAACAAGAAACTTTAAAAAGGAACTTAGAGAAATAGGCAATAAAGTGAGACTAGATGAAAACAAATCAATAAGGTTAATATCCTCAGAAATATTGGAGAGTTTATTAAATCCATAAAATAAGTACAAGATGCTTTATAAAAGGGACATTCCATAAACAAGAGATACACTTGGAAATAAAAAAATAAAATAACCATAGAACATTCATTTGAAGATAAAGATGATGATTTCTCCAGTGAGTAGAATGAAAAGACAAAAATAAAAAGGTGAAAGATATGAGGAATTTATGCAATCAATCTAGGTTTAATCCCCAAACTTCCAGAAATAGAAAACTAGGAAAGGGAGAATGGGAGTCAGTTATCAGAGGGATTTTATAAGGTGATTCCCAGAACTAAAGGGCAAGATATTTTTCTTTTTTCGTTCAAATAGTGCATGTGATTTTTATGACATTTAGCGAGAATTAATCCAGGTGAAATACAATTAGAAATTCTAAATATTGGGGGGACGCTTGGGTCAGTCGGTTAAGTGTCCGACTTCAGCTCAGGTCATGATCTCATAGTTCATGTGAGTTCAAGTCCCGTATCAGGCTCTGTGATGACAGCTCAGGGCCTGTTGGGCTCTGTGCTGACAGCTCAAAGCCTACAGCCTGCTTCCGATTCTGTGTCTCCCTCTCTCTCTGCCCCTCTCCCATTCGTGCTCTGTCTCTCTCTCAAAAATAAAAACAATAAACATTAAAAAAAAATTCAAAACCATTGGGATTAACCAGATGACTCAATTTAAAATTTTCTCCCTTGCTCACAACATGGTCCATGGAAGGGTTGAGGGGCTTCCAAATACTCCCTACTATCATCTCTTCAACAATTTACACCTTAACAATATAGGAAGGAGGGTATGATTGATTAGCTCTTCCTTATAAGATATCCAAATAATCACAATTGTGTCCCATGTCCTTTCTTCCTGATACACAAGGTAATTTCCAGCTTTCCAGGTGATCTTTAAGCATTTAGTCTCAACTACATACTGTTCAGTGTATCTTTGAGCATGAATCCGGTTTCCAACACTACCTAACACTGTAAACACCGGGTTTCATGTCTGATGTTTGACAGAACTAAAAATCTGTCATCACCAAAATCCATTAAACACGCATCCTCTTTCAAACTTGTCTAAGCTTTCTGATAAAACTAAAGCCTAGATGTCAGATGAAGGTACTATTTTCTCTCTTTTACCATATGTGTACTGAAGAGAAGGGAGGCTAGACCTTTGATTAATTTTTCTTTATCACTTGTGTATCATTGTTTCATCCTTCTCCCTGAAAAATTCAGCAACTTTGACACACATCTTTTTACTCCAGTTGTTTTACCTTGACCTTGTACCTTCCTGGTCAATATTCCAAATCAATTAAATATTTTAACAGCTAGCTCATTATGTTTTCATTTCTTTTTTTTTTTTTTTTTTAAATTTTTTTTTCAACGTTTTTTATTTATTTTTGGGACAGAGAGAGACAGAGCATGAATGGGGGAGGGGCAGAGAGAGAGGGAGACACAGAATCGGAAACAGGCTCCAGGCTCCGAGCCATCAGCCCAGAGCCTGACG
This sequence comes from Panthera uncia, assembly GCF_023721935.1. Taxonomy (NCBI): domain Eukaryota; kingdom Metazoa; phylum Chordata; class Mammalia; order Carnivora; family Felidae; genus Panthera; species Panthera uncia. The sequence goes on from NW_026057576.1 coordinate 55,260,437, forward strand.
CGGGGCTCGAACTCACGGACCGCGAGATCGTGACCTGGCTGAAGTCGGACGCTTAACCGACTGCGCCACCCAGGCGCCCCATATGTTTTCATTTCTAATCTTCTTGTTATCATTCTTGATTTAAATGTCTCTGTTCTCCACATTTTCAGTGGTCTTGCCTTCCATGCCACTCGAGCCATTTACTCCCATATCCCTCATCCTTGTCACTGCTAATATCTCTTCCACTTCTAAAGCCTAGATTTCAATACACAACACTTGGGATGGAAGAAGAAAACAGGATGCTGATTTTAAATCTGACTTCAATTACGTGAAGAGCTCTTTTCCAGAATATAATAAATAATCTTAAAAATCTTAAATGAGATTTCTCAGGCAAAATTTTGGAAAATACTTAGGAGGTGAGTGAGTTGTAACCACAAAAAATACAGAGGTTTAAACTTTAGATATTTTAGCATAGATTTTGTTTAGTTTAATTCACAAAAACCTTTCCATTTAATGACTGTGTGTTTTCTAAGAAAACATCAATTAGATATTCTGTGGTTTAAAGAAAGGATCATCATTACTGTTGTAGGTTGAGATGAAAAATGAATCATGAGAAAATAAATCATGCTATATTTGAACAAATTATACACTTGCAATAATTTTTAAAATCTCTAAGAAAGAGAAATAGGATTTTTTTGTTGCAATGGGGTTTATCTAACATTTCTAACTATAAACCATAAGAGAGCTGGAGTTAAAATGGATAAATGTTGATGGCATTGTTTTAAAAGAAGAAAATCTATTATATTGAGACCTTGAATGTATTCAGAATATTGTTTCCATTTAGACTATGAAAAATTTTCAGCCTCTTGCATTATTTTTGCACGCTTAAACTTTCACTTTTGTATTAATTTAATGTTTATTCATTAATTTAGAAACACAATGAAGTGCTATCATGAAAATAAGTATCTAAAGACTTCTTCTGAACAGTGTTCATTCTCATAAGTTGATGAAAATGGGCTGTAAATTGAAAGTGCCATTTCCTTATAACTATGGCAACCTACAAATTGTTTTAATGACAAATGCCAGTATAAAGCTTTACCAAGCATCAAAAATGCTCTAAAACAAACACTTCTTTGTATTATGTATTTGAATTGATAGCCTGCAGAGCTAAGATAACAGTCCTCTATCACTTAAGAAGTTGATATAAATGGTCTGTAAACTCTATACTATTTCTTTATTACTTGCTATGATATTGTGTGGCTACATCACTTATCAAATTGTAAGTTTCAAGGTGTTATCTCAGGTTAAAATGAAAGCCTTAGTCAAAAGCTTATGTGAATTTTATTGCCATCAATGACTTTTGGTGTTACCTCAATGTAGTACAAAAATATCTGTATTTTATTAAATCAATACGCTAAAGAAATGAAAATAAGCTTTAATATAATTTTTCCTTCCATTAAATAAACAACTTTTAACTTAAAAAATAAGATGAGTAAAGGTATCATAAAAATGATAGTAAATACTCAGATTTAACATTACAACATTTGGTTTAAATTAAGTGTTGACTTTACAGTATGGTATATCGTGTACTATTAGATGCTGTAGAAGAAAATGTCTTAAGTTACTACTTAAGTAACTTAATGTCTTAAGTTACTACTTAATTCCTACTTCTTTCAGCTTCATATTACTTATTGTTTGAAAGTTAATTTTGTAGTTTTAATTTTGCTCAGTATTGGAAGACAACTAAACATAGACATTTTTTGAAAATGGTGTCATAATTTACTCATGTCATTTAGATATGACTTCCTTTTTTATAACTGGTAATAAACATTACTGAATATGACTTGGCATACTATTTCTGAAGATGTATTGGGCTAATATTTGGAAACTGGTGCTTATGTTGGCTCAAAGACCGATTGTGTCTCTGAATAAGCTAAGAGTTGATGGGTGTGCCATATGCATGCATAAATGATGCTTTCATCCTTTGCATCTTTTCAGATTAATAATGATAATTCTTAAACAGTGATGTTCATCTTTAAGAGTGTTACAAATGCCAACTAATTAGTTAATTCCTTAAGTGCTTAATTGCATATTGATAATTAAATACACTCTTTGCTGACAAAGGTTATAGGCCAAAAATTAAAAGAGGAGTCATATTAAGCCTGATTTTCTGACCAATGGGTGGAAGATGTGACTTTCATACATTTGGGCAGAAGCACCCTCAATAGCCTATTTCTGAAAATATATTTTGCAGAAAATTATTTCCACAATGTTGAGAAATGCTATGTAATTACTCATACAATTCCTATTTTGAGAAATACAAAGAACATTAGTATATTAAAGCTATTGAGATATATATGTAAGCTATTGATTTTCATGAAATACAGAACATCAGAAACTTACTTGGTCTGAATTTCTTTTTCTTGAGACCCAACAACACTTCTTGGAACAAGTATTGTTTGGAAGGACTTTTGGAAATGACGCAGTTTGTTTTATGATACCACTCACAGAGGTGGAAAATTATTAGTTATATACTTTTTCTAACTTGGCTGCATGGTTTTTTTGTATTCAAAGGACTTTTCAAGTGTCCTTTCTTTCAAATGGTTCTGAATATTATTTCAGGCTTAATATGAGGAATCTTATGAAATCAAAACACAACAAAAATTGATTTCCTACTGTCACTGACCTATCCACAATGACTCACCACTAAAACTAAATCCTCCCATACTGGCATTTCTAAATTGCCCTTTTTACATTTTTAGTTGGGATATTTCTTTCTTGTGAGGGATTTCATCACACACAGTAGAAGATTTAACATTCTTGACCCCATTCCCAACTTCTCTCTTACTTTCAAACTAGGTTATATACTGCCAATTATTATTTTATAATTAGCATGAATTGTGTCCTCAATGTGTCTATGTTTCTAAAGGTCATATCTCATAATCTTGTGACAGTTTGTACAGTTTGTTACACACAGTATTTATTCATTAAAGATTATTGAATTGCTGCTACATAGTATTTTTCAGAAGAATTGAGGCTATAGCTACTGTTTTCTCAAGATCAATATCCAAAACTGTACATAGATAAGTTCTTGGACAAGAAAACCTACTGTAAAACCAAGAATTATATCAGAAACTTTGTTTTCCATAAAGAAATTAGCATTTTAAAGTATTTTTTTATGTGTGAAAAATCTGGTGAATTAATCTGAACACATTATAAAATGGAAAACAAAAACTGCAAATTGACAAATGTGCTGAGTAATGAAGACCTCAGCCTGTTTTATTCATTTTATAGATATTAGCAATATATATATTGCTACTTAGGCAAATGGACAGAGGGTCAATTATTGGAGACAATTTTTAGTAGCACATCATGGAGACACAATGAATATTTTAAAATTAATTAGTGAATGGATGGTCAATATGGCAAAGGTATATGTCTTCATGTAAAGGTCGGTACTTAATGTGGGGTCAGTTCTGTCTTCTATTAGATATCATGCTTTTCTGTAATTCATATTTATTCTGACCCACCAATTATCATTAAGGTTGCCACTAAGGATAGTCTGAGTTATTTGTTGTTGTGTGTCGTTTTTCTGTGTATCTGTATCTATACAACAGTAAACTCCTTAAACTTTTAGCTTACTATATGAATAACCTGACTGCAACAGTAAGTTTATGATGGTAAGTTTCTGTATTATCAATGATCTTTTAGAAAATTATATCTTTTTGCCTGAATACAATAACCAAAAAGAAATGACTACCACTCTACAAAAATATATTGTGTCTTTGTTCTCTCTGTAAAAACAGTTTACGTAAATTAAGTGTGTAAAATATTCACTGAAGAATGGCCCAGAGGTATCTTAAGAAATTTTAAATGAAGTGATCAGAATGATTGGAGTCATGGCAACAGATCAATTGGATTCCTATTTGAGAGCAAAGCCAGACTGCAAAATTCTGTAACAGTAAAGCATGTAAAGGAGTTTTTAATTTCATGATATATAATTTTGGAAAGTAGTTAAAGAAGCAAGAGGCCAAAGTTTTGAGAGCATTGGTTATTTGTACTCTTCAAAATATATTTAATTTTTATGCAATTAAACCAATATGTTATCTGGTAAAGTAACTCCAACATTTTGAGAGATATTAACTACTTGGGTTTGTTGACATGGAGAAAGGATGTAAAGAATCTATTCTAAACCTGCTAAAATGTGTCTAGACATATTGAGTATTATTTACAGCAAAAGCCATTTAGCTCAAGTAGAACGTCATGACACAACAACATGATGAAGATAAATGGGAAAGAAGAAGAGTTACATCTATTTGGTCCAGAAAGTGCCAGAAACTATGATCTCTTTATACCTGGTATTCTATCAGGATGGCTTTTCTGTGTTCTATTTTCTTATGAGTAAGCTGGGACTAATAATAACATCTATTTCATAGGATTGTTGTGAAGAGTATTTGAGATAATATATGTAAATGCTTATAAAGAATAAAGACTGCACTAAGTGCCTAATTAAGTTATTATTAATATTATTGTGTACAATTATAGGATGCAACTCAAGGAGAGGTTTAACTGTTCAAAACATCTTTCTTTTTTCCTACAAATCTTCAGATGATGGAAATTATGGCATTGTAACTAATTCCTTTTTGTTAAATCACTTGCTAAAAATGCCAGTTGGAAATACAGGATATCAACTTCACTGTAACTTTGGTAAGAAAGGTTTACTTAAAATCTTTCCCAGTTGAAGGTAATTTAGAGCATGTTTTGATTTTGGAGTTTAGAAGTTTGAGAAATTTATGAAATAAAACAGTGCAAACTGCAGTATGGGATTTTGGAAAACATTGGCAACATACTGTCATTGGATAGGTAGGAGGAGACTAGAAAGGACAGAAATCTTGAAAAACTAAATGTAAAATATTTCAAATTTTCCAAAAGTGCAAAAAAAAAAAAAGAAATGGCTATTTTTAAGAAACTGTGCTTTGTGGTATATCTGAATTTGACTAAGGTAATATCCTCTCAAATATGACAAAAAAAATCCTTAATACGGGAAAAGGGCTTACTTAAATAGCACATATACTCACTATTTTGCAGACACATTTTAAAATTAAAATGTAGGCATGACTACAATACTTACATACAAGGCAACCTTATTTACAGAACTTTAAAATTGATAAATATTATATATCAGAATGTACACATTACAGGTTCTGCAAGCTTTGATTCTGAGTTAGTAACTACAGTATATTAGAAAATTACACAATAAGAAAATAATTACATTAATGACAAAGTGTTGTCATCTCACCAGAGTACACATAAAGAAATGAAGTTAGTGTTTATGTATGTATGTATGTATGTTTATTTATTTATTTTTGAGAGAGAATGAGAGATTACAAGTGGGGAAGTGGCAGACAGAGAAAGGGAGACACGGAATCCCAAGCAGGCTCCAGGCTCTGAGCTGTCAGCACAGAGCCCTAGGTGGGACTCAAACCCATGGACAGTGAGATCATGACCTGAGCCGAAGTTGGATACTTAACCCTCTGAGCCACCCAGGTGCCCTGAAGTTAGCATTTCTAACCATATAAAAGGAGATTTATTTAACAGCAACCAAAAAGTTTAGAGACTTCATACAACTACCATGCCCACAAAAAATGACCTTGAAATGGTATTACATTTTATCTTAAAAAAAAAGAATAGCTAAAATTATCACTATTATGTAATAAAACATAAATTGTAAGTTATTGGGACTTTTAAATTAGGTGATATGTAAATGTTATACAGCATTGTCTCCATACTAGCTAGAGTCATCAAATGGTCCATAGGATTTTTCTTTTCTATTCTCTAGGATATTACAACCTTCAAAAAAATAAAAGATTTCTCAATTTAAATTGCTTTCAGATCCCTACCATTTTGCTAATTACTGTACCTTGTCCCTCTCTCTGACATTTTGTCAGTTTTACTGAGGTAATGGTTGCATATATTACAGAAAATTTAGTTCTGAAAGTCTAATCTGATAAAAAATTTACATAACTGTTGATTGCAAATCAAGTCTCTGAGGAGGAGGTAGAATGGAAAGCTAAGCAGCTAGAAACTTTTTTCAAGACTTTTTTTTTTTTTAAGTAAACTCTACCCCCAGCATGGGGCTCGACCTCAGGATCCCCCAGATCAAGAGCCACAGGCTCTACCTCCTGAGCCTGCCAGGCACCCCTCAAGGTTTCCTTCTTGGAATAATTCCTTAACATAGGAAACAACAAATAGTAATTTCCTACTTAAACATATATAATATGCAATTCATTCATTTCATTATTAAACTAGAATTTTAACTTTTCTCAGGGGTAAGCTACTTCATATTTAAATTTTGAAAAAAGCTACATCTAAAATATCAATTAAATCTGTTGGCACAGATTTCTATTAGATTTTTGCCCAAACCTCTAGTTTCCTTACACATTTTTAATTAGTAATGTTAATTTTTTGGACAGATTTTGTACTGTTAATTTTTCTAATATGGCTTAAGTAAAATAATGTTGAACACGAAAAGTACATTGTGGTTTATTCAGCTTAATACTGATGTGATTATTTAGCATAGTAAAAGAAAGCAGAAGCAGTCTCATATTTTTTGTATTTGTCATTTTATTACTTTCCTAATTTTCATGGATTAGTGGCCAAAGTAAATTCAACAGGGAGTCTATAAGAGAGGTAGTGTTTTATACAACACTCATTTTATATTTTGCAGAACCCCCTGCTAAAATGAATTTCAGAGAGTGAAACAAGGACTTCAAACCATCATGACATTCAAATCTTTCTTCCTTGAATATAAACAAATAGGCCTGGTTTTACCTCTCTATCAGTCCCAACTGCAAATGGAAAATTTAAGCAAAGGGCAACCAGAACTGAACAGACCTTCAGAAGGCCAGCCCTCCCTAAGGTTCATCTGTCATACCTGAGCACAGAAGACCAGCAGAGAGCCAGAAATCCTGAGTGGAAACTGCTTACTCATTTTGAAGTCAGTCATTTGACCCCCAAATTAAGTGGAAGTATTGACCAGTAGGTACTGGATCCAAAGAACTGGCCAATTACTCTTCATTCCACAGGAAGCATGGGGTATAAGAAAGTAGATGGGGGCTGACATGGTTTTTACAACTAGGAATGGCAAAATCAGATTCTTTATGGTTTTCTATTTTTAACTAAAAATAAATACCCAAATAAAACATAAGAAATGTCAATAGTTTCTGGGGTTTTTTTTGACAATTGAAACAGAACTGTAAGTCAATAATGTTTTCAATCACTTAAGAAGATACCATATTCCAGCCTAAATTAAAAGTATGTCATAACCAAGATCATCATGTTCAGTGTAGAGTGTGTTTGCCTATTTATTTATGATGTCTCAAGGTTTTATTTAAATTCTAGTTTGTTAACATATAGTGTAATATTAATTTCAAGAGTAAAATCTAGTGATTCATCACTTACATATGACACCCCATGTTCATCACAACAAGTGCCCTCCATTGCCTATTTAGTCCACCACTCCACACACTTCCCCTCCAGCAACCCTCAGTTTGTTCTCTACGGTTAAGAGTCTCTTTTGTGGCTTGCATATCTTTTTTTTTCTGTCCCCTATGTTCATCTGTTTTGTTTATTAAATTCCACATATGAGTGAAATCATATGGTATTTATCTTTTGCTGACTTATTTCACTTAGCATAACACACTCTAGCTTCATCCATGTTGCAAATAGCAAGATTCATTATTTCTTATGTGAGTAATATTCTATTGTGTGTGTGTGTATACACACATATATATATTCCTCATCTTCTTTATGCATTCATCAGTCAATGAACATTTGGGCTCTTTCATAATTTGGCTATTGTTGATAAAATTGCTATAACCATTGAAGTGCATGTGCCTCTTCAAATCAGTGTTTTTGTATCCTTTGGGGGTAAACACACAGTAGTGTAATTGCTGGGTCATAGGGTAGTTCAATTTTTAACTTTTAATTTTTTTAATGTTTGAGAGAGTAAGAGACAGAGTGTGAGCAGGGGAGGGGCAGAGAGAGAGGGAGACCCAGAATATGCAGCAGATTCCAGGAGCACAGAGCCCGATGTGGGGCTTGAACTCATGAACTGTGAGATCATGACCTGACCAAAGTCGGTTGTTTAACCCACTGAGCCACCCAGGTGCCCCCAATTTTTAACTTTTAAAAGGAATCTCCATAATGCTTTCCAGGGTGGCTGCACTAGTTTACAATGCTACAAACACTGTAAGAAGGTTGCCCTTTCTCCACACCCTTGCCAACATTTGTTGTTTCCTGTGTTGTTAATTTTAGGCATTCTGACAGGTGTGAGGTGGTATATCATCGTGATTTTTTTTTAATTTTTTTAAATGTTTATTTATTTTTGAGACAGAGAGACAGAGCATGAACAGGGGAGGGGCAGAGAGAGAGGGAGACATAGAATTGGAAGCAGGCTCCAGGCTCCGAGCCATCAGCCCAGAGCCCGACGCGGGGCTCGAACTCACGGACTGCGAGATCGTGACCTGAGCTGAAGTCGGACGCTTAACTGACTGAGCCACCCAGGCGCCCCTTGTGATTTTGATTTGTATTTCCCTGATGATGAGTGATGTTGAGCATATTTTCATGTGTCTGTTAGCCATCTCTACATCTTCTCTGGAAAAGTGTCTATTCATGTCTTCTGTCCATTTCTTAACTGGGTTGTTTGTTTTTGGGTGTTGAGTTTGAGAAGTTCTTTATAGATTTTGGATACTAACCATTTATCAGATATTTCATTTGCAAATATCTTTTCTCATTCCATAGGACGTTTTCCTTCCATTTCTATTTTTTTTTGGAACAGTTTGAGAAGAAGGGGTATTAACTCTTATTTTAATATTTGGTAGAATTCCCCTGGGAAGTTTGTTGATCGTTTCCTTTACTGTGCAGAACTTTTTACCTTGATGAAGTCCCAATAGTTCATGTGCTTTTGTTTTCCTTGTTTCAGGAGACATGTCTAGTAAGAAGTTGCTATGGCTGATGTCAAAGAGGTTGTTGCCTGTGTTCTTCTCTAGGATTTTGATGGTTTCCTGTCATACTTAGGTCTTTTATCCATTTTGAATTTATTTTTGTGTATAGCATAAGAAAAGTGCCCAGTTGTATTCTTCTGCATTTGCTTTCCAGTTTTCCCAACACTATTTGTTGACGACACTTTTATCCATTGGATATTCTTTCCTGACTTGTCAAATATTAGTTGACCACATAGTTGTAGGTCTGTTTCTGAGTTTTCTATTCTGATCCATTGATCTGTGTGTCTGCTTTCATGCCAGTACTATATTGTCTTGATGACTATAGCTTTGTAATATAGCTTGAGGTCTGGAATTGCAAAGCCTCTAGCTTTGCTTTTCTTTTTCAAGATTGCTTTGACTATTCAGGGTCTTTTTGGTTTCATACAAACTTTAGGTTATTTGTTCTAGCTCTGTGAAAAGTGCTGGTGATATTTTGATAGAGACTGCATTAAATGTTTAGATTGCTTTGGGCTGTATTTTAAGAATATTTGTTCCCTTATTCCATGAGCCATGGAATGTTTTTCCATTTCTTTGTTTCATCTTCAACTTCGTTTGTGTTTTATAGTTTCCAGAATACAGATCTTTTACCTCTATGGTTATGTTTGTTCCTATGTATCTTGTGGTTTTTGGTGCAATTGTAAATGGGATCAATTCCTTGATTTCTCTTTCTGCTGCTTCATTATGGGTGTATAGAGATGCCACCGATTTCCGTATGTTAATTTTGTATCCTGTGACTTTGCTGAATTTGAGTATCAGTTCCAGCAATTTTTTGGGTGGAAACTTTCAGGTTTTCTACAAGAGTATCATGGAATCTATGAATAGTGAAATTTTGACTTCTTCCTTGCTGTTTTGGACACCTTTTATTTCTTTTTGTCGTCTAAATGTTGAGACTAGGACTTCTAGTAATAGGTTATAAAACAATGATCAGGGTGGACATCCCTGTCTGCTTCCTGACCATAGAGGAAAAGCTCTCAGTTTTCCCTATTGAGGATGATATTAGCTGTAGGTCTTTTGGAAGTGGTCTTTATGATGTTGAGGTCTCCCAACTTTGTTGAGGGTTTTTATCAAGAATGGATGCTGTACTTTGTCAAATATTTTTCCTATATCTGTTGAGAGAATCATGTGGTTCTTATACTTTCTTTTGTTAATGTGGTGTATCATGTTGATTGATTTGCAGATATTGAACCACACTTCCAGCCCAAGAATAAATCCAACTTGATCATGGTGAATGATTCTTCTAATGTACTGTTTGTTGGATTTGATTTGCTAATATTTTTTTGATAATTTTTCCATCCATGTTCATCAGGAATATTTTTTTTTCTGCTTTTGGAATCACTGTAATGCTGACTTCATAGAATAAGTTTGGAAGTTGGCCTTCCATTTCTATTTTTTGGAACAGTTTGAGAAGAATAGGTATTAACTCTTCTTTAATATTTGGTAGAATTCCCCCGGGAAGCCATCTGGCCTTGGACATTTGTTTGTTGGGAGATTTTTAATTACTGATTCAACTTCTTTGCTGGTTATCAGCCTGTTCAAGTTTTCTATTTCTTCCTGTTTCAGTTTTGGTTGTTTATATTTTTCTCAGAATTTAACCATTTCTTCCAGATTGCCCAATGTGTTGGCATGGAATTTGTATAATATTCTCTTATAACTGTTTTTCTGTGATGTTGGTTGTGATATTTCCTGTCTCATTGTTACTTTATTTATTTGGGTCCTTCTCTCTTCTTTTTGACAAGACTGGCTAGGGGTTTATCAATATTATTAAATTTTTCAAAGAACCAGCTCCTAGTTTCATTGATCTGTTCTACTCTTTGGTTTGTTTCTATATCATTAATTTCTGCTCTAATCTTCACTATTTTTCTTCCTTTGCTATTTCAGGCTTCTTATGCTTTTCTTTTACTAACTCCTTTAGGTGTAAGGTTAGGTTGGGTATTTGAGATTTTTCTGGCTCCTTGAGGTAGGCTTGTATTGCTATTTTAGGAATGCTTTTGTTATATCTCAAAGGTTTTGGACCATTGTGTTTTCATTTTTATTTGTTTCCATATGTGTGTATGTGAGTGTGTGTTTTGTGTGTGTGTGTGTGTGTGTGTGTGTGTGTGTGCGCGCGTGCGCATTTCTTCTATAACATTCTGGTTAACTCACTTATTCATTAATAAATATTCTTTAACATCCTTGGATTTGTGGTCTTTGCAAATTTTTTTCTTGTGGTTGACTTCAAGTTTCATAGTGTTGTGGTTGGAAACTATGCATGCTATGATTTCAATTTTTTATACTTGTTGAGGCCTGACTTGTGACCCAGTAGGTGATCTATATTTAAGAACATCCCATGTGCCTTGAAAAGAGTGTGTAATCTGCTGATTTAGGGTGAAATATTCTTTTTTTAAATTTTTTAAAATTTTATTTATTTTGAGAGATAGAGCAGAGGAGGGACAGAGAGAGAGAGAGAGGGAGAGAGAGAATCCCAGGCAGGCTCCATGATGTCAGCATGGAGCCGGATGCAGGGCTTGAACTTACAAACCGTGAGATCATGACCCGAGCCTAAATCAAGATTTGGATGCTTAACTGACTGAGCCAGGTCCCCCTAGGGTGAAATATTCTAAATATATCTGTTAAGCCCATCTGGTCCAGTGTGTTATTCAAAGCCATTGTTTCCTTGTTGATGTTCTGCTTAGATGATCTATTGTTGTAAGTGGGGTGTTAAAGCCCCCTACTATTATTGTATTATGATCAGTGAGTTCCTTTATGTTTGTAACTGTTTTATATATTTGGGTTCTTTAAAGTTGGGGGCATTAAGTATTTATAATTGTTAGATATACTTGTTGGATAGTTCCCTTTATTATGATATAGTGCCCTTCGTCTCTTGTTACAGTCTTTGGTTTAAAATCTAGTTTGTCTTCTAGAAGTATGGCTACTCTGGATTTCTCTTGATGTTCATTAGCATGATAAATGGTTCCCCATCTCCTCACTTTCAATCTGCAGGTGTCTTTACATCTAAAATGAATCTCTTGTAGGCAATATATATTGGTCTTTTTTTTTTCTTTTTTGATTCATTCCAATACTTTATGTCTTTTGAATGGAACATTTAATCCATTTACATTCAGCATGATTATTAATAGATACAAATTTAGTGCCATTGTATTACTTGTTAAGTCACTGTTATGGAGATGTTCTGTGTTCCTTTCTAGTCTTTGTTGCTTTGGTCTTTCCCACTCAGAGTCTCCTTTAATATTTCTTGCAGGACTGATTTAGTAGTCACAAACTCCTTTAGTTTTGCTTATCTGGGAAACTTTTTATCTCTCCTTCTATTCTGCATGGCAGCCTTGCTGGATAGAGTATTCTTGGCTGCATTTTTTTTTTCCATTCAGCACACTGAGTATATCATGACACTCACTTCTAACCTGACAAGTTTCTGTGAAGAAATCTGCTGCTAATTTGATTTGTCTTACCTTGTAGGTTAGGGATTTCTTTTCCCTTGCTGCTTTTAGGATTTCTTCCTCATCTTTCTATTTTGCAAATTTAACTATTATATGTATTGGTGTTGGCCTGCTTTTGTTGATTTTGATGGGAGTTTTCTGTGCCTCCTGGATTTGAATGTCTGTTTCCTTCCCCAGATTAGGGAAGTTTTCAGCTATAATTTTCTCAAATAAACCTTCTGCTACTTTTTTTCCTCTCTTCTTCTTCCAGGACTTCTATGATAAGAATGTTATTACACTTTATGGAGTTGCTGAGTTCCCTAAGTCTGCATTTGTGATCCAGTATTTTTCTTTCCCTCTTCAGCTTCATTATTTTCCATAATTTTATCTTTTATATCACTTATTCCTCTACTTCTTCCATCTTTGTGGTCATTACATCCAGCTTCACATCTTGGTTATAGCATTTTTTCTTTCAGCCTGACTAGTTTTTAGGTCTTTTTTTAATCTCTGTAGTAAGGGACTCCCTGGTGTCTTCAATGCTTTTCTCAAGCCCAGCTAGGATCCTTGTGATTGCTGCTTTAACTATGAATCAAGCATATCACTTATATCTGTTTCAAGTAGATCCCAGGCCATGGCCTTTTCTTGTTCTTTCTTTTGGGATGAATTTGCATCTTATCATTTTGTCTAGGTCTCTGTCTCTTCTGTGTTTTAGGAAAGACAGTTATGTTTCCTGCTCCTGAGAGTAATGGTTTTATCAAGATGAGGTCATATATTGTCCAGGGCCTGGTGCCTCACGAAGTGTTTCTGGAGTATGCTATATGCACTCTGCTGCTGTGTTTTAGCTGCTTTCCCCCCCTCAGGTCAGAACTCTGCAGAGTTTCTTTTTGCCTGCAGTGGAGAATGTTGGGATTTGACTAGTGTGGTGAGTTTTAAATAGGTGTGCTCTTGTCTGCTTGTTAAAAGAGTCCTGATCCTATTTCCACTATGGTTGAAGTTTGTAGCACTCTATGGTTAGTAAGTAGTGGGTGTAGGGGATTGTGCTGGTCTTCTCTGGAGGTCTCCCCTCTGGTTCTCAGATATACTAGCTCTAGTAAAAAAAGCACCTGCACGCTGTGGGGTGACAGGGCTTGGTGTAAGTGTTTCAGGCCTCCTCTGTTGGTGCTGTGCTGCTCACTTAAGTCAGTCAGTGCTGATGAGTGGGGAAAAATGGTGCCAGCCCCCTCCTGGAAGGGGAGTTCATGCCTGTCACAATTTCCCCTTATGCGTCCCAGGCATCCCTAAGATCTCTGCCTCCACTCTGTGTCTTGGCTATCTGCCCACTCAGCAGTGCAGCACACCTGTGTTTTATTTCAGGCACACCAGCTGAGTTTCAAAACTCTAAACTTTAGAGACCCGGAATGATGCGGACCCACACTGGTCCTGTGGGGGAGGGTCTCGCCACTCTGGGGCTGGTGCTGGTTTGTGCAAAAGGGCAGTTGCACCAACATGCAGGAGCTTGGAGTTTAAAGTGCAGCAAAAAGCCTGAGTCCAGGTTAGCTGTCCTCAGCAGGTGCTTCTGCTCCTATGCTTAAGGGGTGGGGGAATGCAATGATGCCTACACTGTCTTTTCTCCCGTGAGAGGCAGAGCCACCTCTCCCAGATGTTCCCTGAGAAGGGGGAACTGTCTCTCCCAGTGTGTTCCAGGTGATCCTCATATCGTGCTGTCCACCCTCAGGCCTCTGCATTCCTTCTCCACAGGAAAGTGCAGAGTTTAAATGCTGTCAAAATTAAATTTGCTATATTTAAACTGTATTATTTCTCAACTTCACATTCATAGCTATTATCTAAGAGGAAAAAGTTTAAGAAAATATTAAATTGCTCCTCTGTGATGATGATGTCATAAAGCAAAGCAAAAACAAGTATCCTTGCATATTGCTAATGACAGCATGATTTTTTACAATGGGAAAACAACATGGCAATTTCACAGCTTTGCATAAACTCAACAGAATTTAAAATATGTTCACACAAAATCCTGCACATAAATGTTCACAAGAGTACAATGCATAATAACTAAATGGGTAAACAACTCAAATGCCCATTAGATAATGAAGAGATAAATAAAAGTACTATACCTACACAGTGGAATATTATTCAGCCATATAAAAGAGGGAAATACTGATACATGCTACACTGTGGATGAATCTTGAAACCTTATGCCAAAGAAGCCAGAAACAAAGACCACATACTGTATGATTTCATTTTTATAAAGTATCTTATGAAGGCAAATCTAAATCAATACAAAGAGAAAATAGATTGGTGGTTTCCACGGGCTATGGGAAAGGAGAATGGACCGTGATTGCTAATGGATATAGGATTTCTTTTTAAGGTGATAAAAATATTCTGGAATTAGATAGTGGTGATGATTGCACAATCTTGTCAATATGCTAAAAAGTACTGAATTGCACATTTTAAGAAGGTGAATTAAGCTTGTGTAGGAACATATTCTGCAGAGTTAGAATAATTAACAGATATATAAAAATGGTTAGTTCAGGATATTTGTCATGACAAGCAGTTGATAACAACATTAAAAAACATCAAAAGAGAATCTCTGAATACATCCTAAATTATAATAACAAAACTGTCAGTGTGCTTACGCCATACTAGGTTTTGGTTAAGCGCTCTGCATATATGGTCTTTTTATTAATTGTATCAACCTATTTTTGGTAGATATTTATTAAGTTCCTCATTCTGTAGGAAAAGAAACAAAGGTATGAGAGACAGTGACATGCCTAAAGTGGCACTGTTTGCATTCCATACCTTGATCAACAACGACACTTTGGAAAATGCAATTCTGCTAAGCAGAGTAAGTGGATTCTGCATGTCTTGTTACACAAGGGTGTTTAGACTAATATACTGGGAAGCAATAGAGCACTGTAATCATGTGTTCTGGGGCCACAAAGCAATGTATTACATCCCAGATCTGACATATGTTGGCTCAATCATTGGGAAATGTATTGAATTCCCTGTTCTCAGTTCCTTCTTAGTCAATGAAATTAGGATGATGTTTTCTAAGTTATTATTATTTGATTATTATGTGAAATAACTTGAATGAAATGGTTAGCACAAATTGGAATATAGTAGACCCTATGCAATGGTTAATTTTGTGTGTCAATTTGAGTAGGCCACATTATCCAGACATTTCATCAAATATTATTCTAGATACTTCTCTGAAGGTATTTTTAAGGATGACATCAACATTTAAATCAGCAGACTTTGAGTAAAGCAAATTACAATATTATTTTCCATGATATGAGTGAGCCTCATCTAATTAGGTGAAGATCTTAATGGAAGGAAGATTGATATCCCTGGAAAAAGAGGAAATTCTGACAGTAGACTACCTTTGAATGAAAACCGAAACTCTTCTGTGGGTCTTTTAGCCTGCTCGCCAACCTTGTAAATTTTGGACTTGCCAGCCTCCAGTTGTGTGAGCCAAATTCTTAAAATAAATCCCTCATTCTCTCTTTCTCTCTCTCCTCCCCGCCATACGCCTCTCCTCCTCACACATAAACACATACACAGACATATACAGACACCCTATTGGTTCTGTTTCTCTGGAGAACCCAGAATAATATACCCTAATAAAGTTTGTTATTATTAAGAAGAAAGATACATTGCCAAAAATATATTTTACAATCCCATTTTTGTAAATAATAAAGTTTGTGTTTATACACATACCTGTTTCTTATAGAGAAAAATGTTGAAAATGCATATGGGGTGAATAATGGAGAAGTGGTTTCAGACTTTCTGTTTTGTGTACATCTGTGTGGCCTGTTGTGATTCATTAAACATATGGCTCTTGTAGTTTGAAGGAAAATGCATATGAAATATTTAAACTTAAAAAATTAAAAAACCAACAAAGCATAAAACAATGATTACAAACAAAGCATCTAGGAAGAATCTGTTATGTCAATTTGTAGGCAAGGTTACCCTCAGTTGGGCCATATTGAAAGTGAAATGCTAGCAGGAGGAAGGACGGAGTGGTGTTGTGGTCCAAACCCAGACATACAGGTAGAGAATTAGTAGAAAAATCAATGCAATACTGGAATTATCACTTCCCCCCCCCCCCCCGAGTCCTCTCTTGGTTTCCAGATACCATTTGTTTTTGTGAATGATTTGCAAAAGTTCTTTAGAGATTCTTATTTTACATAATAATGTCTAAACCGAAACTGACAGAATGAATGCCTGTTTGAACTGCCTGTATAAGAGAATTCAGTATACTGAGTAAAATATCTTCAGCTAATATTTTGATTATCAGGTGAACTGACATATAACATTTATTTTGTTGACATTTGCCTAAACTCTCTAAAAGGTCTCCCTAATAAACAGGCTAATGTTTCTAAGAAAAAAAATGACTTCTTCCTTTTGGTTTTGAAGATCTATAATTTTTTGCTTTAGCCCATATCTGAAAACTAATTCCTGGTGAAAAGTCATATAGAAAATTGATAGCAAAGCCACAAATAGAATCTAGTAATTCTTATTTTCAGGTTCAGACTTTAATCATTGAACCAGACGAGTTGCCACTTTCTCTGACTGATCACCCTTAGCATTTAATCCTTCTTCCAAGATTCCCATTTTTAGAGGTGACATAATTCACAACTTCTGCATGGCTCACATGACAGACAAAGGCATGTGTGGGATTAATTTGCTGAGGATGACAAAAATTACAAAACTGAAATGGTTTGGGAGAATAAACCCAAAGTATGCTTCATATTTTTGAATGGAAAATTGCCAAGAAAATGACAAAGATATGCAATGTGTCACTGCAATAATCTGTAGCTTCACTTACTCTATCAAATGTGTACGGTGGTTGGAAAATAGATAGCAAGAAATTATTTACCAGAGATGCTGATGCATAAAGACATATTCAAACTTGAAGAATACATTTCTATCAGCTTGAGGGCTTATGTCTTCAAACCTGCAAGAGCTAAATATTCTATATCCTGAAATTAGTATCCTAAGCTCCATGTAATAGCATAAAAAATGCAATAGCCAGAGTAACAATGCACAGCTGCCACCATGGATTCCAGGGTGTTGTGTATATTCTAAAGGGTGTGGATGCACCTGCTTCCTGAACTGAGGTTAGCAATGGCTGTTGCTTCTTATCCTCAAGCCCAGGACTTGATACCATTATTTGTTCCATAAAACGTAAGACGGGGGAACAGTATAAGATGCTATTAAAAAGTGATGCATTTCAAATTGAATAATGATTTCTTGTTTGTAATAGAGGTAAGATTATTTTATCTTTTTTTAAAAAAATTATACTGCATTCACCCATCTCATTTAATAGCTCAGCAAATTAAAACACTCTTCTCAATATTCACAGTAAAACATCCATGTCTGATTAAACCTCTGATGAATTGAAATTGGAAGAGATTTAATATCAAGTCTAGATTAAACTTCATCGTACTTATTTTTTATATATAGTTTCATAATATTGTGGTTTGTGTAGGTATGTGTTTGTGTGTTTTCCATTTTATTTTACCATGATTTAGAATCTTTTTTTTAATGTTTCAATATTTCTGAGAGGAAGAGAACACAGGTAGTGGGGAGAGGCGGAATGGAAGGAAGACACAGAATCCGAAGCAGGCTCCAGGCTCTGAGCTGTCAGCACAGAGTCCCCACACAGGGCTCAAACCCATAATTTGTGAGATCATGACCTGAGCCGAAGTCAGATGCTCAACTGACTGAACCACCCAGACACCCCTCTAGCATGATTTAGACTAGAAGATTAGACTTATGTAAGAAGATAGCAATGGCAGGGTCTTACATGCATAGATCTGTTATACGAATTAGAAATAGCACACCTGAATGCTTATCTTGTGAGTGTCCGGTGTTAATGTCATTCATCTGCTCACTGCTGTGTAGTAGTGTAAAAAGACACATATAAATGTCCTTGCAAAGTCTGCTTTTGCAAGAGATGCTGCTTACCTAGTATGTCCAGAGTGGGTACCATAATTATACTTATAACGGGATCCATACTGTCCGTAGTTGTTGTTAATAATATCTAAAAGTCTTCTATCACAAAGACCTTATAAACTTTAAAAATGGGCTGAATAAAATCATAAGATAGAGTTTACATACGCAGAGCATGTATACATATATACATACTCAGCCAAGTATATCTTAACTTTGGAAAAGGTATCTGAGACTATATCAATCATTTTTTTCTTCTGAATCCTGGTTTTGTATCATATGATGTTACCTATTGAAATCTCATATTATTTCAAATCCCACCCATTACTCCATTAAAATTGTCATGTCTCTGTTTTTATGTTTTTTTTATTTGCTTTAGTATTTATTCCTTGAATATCATATTCTGGATTCCATTGTTAGTCCTTTACATATGATTTTTAATAACATCATGTTCTCAGAGAACCCAGCTTTTAGTTTGAAATGAGAGATCTAAAGTTCCATTTTGGATGAAAATTTTTGATATTCATACATATTAAAGTTTGAAAGAAGTAGGCAGTTTGATAAGTGAGTTTCGAGTTCAGGGAAATGGTTAGTTACGCCTGTAAAATAAGCATCAATGTCAAGCTCTAGAGTTTCAATATTTACAGGTAGGGAAGAAAAGAGGCCAGCAAAGGGGAAGGCATATGGAAGCAGGGGTATAATGGTATCCCAAATGCCAAGTAAGTATTATAGGATGAAAGGAATGAGGAATAGCCAAGTAGAACTGAAAGCCAGTAAGCTGTGGCTTATAATTAGCCATTGGATTTGGCTCTGTGGAGTTGTTATGAACTTGATAAAGCAGTTTCAATGGGGGAGTAGAGATGAAAGGCTGATTACTGTAAATTAAGGAATGAAAAAAAGATGAGGAAGTGGAGAAAAGTGTGGAACATTCTTTCACTTAGCTTTGCAATATTCAAGAAAAAAGGAAAAATAATTGAAATACTAAATAGATCAAGACCTTTGTCAATTTCTTAAGAATTTTTGGATGCTATAATATAGAACTACTAGCAAACACAAACATGAAAATAATAAATATTCTGGTCTCAGAGAGTTATATAAGATTATTTGTGCCACTCATACTAATGCCACATAAGGAAAGATTAGTTTTTAAAATTATTTTTAATTTTTATTTTATTTCTGAGAGAGAGAGAGAGAGAGAGAGGAAGAGGAGAGATTAGTTTTTAAAGATCTGGATATGGAGTTTTGCCTTTTGGCCCTCTATAATTTTTAGTTATCTTTAAGTATCTGGCAGGCAATGTAGAAAATGAAGAAAAGCAACTAATCATAAACATTTGAACAATACAACATGTTTAAAATCTAATTTTAATTTTATTATAAGTCATTCAAATAAATACAGGGTTATAACAAATTGCATATTAGCACATGTTGCATAATCCTTTGAAGTGTTAAGAATTTCCTTCTATTAACCATGGGATTGTGAGTTATGGTAAAGTATTTTTTATATTATTTTTATACTTTTCTATTCCAGAAAAAAATCTATTCAGAAAAAAAGTACAGGAGTCTGCCACCTTAGGGTGGTTTATTAGGTATATCAAGAGAAAAATCCAGTGAAATTTAAACATGTCAATGAACTTAATTTATTTTATCACATTTGTGTTGTTATTGCTTTTAAACTGAAAAATATATAAAACTTTATAATTTGGTCTACATAAAGATATCTTTATCTCTATATTATTTTGTATAATTTACAAAATTATTTGTAATTTGTATAAATTTACACAAGTTACCAGTGTGGATGCCTCGTTAGTAATATATTTTTTCCTCATGAAATAGTGAAATACAGACTTTAAATCTTTACCATCTCCCTATCTCCCATCTAGCAGAGCAACAAGGACAAATGTGCTGGTCTCCTTGTGGTAATAATAGTAACATTGATTATTTTATCTTTCAGCTGGACCTCAGCTTTCTTTGACAAGTTCATTCCTGAATCTTTTTCTATAAAGTTAGTAATTACTTTTTATAGACTTCCACATAGTATTTCAAGGGAAAGCATTCACTCAGTTATATTAGATATAAATCTTTTGCTGTATATTTTTGGAACGATTTCTAGGAAATCCCGAACTCTGTGTACAAAGGAGATTTTTCAGGACACTCACCCTTTAAAAGACTTTCCTTTGAATGATGCTTGTGATGTTATATTGGGGTGGAGATGCACTGTTCCTGCACTGGTAACATCACTAGCACCTAG
This sequence comes from Panthera uncia, assembly GCF_023721935.1. Taxonomy (NCBI): domain Eukaryota; kingdom Metazoa; phylum Chordata; class Mammalia; order Carnivora; family Felidae; genus Panthera; species Panthera uncia. The sequence continues at coordinate 55,281,073 of NW_026057576.1, forward strand.
GAACTTGTTAGACATACAAATCCTCAAGTCTAACACCAGACCTAATGAATCAGAAACCCTGTGGGAGCGACTCAGGACTTCATGGTTTAACAAGCCCTTCAGGTTATTCTGATGTTTGCTAAACTTTGAGATCCTTTGCACAAAGGAAAACCATAGTATAATTAACTGAATCGTTTTGCTTTTTTAAAAACTGTTTTCAGAAAGTTGAACATCATTATGATTTTCCCTTTCTGTCCATGAAATTTGTATAGTCTGTATCAGCTGAAAAATTATTCGTAAATTATACAAAGATTAAAGAAATTAAATGCATTGCTCCATTTGCCTTTAGTAAAATTCAAAATTTTATTTCTTGGATTGTTTCTGCTGGTATTATTCACATGTTAAGTTTAGGCACACCTCATATGTTATTTTTTCCTTCTAATTATAATTTAATATTGTGGAAAGACTGTTCTTTCACTTTATTAAAAATTACCAAAAAATTATAATCTGTGACTATCACAGTGAAATTATACCTATATTTTTATATACATACAAATATATATAATTATAAATATAAATAAATAAATATATATGCCATTCACTTAGCTGTTTTCTATGTTATACACTGGACAGGAGATAAGGATACAGGCTCAAAACCTAATTAAGGCTTCTCTGACCTTCCTTCTTATGAGTTTATATGCTAATCTTGGAAGTATGACAAGTTCTAGAGGAAAAATGTAAGGCCATGTCTGTCATCATTAGGTTAGAATTCTCTTAGCATGTTTAATAATTTTATTATGTCTGAAGATGCTGAAGATACTCGGATACAAAGGGGCATGGCTTAGTACCTATCTAATAGGAAGCAACCAAAATGGAAAAGATAACACTTTCTGAAATTACAGAGGCCTTTCTGTAAAGAAGGATCCTGAAACACAGCTTAACATTGGCATAGTGAGGGCTTCAATAGGATAGTGCTTACTCCTTGCCAGTGTTTAGGATGGGAAAGGAGCCTTGGGAATAACAGAACCCACAAACCTGTGTGGGTGAATAAGCCTAACACACCAGTCAGGTGATAGTACTAAAATGAAGCATCACTAAGGAGAAGTTAAGTGTACTATCAGTAGAATTAATGGAAGGTAATACAGCTAAAAAGACCCATATGAGCAAATGAGAAATATCCCCCTGGGGGCTCACAGGAAAAACTGGAACATATTTTAAAATTTATCTGGAGTTCCTTCTATATAGCAAATGGATGACTGGTAGAGAAAAGCTTATCACAAATAATGCAGCCTCATTTTTATTCCCTGACTGATCTGGTGGTCCACACAGATAACATTTACATTAGTGTCCAAATAGCCAGTAGGCATTGGTAAGCTGGAGTGGGGTTGTGTCTAAATACAGTATTCTCTTGAAGAATATTGGATACTTCTTTCTGTTTATAATGACATGATGAGACTGAATTGCAACCTTTGAACAGTTGTCCAGCTATGGCTTGATGGTTTTTCTTTCCCCTATTAAATACGTTATCTTCTCCTAGGGATTACTTTTCTATTACCTGACTCTTTTTCTTCTTTCCCCTTTTCTTAATAAAAACATAATAATACCTCCTTTTAGCTTTTTATCTATTTTCTTTCACACTATATTTAGTGGGAAGGTTATGTGGATCTAGGCTGACCATGTTGGATGTTTAAGGCTGGTATAAGATGAGAATGTCTGTTGGCTACAACCAAGGAATGCGAGAGTGGTTAAATAAATAGAAGCAGATATTCTTCCTTCCTTCCTTCTTTCCTTCCTTCCTCCCTCCCTCCCTCCTTTTCTTTCTTTCAAGGCAAAGAGGACCTGAGGAATATATGAGATTCAAAATATGGAACTGAAGGCTCCAAAAGCTGGAGCAGACAAGATCAAGCCCCGTGAGACTGGAAATGATGTGCAGGAATGTTGTCTGTGTAGGTAACAGAAAAAATAGGCATTTGACTCTGATGAATCCATTACATTTTTCTTCTAAAGAGCAACATTGAGAAAGACCTCAAAGATGAAAAAATATCATTTGGCATTTTAATTAATGGTTTGCTAACTTTTAGAATCAAAGCTCCTTTGTGTATAATTATTTTATAAGAAAATTTATCATATCACTCAGATTGACATATCCTAAATTCACATGTCTAGTCATACATATGTAATCTGCTAAAATCTGTTAAATGAAGATGTATCAATATCATGTAGATTATATTATAGAAACTAAGCCTGTGTCTGTAAATTAGGCCATATTTTCATACGGTGTCTAATGTTCAACAATAACTATGGGTATTTTAGGAAACATTTTTATGCATATTTATTTATTTTGAGAGAGAGAGAGAGAGAGAGAGAGCACATGTAAGTGGTAGAGGGACAGAGGGAGAAGGAGAGGGAGAACCCCTGTTGTCAACACAGACCTGGATGTAGGACTCAAACTCACAAACCATGAGATCATAACCTGAGCCGAAACTAAGAGTCGCACGCTTACCAACTGAGTCACCTGGGAGCCCCAACTTTCCTTTTTAATATATTCGTCAGAAATATTTGAATGTGTGATATATATCTTCATCTTGTCTTATAACTGTCACAAGCCATAAAAGCATCTGATAAACGTATTATATTTAGGGTAACCCTAATGGGCTTAAATTACTGAAGACAGGTGCCTCCTGGAAAATGCAGCATTATATATTTGATTTGCATACCTTTTCTTTGTGGCTAAGTGCATTAATATGAGTGCTAAAATGCTTTTATTTTCTTTCCATGCTTAAAGACGTGGTGCCAAATGAAATATATTTCATAAAATAAATTATGGAAACATGCCTACCAAGGCTGAATGGTGTCATTGAAAAAATATATATATTTGAACATATTACATTTATTGTGTTTATTTTGTATGTGAAAGGTTAATTATATCAGAGGCTTAGTTGTAATTCCAAATAACAAAGCCATATATCCATAAGTCAGAAAAGGGTGACTAAGAATCCCATTAACTAATCCATTACATTAGCTAGTTATCATTAACCCAATAGCTGGCACAACGCTGACAGAGCTTAAAGCCAAGTAGTTATCACAGTCACAGAGATCAACTCAATGAACCAATTTATGTTTAAGTTATAGACAAACTATTGATTTTAAAACCTACCTCATTGGACTCACCTCTGTAGAAGCTAGCCAATGCTATATTATTAAGTGGATATATATGAAATCTCCAAGAAAAAATATTAGTAACTTTTATAAGATAGATCATAAATTTGCAATTAAGCAGAAACACCTTTGTGTTTTCCTATAGGATATCAAAATATTTCTAAACACCAAAGGTTTTATAATTTCATTAGCATTCTGAGAAAAATAGCCCTACTAGAAACAAAACTCAAAATATCTACACAGAAAATTTCGAAGATACAACCCTTCTTTATGGGAAAATGGCAACCACACTGTTTTCCAAATACACCTCTCTGGGGCATATCCCACATCTCATCATATTCCATCCCTAACTTTATTCCTCATCTTAGTCCAATCTGGTCCAAGTTCCCCCATCAAACTTGCTCTCTTCAAGGTCAGAATCTCTATTTTTCCAAATCCATTGGATGCTTTAGCCATTTCACTCAGGTTCTAAACAACATCTGATAATATTAATTACTCTGTCCTCTTCATGCTCCACATATACATATATACTTATAGTATATATATACATATATACTTATAGTATATATATACATATATACTTATAGTATATATATGTATAATATTCACAATGAATGAAAAATACACAGTCATTTAGTTACATTCAGAGCAAGGAAAAATTAATACAGATGTTCAAGACAAGTGGTTATACACTTATACTAAGACACAGGTATTTTTTTTAAACTTTTGAAAGATGTTTATATTAAGAGTATTTTAACATGAAGGAAGAAAAGTAGCTTAAGCTTCTTTTAGCCTCAATATGGGTGTATGGGTATACACGTGGTAAAGTGATACCGTTGCAGTTATCAATTTTCTATTTTCGTGTAGTTTGTATATGTCTGAGGATATAAAGTTGTTTTGTAAAAATCCAGAAAATCATTTTGTATTAAAGAATATGAAATTTAAAGTGTAAATAGAGTGGATCTCAAAATCATAGTCTTCAAGATCCATTCGAAATACACAATTATTTTTGGATTCTGAAATCCAGAAAACAATTCAGATACAGAGTTTCAAACTCTATTTTCATAAATGTGGGAGAGAATAATAGTGCCTATTGCTCTCAGCCAAATACAAATTGCCTTATTACTTCATTGCTCTTAAAATTCATACTCAGAATTATGTTCTTTTGTGTTTTCTGACATCACTGTTCTGATTATGAAAAAGACTTACGTCTTTTCTTGGGTCATGGGGCTTCACTCTTATCAAGATCTGTAGCAATTTCCCCTTAAGATACATTTCCCAGGGACTTTTTATCTCTTTCCCAAGTAAAAAAGAGCTAATAATTGTGGCTTTTATCATCTTTGTCCTACTAATTTCCCTTTTTATCCATTTTCCTACTCCAGAGGATATTCATAATTTAGTTATTTTTTGTTTCATGAAGGCAGTAACATACATTATCACAAAACTCAACTGAATAATCCAGAATGATTATAGCAGGTTAGTATTTGCTTAGTCCATGAATCAGAAAATAGGACCTCATCTCAATGTAGCTACTATTTATCTATATAAACTGTTTACAATTTTGGCTTTAATTTCCTAACCCTCAAAACAAAATCAATTGTCCAAGGTAGCTTTCAACTCTAATAGCTACTGACCTGACAATTATATGATATGAAAATGTTATTCCCTCTTAAGATACAAATATAACTCATTTTATTGCACTTGGATGTTATTGCACTTCACATGTAGTATAAACAGGTTTGTGGCAACCCTGCATTTAGCTAGCCTATGTGTATCCATATTTTCCAATAACATTTGCCATTTGCTCACTATGTGTTTCTCTGTCATATTTTGGTAATTCAATGTTCTAAACTTTGTCATTATTATTATATTTGTGGTGGTGATCTGTGATCTTTTATGTTACCACTGTAATTATTTTGAGGTGCCACAAACCACACCCATTTACAACTCAACTTAATCAATAAATGTGTCTGTTTTGACTGTTTCACTGACCAACCATTTGCCCATTTCCCTCCCTCTCCTTGGGCTTCCTTATTCCCTGAGACACAACAATATTGAAATTGGGCCAGTTAGTAAATCTATAATGGGTTGGAAGTGCTCAAGTGAAAGGAAGAGTCCTATGTCTTTCACTTTAAATCAAAAGCTACTAATGATTCAGTTTAGTGACGAAGATAGGCTGAAAACTAGGCCTCTTGCATCAAACAGTTGGCCAAGTTGGGAATGCAAAGTTCTTGAAGGAAATTGAAAGTGTTAATGTAGTGAACACATATATGACAAGAAGTGAAACAGGCTTATTGTCGATATGGAGAAAGTTTTAATGATCTGGATAGATCAAACCAGCCACAACATTCCCTGAAACCAAAGCCTAATCCAGAGTAAGGACCTAACTCTCTTCAATTCTATGAAGGCAGAGAGAGGTGATGCAAAGCTGCAGAAGAAAATCTGAAGCCAGCAGAGGTAAGTTCATGAGGTTTAAGGGAAGAAGTCATCTCTGTAATGTAAAAATACAAGGTAAATCAGCAAGTGCTGAAGTAGATGCAGAAGCAAGTTATCCAGATGATCCAAGATAATTACAGAAGGTGGCTACAATAAACAACAGATGTGCAATGTAAACAAAACAAAACAAAATCTTTTAAGTAATGGAATTTAAAAAAAAAATTTTTTTAACGTTTATTTATTTTTGAGACAGAGAGAGACAGAGCATGAACGGGGGAGGGGCAGAGAGAGAGGGAGACACAGAATCGGAAGTAGGCTCCAGGCTCTGAGCCATCAGCCCAGAGCCCGACGCGGGGCTTGAACTCACAGACCGCGAGATCGTGACCTGAGCCGAAGTCGGACATTCAACCGACTGAGCCACCCAAAACAAAATCTTGAAGAAGATCCCATCTAGGACTTTCATAGCTAAAGATGAAAAGTTAATGCTTGGCTTCAGTCAATGCCAGCTTCAGAGGAAAGGATCTCTTGTTAGGGGTTAATATAGCTGGTGACTTTAAGTTGTACCCAATGTTCTTTGACCATTGTGACAATCCTAGGGCCCTTAAGAATTATGCTAAATCTACTCTGCCTGTGCTCTATACATCGAAAAACAAAGTCTGTATGACAGCACATCTGTTTATAACATGACTTACTGAATCTTTTAAGCGCACTGTTGAGAACTAATGCTCAGAATAAAAGATTCCTTGTAAAATATTACTGCTCATGAGCAATGTACCTACTCATTCAAGAGTTCTGATGGAGATGTATGATGAATTAATGTTGTTTTAATGCCTGCTAACATATAACACACAATCTGTAGCCCATGGTTTCAGTAGTAATTCTGACTTCCAAGTCTTCTTTTTGAAGAAATACATTTTATAATACAAATGCTGCCATAGATAGGGATTCCTCTGATGGATCTAGGCAAAGCAAATTGAAAACCTTAACTCATCATTGTAGATATCAGTAAGATGATTTGTGATTCATGGGAAGAGGTCAAAATATCAACATTCAAAGGAATTTGGAAGAAACTGATTTCAACCCTCATGGATGAGTTTGCGGGGTTCAAGAGTTCGATGGAAAAAGTAACTGCACATATGGTGGAAATAACAGAACTAGAAGTGAAACCTGAATATGTGGCTAAATTGTTTCAATCTCACAAAACTTGAATGGATGAGAAGTTGCTTCTTACAGGTGAGCAAAGAAAGTGGTTTTATGAGATAGAATCTATGTCTGATGAGGATGTTTATGAAGATCGTTGAAACTGCAACAAAATTTGGAATATTGCATAACTTAGTTGATAAAGCAGTAGCAGGGTCTGAGAGGATTGACTCCAGTTTTAAAAGATATTTAAAAGATATTCTACTCTGGGTAAAATGCTAACAAACAGCATCACACGCTGGTAAAGGAAGTGCCAACTGATGAGGCAACTGTCACTTTTATTTTAAGAAGTTGCCAGAGCCACCCCAACCTTCAACAATCACTATACTATCAGTCAGCAGCCATCAACATTGAAGCAAGACCCTCCACCAGCAAAAAAGATTGATTGAAAGCTCAGACAACGGTTCACATTTTTCAGGAATAAAATTATTTTTAAATTAAGGTATATATATTTTTTAAATGCAATACTATTGTATACTTAATAGACTACAGTGTAGTGTAAACATAACTTTCATAGGCACTAGGAAACCAAAAATTCATTTGGCTAACTTTTTTGCGATATTTATTTTATTGCAGTGGTGTGAACTCAATCTGGCAATATCTCTGAAATACGCCTATATTCATAACAATTAACAACATTCATTGCATTTAAAACATATGTTCCCTTTGAAAACAATTAGTGCATTTGTCTGTTACTGAAAATCTTTGACGACAGTAATGAATGAAACAAAAGGATTTGTTTCATATATGAACCTAGAATTCTGAGAAATTCCCATTTGTGCTTTGTAAGTCAGTTTAGGATTTGTGCCATTGCTGTTTCCTCCAGGAAGTACCAAGATAAATAGTTCGCATAACATAAATGATTTTCTCCTCTCCTAAGCTGCTGCCCAAATGATCTAAGCCAGGATATTTATGCATGTATGTGTGTGTGTGCGTGTGCGCACGTGTGTCTAAAATAGCTAATGGACATTATTGTTAAGAAATGGCTTGATTTTAGAAAAATTCAAATCATATTTTATTTGTTCAAATACAATCACATTCACTACCTTGAACTTCAATAATTTACAGTCTTTAATATCAAATAGACAATAAGTTAAATATATCTTTAATTAAGTAGACTGGTAAGATAGGTGAATTCTGTACCATAACCAAATCACTATCTCGGCTAGAATCTGAATGGCAATTTTCAGTAATTTTTTTAACTCGTATATTATAGTAAGAACTCAAGACTTAAATTTAATTCATTGATCTAACCAAGCTGTTTTACTAAGACAAGATATTTAATATTATACAATCATTTATTAATTCAATGACTATTATAGTTGGAAGGTATCTTAAATGTTGAAAAATAGGGAGATATTCCTGAAAGTTACCAGAAATTTGAATGTCATTATTGAGCATTATGGTTCCCATCTCAACTGTTTTACATCATTAGACACCTCTAGTATGCTCTTCAGGAGTCTCATTCACATAAAACACAATCATTTTAGTTTCCTTTCCTTTTTTCTTTTTTTAATCCTATAGCATTCTTTCCCTCTTTTTTTATACTACCGATGGAACATTTGCTCAGTCTCAAAAACAGAAGTAAATACTAATTAGAAGTACTTCTGCTTTGTCCACTTCATTCCTTCATATACCCATTTATTCATTCAAACATTCTTTCAAATATTCATTTCATAAACATTTAATGTGTGCTGTCACTATTCCAGGAATAGCTCTAGGTGAATAACAAACACAACTGTATTCATCAGGTACTAATAATTGGAAGCTCTAAGCCCAGCACCACTCGATTCTAAAGCCAGCAACAAGTTCTTAGGTCCTAAGAGATGAAACTTGATATCTGTTATTGTTATATGCTTTGTAGCCATTGTGCTGGGGTAAATCCAGCCACCTGTATACACATTAGACTAAGGAGCTTCCACTAAAATTCTACCTTCCAAATTTACATAAGTGGATGTTTTTCTAAGTTGAATAATCACAGTGTAATTCTATATTAGGACTGGAGTCAAGATCTATTCAAGAAGACCTGATGTAGCTGAAAAATCCAGTATCACCTCTTCAATTATGTTAGTGAAGTATAACAACAGAAGGCATGATGGAAAGATCCACAATGCTGTTATTACAAAATATTCCAAAAGTATTCATGTATATCCAATTGTGTCTGGTCCTGACTTTCTGTCTCATGACAGCCTGAAGGTTACCATCAGTTGAAAAGGAATGCTTCTTTTGGACCTATGACTTTAGTACTTACTAGTGAACCACAGGACTTGTATGTTAGTTCTTTTCCATTGTTGATTCCAGTTTGTGCTTGCTTCCCTGCTCTCTCTCTCTCTCTCTCTCTCTCTCTCTTTCTTGCCTCTCATGAATTCTCAGGTGAGGTAAGACCTAAGATGTTACAATATTTTTGTTCAGAAAGAGGCCCTGATTCTGAACCCTGGTCCCATAGTTAATAACACTCAATTAGAGCTCAATTTGTGTCATGTTTACCAATTGCAGCCAACTTAGAAGTACATAAATACAGTTTGCTAGATGTCAGAGTTCTTTGCTGATTTCATCTATCAACAAGGAAATAATCTGTTTCCAATAAAATAGATACTTCTCAAGAATTTTTGTGAGAATACAAAAACCAAATATGACATAACTGACATGCACTAAAAATGCTTTATGCTCATATATTGTATTTCCCTATGTTTATAAAAAAATACTGAATTTCTATTAATTCATTTGACTAGTGATCCTCAATGTTCCTTCCCATATAATGATTTCTGTATTTTTTTATTTTAGAAAAAAGGCCTTCCTAAGACTTATGTTTAATGCAGAGATGTTAACCTAAAAGAAGGAATTATTTTCTGTAGAGAATAACTCACAAAAATAACTTTATAGTTGTAGAAATGTAGAATTTTTACTCATAATGTATACAGGATTCAGATATGAGAGGTAGGCTTGAAAGAGCAAATTAGAGTCAGATTTTAAAAGGCCTTTTATTTCAGTTTAATGAGCTAAATTCATCCTGACAGAATTTTTCCCTATTACCGAATAGAAATATCACTTTAAAAATTACTTTTCATCAACTATCTTTCAGGTTGTATGCACATGTGTTTCGTGCATTGCTAAAATCAAATGCTTGCTATATGAGGGGTTTTAAACATGCCTTATTTTGGTTTTATAGGGCCCTCAGCAAAGGATGGATTTACCTTTAACCTTCTAATAACCTATATCCAGCATCCTTCCTCACAGTCAACTAAATTGAGAAAAATAGGATTTGTGTATTATACTCAGATCCACAACTAGAATTTTCAACTACTGGCCTCTTTGACAGCCAGTTTATCATTCATTATTATTTTTTTTGAAACTAAATAAAGTTAGCTTTCTTCATAACCAGATTAGCAGGTTATTTCTAAGTGTCTATTAATGGGTATTTTGTTCCATGAAAAATAGTCCAAAATATTGTTTTTAAAGAGAACTGTGGAAATATCATGGGGACATGAGGGCCACTATAATGTTAAGAATGTTTATATCTGTATCACTTTATATTTTATGAATCATATTCTCATGTGTTATCTCATTTAATTTTCAACATAACCACTTACAGATTTTCTTCAGTTTTATAGAGAGGTAATTGACATTATGTGAGTTAAAGGTATATAACACATTGATTTGATATACTTACATATTGCAAAATGCTTACCAACATAGACTTAGCTAACACTTCCATTAGGTCACATAATTACTTTTTTTTTTTTTTTTTTTTTTTGGTAAGGACCTTTAAGATTTATTCTTTTAGCAACTTTCAAGTATATAATACAGTATTATTAGCTATAATCACTATATTGCCCATTAAATGCTTAGGACTAACTCATTCTATAACTAAAAATTTTTACTTTTTGACCATTTCCCCTTTTCTGTCATCTTCAAGGCCCTGATAACCGCCATTCTACTCTGTGTGTCTACAGGTTTGGCTTTTTTTAGACTCCACGTATAAGTGACATCATGCAACATATGTCTTCTCTGATTACCTGACTTAGCAAAATACCCTCAGGTTGCATCTATGTGTGGCAAACAGCAGGATGTCCTTCTATCTCATGGCTGAGTAATACCCCACTGTATGCATACACACCACATCTTTATCCATTCATCCATTGACTGACACTTAGGTTATTTCCATATTTTGGCTACTGTGAATAATGGTGCAATAAACTAAGAGTGTAGATATTTCATTGATATCCTGTTTTTATCTCCTATGGATACAAATCTAGAAAAGGGATTGCTAGATTATATGTTAGTTCTATTTTTAATCTTTTGACTTCTGTACTGTTTTCCTTAGGGCATTCACCAATTTACATTTCTCCCATCAGTGCAAAAGGGCTCCCTTTTCTTTATATCGTTGCTTATACTTACTGTCTCTTGTCTTTTTGATGCCAGCCACTCTAACAGGTGTGAAGTAAAATTCCATTGTGATTTTGATTTGCATTTCCTTGATAAATAATGATGTTGAGGCCATTTTTATGTACCTGTTTGGACATTTAAATATCTTCTTTAGAAAAATGTCTATTCAGTTTCTCTGTCCATTTTTAAAATTGGATTTTGTTTGGTTTTTGCTATTGAGTTGTAGTTCTCTATGTATTTTGGACATTAACCCCTCCCCAGATATATGATTTACAAATATTTTCTTCTATTCCATCTACTTGTCATCTCTTCTATTTCTTGTCATCTACTAAATGACAAAGCAGCCTTTGCTATGTAGAAACTTTTAAGTCCCACTTATTTGGTTGTGCTTTTGTTTGCTTTAATAAATCATTTGCAAGACCAATGTCAAGGAGCTTACTCCCTATATTTTTTTTCTAGGAGTTTTGTGGTTTCAGGTCTTACATTCAAGTTTTTAATTCATTTTGAGTTGGTTTTTATGTATAGCATAAGATAGGGGTCCAGGTTCATTTTTTTTTTTCATTGCACTGTCCAATTTTTCCAACACCATTTATTGAAAAGATGATCCTTTCCCCATTATATATTCTTGGTTCCTTTGTCTTAAATTTATGGATAACATATACATTGAAATGTTGATAGGCGTTGCACTGAATCTGTAGATCAATTTAGGTAGTATGGATATTTTAGTAATAATGATTTATCCATTCTAGGAGCACAGAATATCTTTCCATTTATTTGTGTCTTCTTCAATTTCTTTTAACAATGTCTTGTAGTTTTCAGAGTACAGATTTTTCACCTCCTTATTTAATTTATTCCTGAGTATTTTATTATTTTCAGTGGGAATTTTTCTTAATTATAAAAGTATTTTATTGTTTCAAATGGGATTTTTTTTCTTAATTTTTCCTTCTGATAGTTTCTTGTTAGTGTATACAAATGCAACTGACTTTTGATCTTGTATCCTGCAACTTTACTGAATTCATTTATTAGTTTTAATAGTATTTTGGTGGAGTCTTTAGGGTTTTCTATATCTAATGTTATCTGGAAATGGATACAGTTTTACTTTTACCTTTTGTTCTCTGTGTCTCATCATCATCATCTCTCTCTCTCTCTCTCTCTCTCTCTCTCCCTCTGTGTCTTATTATCTGTTCCTCTGTGTCTTTGTCAGTATGTGTGTGGGGGGTATGTATGTGTCTTTATCTGGATAGACTTTATTTTCCTTATATTCATGACGATTTTTTTCCCAAAACAAACACACAAACAAAACTTCCAAATGTTTGGAACATCCTGGCTCAAATGTAGAATTCTACACTCTGTTATCTCACAATTATTCTGGCATGAAATAATAACGTGAACCTAATTTGTCCATAAGAGGAATTTGATGACAGTGTAATAAGAAAAAAAAGGAATATGTCATTGTGTGCCTAATAACCATAAAAAATCCTCAAACTTTCAGTATAATGGAATTAAGAAAGTATGTATTAAATGTTCCATTTATCTTAGCTCTTATAGTGGTGCACTAAAAATTTTCAAAGAAGTCACATTGAAATGTTCAGTCAATGAAATCATTAATTTTATAAAAATATTTAGAATATGCTAGTTATTTTGAGATTGATGCATTTATAATTTTGTAGCATATATTTAAAGGAAAAATAAAATTTCTGTATTGTATGTGGCTCTAAGTCTTATGGTATAAAAACAGACAGTTATTTCCTGTTATTGACTCCTGGAGGCCATTTCTGTCTAAAACAGATAATATGCATTCATAATGAAGGCCACAAAATACTTAAATATGTGTGTGTTTATGTATGTGTAGTGCAAAATACTGTTATTCAAAAGTGGCTTCTGGATATTCCTTACAATTAAAGAATGCAGCATCACAAATAAATATAAATGCCTGCTAACATGCTATGCTATTGTATACACACAGGGATTTGATTTGGTGCTTGTGACATTTTAGAAAAGTAATGAAAGAATCTTTTGAAATCTTTAGCAAAGGAACATATTTATAACCGTGATATTTTAATCTGCTTAGGGAACATAGAATATTGAAATGGAAAAGGACCTTGTAATCAATTTTATTCACTTTTATTATTTACACTTAATTCATTGGAGATAAAAGCTACTTTTGGATTTACTTTTTCATATTAAAAATTTCCAAGGTTAGGGACTCAACAAACTCAAATGTTCCACAACTCAGAATTAATGGAAAACCTGAATTCATCATTCCATAATCTAAATACAGTACACTGTTTATTATACTCTGCTTTTTTTTAAAGGATAAAACTATTCACTTTCATAAGGAAACATTCTTCAATGTATTTGAAGGCTATAATCAGTTTTACCTTCAGCTTTCAGTTGTTCCCATGTTAAAACAATGATAGAGAAAAACACTTTCATAAGCTTTTCTTTAGAGAACTTATTTCTATAACAATTAAACCCTTTAGAAACTGCCATGTTTATCACCGAAGTCTCTACTGGAACTGTTGAATACAAACTATAATCCAATCAAAGGTATTTCTGGCATTGAAAATTAAAACATTGGGGTGCCTGAGTGGCTCAGTCGATTAAGCGTCCAACTTCAGCTCAGGTCACAATCTTGCGGTCCGCGAGTTCGAGCCCCGCGTCGGGCTCTGGACTGATGGCTCAGAGCCTGGAGCCTGCTTCCGATTCTGTGTCTCCCTCTCTCTCTGCCCCTCCCCCGTTCATGCTCTGTCTCTCTCTGTCTCAAAAATAAATAAACGTTAAAAAAAAAAAAAAGAAAATTAAAACATTCTTTTCTCTGCATGGAAAAGGTCCCAAGAAGACATATTTTATTGTTACTTTATATATAAAGGCTAATGATATTATGTAATAAATAGTTTTTAAGTTTATTTACTTATTTTGAGAAAGAGATACAGAGAAAGAGCCAGAGAGAGAGAGGGGGGGAGAGAGAATCCCAAGCAGGCTCTGTATCATCAGTGAAGAGACAGATGTGGGCATTGAACCCACGAACTGTGAGACCATGACCTGAGCCAAAACCAACAGTCAGATGCTTAACAGACAGCCACCCAGGCATCCCTATAATGAATATTCTTTAAGATTCGCAGACACAAAGAATTTTCATGCTATCATCAATGAAATAATAATACAATTAGAGTTACTGATGTCTTGTTTATATTAATTAATATGAATGATATCATCATAGATGCACAAAGTCTCAAAATAATTATGTATTGCAATACTTTTAAAACAATTTCCATAAGGTTGACTTCCTGGGTGGGAACATCAGAGATAGAAGATATCTTTTAGTTTTCAAGAGACAACTCACATGGCATTTTATTGAAAAATACAGGTATGTAAACTATCTTCACTGATTCATTCAACAAATATTTTGGCGGACACATTTCCAGGCAGGCAATGTTGATACTGGTTCAGACACTACTGATAAAGTTGAATGAAGGATGGCAATTATATGCTATATTAAATGTAAAATTGATATTTATTTATTCATTTCTCATCCAGAGAAAATAACCATTGTTTAATTTTTTTAGTTTATTGCAAAATAACAACAAAATTAACATTTTCAGTGTTGCCTGAAACAATGACATATATTTAAAAATCATATATAAGTTTTAAAAAAATTCATATTGTAATAAAAGTATACCATGTCACACTTCTAATTATATAAAAATTGACTACTTGTATGGACAATTTTAAAACAATTTTATTAGGGGATTTTGGTCACGGGTTTAACTTTTTTTAATTAAAGATATTTTAATTTTTCTTTTTGGTTTTTCACTTTGTTGTATTGTTTTGGATATCAGTTATGATATGAGAAAGGAGAATGGGGAGAAAGATCATGACAGTACATTTAAAATGTTCTATATAAAAAGAGAAATATGAAAGTAATATTAATACATAGAATATAAAATTATATTCTTATTTTACTAAATCAAATATTAATGTTATAATTATAATCATTATCCTTATTCTTACTCACTTCCTCTCTTTGAGATAATTACTATTTATTGCCTAATTTTAATTTTAATAACTGATCACATATAAACACACACATCGCTTTTTGATGTACATTTTTTAGAATGAATATTATTTTCAAATATATATGGCATATATATAACAACAGCAAGCAATAAGAAACTTAGTTTATTATGCTAAAAAGAAAGAATTAAAAACTCCAACTTGAAGTTTTAAATACCACAAAATAGAATTTTATAACAATAAAGATGAGCCAAAATGAGAAAACATTAGACTCCTAAGCACTGTTTCTGAAAACAACAAAAAAAGGCTTTGCAAGGTAGCATATTATTAGCTCACAATTGAGTCCACGTTCAATGGTTTCCTATGACATGGAAATATAATAAATATCCAACAAAGGCATGGCCTGGGCTGGCCACAATCTACCTGTTAACCTCATTAAACTCTCAAGTCTATTAAGCCTTCTGTTTCTCTAAAAAGTTTGCCCTTTTGGGGCGTGTGGGTAGCTCAGTTGGTTAAGCATCTGACTGGCTCAGGTCATGATCTCACAGCTCATGAGTTCGAGTCCAGTGTCGGGCTCTGCTGACAGCTCAGAGCCTGGACCCTGCTTCGGAATCTGTCTCCCTTCTCTCTCTCTCTGCCCCTAACCCACTCTCATTCTGTCTCTGTCTCTCTCAAAAATAAATAAATATTAAAAAAAATTTAAAACATGGCATTGCATGAATTTAGAGATCTTGTCTATCTTTCTCACTGTGGAATCTCTAACATAAGCCACTCTATTCCTTTTTGAGTTACTACTTGCACATCATTTACTGAGGAGCAGAACCATTTTCCTGGGTTCACATTATTGATACAACGTTACCTATGTGTATGTACAATATATTTCATACATATACACAATGTCATGTGTGCTAAATACTTAAAACACACCTCTCTTTTTAATTTTTTTTAATGTTTATTTATATTTGAGAGACAGAGTGTGAACAGGAGGGGCTGAGAGAGAGGGGGACACCGAATCCGAAGCAGGCTCCAGGCTCTGAACTGTCAGCACGTAGCCCGACGCAGGGCTCGAACTCACAAACCGCGAGATCATGACCTGAGCTGAAGTCGGACGCTTGACCGACTGAGCCACCCAGGCACCCTTAAAACACAACTCTCTTATGCTTACGCTTTAGTATAATAAACACATCTCTCTCTTGACAGCTTGAATAGCTCTCTATTTCTTGCACCCAACAAGATCTAGCTAAAAGATAGGATGAGGAACAAAGCAATACTGGGAAGGAAGCAGCCATGGTATCAAGGACACACAGATTGTAATGGGGGTAGGGTTCTTTACATTTGGAAAGACTATCAATCCTAGTGAATTTATCTGAATTGCCAGGCAAACCTGAAATGAATACAGGCTGGCAGTTTTCCAGACTGCATGAGGAAAGAAACAAGGCATGGTGATTATTTAAAACATTATATCAATAAATTATCATATAATTAGATTAAAATAATCTTACTCAGAAAAAAAAAAAAGGTTTTATTTTGGAATTTGTCATTGTTATTTCCCACAGATTTAAAGAAAAACTAACCATTTTTGTAAAACGTTTTATTCATCTGTAACAAGAACGAAAGTGTTCTGCTTCAGAGGAGCAAGAAGAGGCAGAATTCCCTGGGGGCCACAAACCTCCTTTTATCCTATGTGGGTGGACTTCTAAGGAGACTAGAGATGATACTGAGGAGATGGTCTTCAATGGAGCCAAATGCATACTGCAAGGACAGCTCTATACTACACTCGATATGCTTTTCAATATGCTCATCTGTCCAAAAACACCCCTCCCTCCCCTTCCTCCACCAATCTGTCTCTCATCTCCTTTATGACTGGGCTGGAGACACAAATCACTATGGCAGCACTCCTGATTAACCCCGACTCACTCTGATTGCTTTTTGTGTTTACTTCACTTTACAACTTGCATGTTGGCTGTGCTATGTTAATTTGCTCTCATTTATTTGCTGCTTTTTAAAGGTTGTTAAATCTTTTTAATCTCCCGCTAAACTGTCAACTCTTTGAAGGCAGGTGCCGTGGATTTTATTTCTTTTATGCCCTCTCAAAACTTAGTAGAGTGGTCTGCCCATATGACCACCAAAGAACAAAATGAAGGCAGCCTGACACAGATTCAGCTTTACATGAAAGTGATGCTGCTGTGAAAAGAAATACACGTTTTGAAATAACTCTAAACTACAGAAAGACAACTGCTTCTTCTAAGCCATTTTCCAAACTGCAATTAAAAATAGAGCTACCCTATGCCGAACAATAGCACTACTAGGAATTTATCCAAAGAATACAGGAGCGCTGATTCATAGGGGCACATGTGCCCCAATGTTTATAGCAGCACTCTCAACAATAGCCAAATAATGGAAAGAGCCTAAATGTCCACCAACTGATGAATGGATAAAGAAGATGTGGTTTATATATACAATGGAATACTACTTGGCAATAAGAAAGAATGAAATCATGCCGCTTGCAGCAATGTGGATGGGACTGGAAGGTATGCTGAGTGAAGTAAGTCAGTCAGAAAAGGACAGATATCATATGTCTATACCTATATCTAATTTAGAACTGAGAAACTAGATGCCAATTTCGCATATACTATATACTCAGATAGTTGTGGGGTTTTTTAAATCACCATTTTTGGATGTGTAATTTACATACAATAAAATAGACACATTATATCTGTACAGTTTGATGAGTTTTGAGGTATTTACATATTTGTATATTCTCTACTCCAATAAAATACAGGATAGTTTCATCACCCCCAAAACACCCCTCACCCCTTCCCAGTCAGTACTCCCCACTCACTGCCAAAGGCAATAACTGGTCTGATTTCTGCTAAACCAAAAATATTTTTATTCAAACAGCACCTACTTTTTTGCGCTTTATATCAAGGATATATGCCTATTTGCTCACTGGACTACAATCTTAACTTATACCATCAGAAGCAAAAAAGTAAAGAATTATGCCATTATTTTCAGAAGAATCTAGGAAAGAAGTGATAGTCTCTTTGAATCTGAATATTTAAGTGTTTCCACAAGTATCCAATTAGTTCTTTAGTACCTGTACCCTAACTTGGTAATAAATTGGTCTTCAGTGTATGCTATAGAAAAAATAATAGTGCTGGGTAGCAATAATAAGAGAGTATGTTTTGCATTTAACAAGAATTCCAAACATAATTGATGTATTAACATACTATTGATTTATACCACAGCAACAATTTATTAAACTTATTACAATTATTTATTTTCACTTGAGTTCCATGAAGGGATTCAGATGTACATAAACATGAATTGAAACTTATTCTCTATATTAGGTGGTAGTCATTAAGTTTGTCTTCATTTCTCCCGTTTTTCAGATTTAGGGGCTTTTAAAATATTTTATTAAAATTAAATAGAATGTAAGAAAATAAGGCAACTACATCAAGTATACATAAACTCTGAAGAAAATTATACTTCAGTTCTGAAAAAATACACTGAATAAGAAAAAATTGCATTGTTCTACAAGCTTTTGTGACATATGTTTGCATGTAAAAGAAGAAACAATATTTCATGGTTAGAGTTCATGTTTTTTGAAGGTCCTTGTTATGAAAAGCTATGCTGCTTTATATTACTCTGATAAATGTTGTACTTTATTAGGATTCAATCTTTGTGCTTGGCAAGGTGTTGTGGCATGTATTATATGTAGAATTGAGAAAGAATATTTTGCATGTAGACACAGCACTTTGAATATATTAAGAGATACACATTAATCATCTTGGTTTCCTGGCTGTTACAATAAATTGACTTATAAATTGCTATGTATCTGGTTATTCTATGCAAGGCACTTCAGGTAAAAAAAATATTTAATAAACAAAAAATGGTAGGAAGTAGCAGTTGGCTGACTTTTTTTTTTATAACTTTCTTGAAATGACATGAAGTTTTGGGAAGTATATCTAAAAGGATTTAAAATTTTCTCATGAATAATTTTACAGTTCCGAAGAGGCTGGTTTCATGATAGGAAAACTGTTCGTTTGTGTTTGTAATCTGGTCTTTGAACTGTACTCTGAACTTACATACTTCATTTTACAGGCAGTAATTTGGGTGGGCATGCCCTGTCGTCCCAAGCATATATATTTTTCCCAGCATATTTTTATGGTAATGATAATTTATTGCATTTACTTTTGCTATTCATTCTTATTCCATTTCTTTAGTCATATCCTAGTATACCTCTCTAAAATATGAGAAGAGGAATATAACAAAATACTATTCCAAAGTTTTTTTTTAGAAGTATCAATGTCTTATATGTATAAGCTAGAGTTTTTACACCTACATGCACACACACACGCGCACACACACACACCCTATTTGTGTTACAATCTTTTGTATTCTCGTAAAAATAGACAGTAATTCATGTGACACTAAATGTTTTTAATGTGTACCACTGACAAAGTATGATTTAAATTCTTAATATTCAATTTAATCTTAAACATAATCCTATGAAATCAGTAGTATCTCTAGTTTATAAACAAGACAAAGAGTACTAAAAAAGTTCAAATACAATTTGACCAAATCCACAGAATTAATGATCAGTATAAATCCAATCTAATACAAGGAAATAATGTTTCTGTACACATATGCCTGAGGATAACTTTGGTGTTAGAATGTAGTCATTTTTACTGCACACTCTGTAGACATTCTGCCTCCATTTGCCGTGTGCCTATTACATCCTTCCACTGTGTCCCCAAGCATTTATTTGACATCTACGTGCTTTTTTGACTTGTACATAAAAAGAGGGATAATAACCATATGATCCTTTTAAGTTTTAAATGAAAAGAACTTAGAATCCTGTCTGGAAAATATTGTGCTTCACATTTTGAAACAACTATAGTATTGTTTCAATAGTACCAGCAGCAGTAACAGGAGGAGGAAGAGGTGGAGAGGGAGGATGATATGATGTTCCCTGGGTCTTCTGTGGTGGGAATTCTCTTAGGCACTAGATATAAATATGAGTACATAAGACTAAAACACATACATGTGATTTTTCTGCTCTTTCATTTTCATTTTGTTTCCTAATCAAAGTCCTTTAAGGTATACCACCTATGAGTTATGTCATAGTGTGTATAATTATAGGCTTTGCATTTAGACACAGCTGAATACCAATTTCCATTATATGCTATCTAGATGAGCTTGATTCAAGTTCCTCATTTCCTCAGTTTGGGTATCTTTGCATTTATAAAATGGGAATAATATTATTACTTCATTGGTTTATTAAAAACATTAAAGAATAGAATGGTTATTAGCACAGTTCCTGGTACATAGCAATTGGTTATTAGCACAGTTCCTGGTACATAGCAATTGTTCAGTATTATTAGTTTTCTCTGCTGGCCCTGTGACAGACTAATTTTTTGACCTTGGAGAGCAAAACACATATCTACTTAGGACTCTAATTTTCTCATGTGTATATTAAAAAGTTCTGAAATATATATTAGATGAAATATAAGGTAATTGAAATGGATGATCTCTAAGTCCTTTTGAACCATAAATTGTATAGATTATTTGAATAGCAAAATATCCATAAAATAATCTTATCAGTCAACTTTTATTTATTGATTTCCTAAAGTGCACACAATAAATGACTTACATATTACAATAAATGACATTACATGATTTTTTAAAGTATAATCATTAATTGCTATTCTAATTAGTTACGTGAGAAACATGAAGATAATTGGTGCAGATGATTAAGAAAAACACACTCCAATTGTTTTCAATCTTGATAAAATCTTAATAGATAATCTTAATGGAAGAAAAATAACTTTCTCTAATATTCTGGCCACAATTGGAACACACAGACGAATATCATTACTGATTTTATGGAAATTAAAACACTGCCAAATTGATAAGATGTTACTAACATATATAAATATATAATAAAATTTTTATGGAAGTATAAATAATATACAATGTTAGTTACAGGTATACAATAAAATGATTCTACAATTCTATACATAACTCAGTGTTCATCAAGATAAGTGTACTCTTAATCCCTTGTATTTATTTCACCCTTCCTCTACCCACCTCCCTCCTGGCAACCACCAGTTTGTTTTCTGTATTTAAAAGTCTGGGTTTTGTTTGATTCTTTCATTATTTGTTCATTTGTTTTGTTTTATTAAATTCTACATATGAGTGAAATCATATGGTTTGGTCTTTCTCTGACTGATTTATTTCACTTAGCATTATAACCTCTAGGTCTATCATCCATGTCGTTGCAAATGACAAGATCTCATTCGTTTTGTTTCATCATATGTATATGTATATATGTATACATATATACATACACATACATCATATATATGTAAATACATATATACATATATGTACACATGACATCTTATAAAATATATACTTTTATAATGAGGATTGATTTTAGAGATCTGTGGGAGAAAAATAAAAGAACAGTACTTTAGGGAAATACATTAATCTAGTAATTATGGAGGACTCCATGCAGTTGGAAGTTTAACTTAATGGTTTCAAAACATAAGTGTTTTAGTATATGATAAATTCTATAAATTTGGTATTTGTAATTATGTGCTACATATATTATTATATACTACTAACACACTATCTCCATGAGAAGTTATAAAATTATTGAATATAAATAAAAAATACTCAACCAAAGAGGACTAACTAGCAAATGGTATCTGGGGTTATATATGCATAACTGAATGGTTAAGCTCTGTTCTCAATCTCATAAATGTAATCTCTGATACTGGCCAACGGCCAGAATTGTTTTTTAAGGTCCTGACCCCAATGGAATACTCATATATATGGCAATCAATACACCATGACAAATGCCAGAATGCTGACTTATTTTATCTTGGATACTCTATGATATTTAAAGATGGCAAAGGATAAGCGTTATGAGTTTGTTATGTATAGTTAAACTTTATTTGTAGACACAAAACTGCGGATACAGAGCAAATGCTTCTTGTAGTGAAGACATCGGGCAAATACCTCAGAAAAACTTTCAAAAGGAAAGATAAGAAATCATAGATTACAGTGATCTGGACACAGCACCATATTGAAAACTTAAGAATTGTCCCCCTGGGGCGCCTGGGTGGCGCAGTCGGTTGAGCGTCCGACTTCAGCCAGGTCACGATCTCGCGGTCTGCGAGTTCGAGCCCCGCGTCAGGCTCTGGGCTGATGGCTCGGAGCCTGGAGCCTGTTTCCGATTCTGTGTCTCCCTCTCTCTCTGCCCCTCCCCCGTTCATGCTCTGTCTCTCTCTGTCCCAAAAAAAAAAAAAAAAAAAATGTTGAAAAAAGAATTGTCCCCCTAAGTTATTTTGAAAACATGAAGTTAAACAAAACCACTTCTGTATAAAACAGCACAAGTAACTCAGGATTGCCCTGTTGGTTATTTGTAAGATATAGAGAACAATTAATCAAAAGTCCAGGAAGAGGTGCCAAATACACAGTGTTATAAATATTATAGTTATAAAACTGAAAGTATCCTGATTCTTGGTATATGATTTGTAAAAATTATTATATAATGGAGGACAAACATGGGACAAAACAATCTAAGTTAAAGAAATGCTGGGGAGCCTGGGTGGCGCAGTCGGTTGGGCGTCCGACTTCAGCCAGGTCACGATCTCGCGGTCTGTGAGTTCGAGCCCCGCGTCAGGCTCTGGGCTGATGGCTCGGAGCCTGGAGCCTGTTTCCGATTCTGTGTCTCCCCCTCTCTCTGCCCCTCCCCCGTTCATGCTCTGTCTCTCTCTGTCCCAAAAATAAATAAAAAACATTGAAAAAAAAATTAAAAAAAAAAAAAAAAAAAGAAATGCTTGCTGTATTTCCTCTGAGCTATCTATATATTGTTCTTTCTGTGGTCCTCCTCTTAGGGCAAGATATTTTAATTTTAGCCATCTTAGAGAGTCAAGTATTATTCTTTGGATTCATAATCTATTACTAAGTCCATCTCAAATGAAGTGTTTTTCTTAATGTAAACTCTGTATACTTTAAAATGATAGATTTAAGAATTGCTTTCTTAACAATATGTCTATAATTAATACTGGCATAACCCAAATAATGACAGCAATGCAGGGTCTGAACAGTTCTGGTAATAAAGGTTTGGGTAAATGAGGAATGGACTGACCTTAACATGGCATATTAAATCTTCATTAAAATTTCTGAGTTATTTAATGATTAATGCTTTAGAATTGTGGGGTAAGTGGAAAATAATAAGAAAAAATATTGTCAGTGTTATTATTGAATCTTTCATTACTTATTTTACTTATTTTTACTTATTTTACTTATTTTTTTAAAACTGACATGTACAAGAAATAATTTCAAGACTTAAAACAGTCTAACAATGTGAAATCTCTATTAATTAGTATATGAAAGATACCTTATAAGAATTAGAGTGTATTCATAATCAAAATCTCTATTTTGAGCTATAGTTTATCTTTTATATAAAATGAAAATCATTATAGCAATGGATTATTTAGATAATGAGGTCATTTTTGTTTCAAAAACATTTTTAGTTTTCAATTATATATTTGTGTGATCAGCACATGAAGTTCCACTCTGCCTATATAGTGTTTGGTATCCAGTACAATGTACAATTGAGAGCCAGTGTTTTCTATTATCAGTCCACTTTCTCTATCCCCATAACAGATACACACACACACTCAAGTCCAGGGCCAATTTGGACATGTAGTAAAGAAATGCAGACTCTGTAGAGACTGACATTACCCTGGCAGTAATGTAGATCAGGAATTCGTGTTTTTAGTTTCTAACTTAGGCACTTACAATAGTTTTTCTTTAAAAGTGAAACTATTTTTTTCTGTGAATTTTGAGAGTTTCACTGTTTGAGTATAATAGCTGAATATACAATCTTGTAGATCAGAAAAATTTTCATGAAACAGATGGGTCTCATTTGTGACTTTAGCAGAAGTTTATGTCTTAAATTTGTAGCATGAAGAATTGTGGGGTTTTCCAAGAGGCAGACGTGGAGTAAAGTTCATAGGTTTGAATAAATACATCTGAGTAAAAATGCCTATGGTGAATAACAAAAATATAGTAGCAGCAAGGGGCAAATGTGTATAGGCAAGTTGGTATAAATATTCAGAGAACTTATACATCATATAAATCACAAATTCAGTCAATGTATATCAAGTGCTTCCTGTTTGTGCACCTGTTTGGTAGGCACTGGAATAGCAGCCCAAAGCCACACAAAGTCCCTGTCTTCACGGAGTACAAACTACAGAAAATAAGTAAGATGTATTGTGATGTAGGATTGCCAGATTTGGGAGGAAGGCAAAAGAAGATACAGCTAAACTTAACTTTGCATATCAGATGTGCAATAAAAAATTGCTTAGTATGAATGTGTTCCATGAAATATCAGGGACATATTTTATTAAAAATATGTCTATCTGAAATTCAGATTTAACTGGATACCCTGTTGCAAGGGAATATTTAAAATGAGAGTGAGGTGCAGGTGGAGGGTTGAAATGGGAGGACAATTGGTTATAACCAGAGAAAACAGCACACAAGAATGAACTGAAAAATAGAGATAATGGTATCTTGAGTGATAAGAAAAGCAGTCCAGGAAAATGAGGGAAAATAATGATATTTCCTGATAAAGGAGACAGAGGATGTTGAAGTATTGGGGGTAAAAAGATAGTTTAAATTCAAACCTATTTAATTTGTGTTACTTATAAAGCATCAGTGAGGCAAGAACTTAGATACAAAAATTTGGAATGTCCTAAAAAAATAAAAGGCATTGATATACATGTGATGACTAAAACCCCAGAAGTGGCTGAAAGAACCCAAATAGAGGAAGAGTACAGAGCTCCAAGAAATTCTGATGCTAAATTATTTCATACAAGGGGAGATCCAGAAATGGAGACTGAGGTCAGGGTTCAAAGAAGTAAAAGCAGAACTAGAAGAGCGTTGTTATGTGGAAGTCAAGGAAACAGTGTTTTGGAAAGGAGGACATTAATCTCCTATTTTAGGAAAACAGCTCTAATTCAGAGAAGTGGTTCAGAGCAATGCAGATTACAAATCTGGATAGATTCTGGTTGTAGAATCAAGGCGTGGGAGATGTATGTATATTTGAAAGCAAGGCGGATGTGTCCTAGAGAGGAATTTCTATGGAATGGGAGTATAAAATCAGAAACAAAATTCCTCAAAAGGCCAGAGATGGGAATCCTGGAGTAATAGATGGGTAAGCTTTACAGAAAAGTCAGTACCTTAAATTGGTAAATTTAAAGTCAGTAACAGTAAAGGTTTATTATAAATTACCTTTCTTTGCACTCTTTAAAAAGAACCTAGTTCTTTGAGTTTCCTTTTCTTCAGAACAATACCAAGTTGAATCCCCAGGATTACAACCCTAATGACCATAGACACGTATGTATCTTCATTTGATTTATTACCATATATTCTGTATAATAAAATATAGTTTATGGACTAGAATGATGAGTCTGGCTAACATACTCCTCTCCAAATGAAAAGGAAATTCATCAGCATCATTATTCCCATGATTTGTTTGTGGGGCATTATTTGACCCACATATGCATAAATAAGCGGCATAAGCTATTTGGTAAGAGGACACTTGATACTACATATATGGCCAATTGTTGGTAAACTGATACCTCAGCTTACTTGTTAATTATGTTTGAAATTAACTTTAAAAGTCCACTAATATAATTTATTTTTAACATTTTTTAAACTAAAACTTCATTCATGGGAGGCTCACAAGAGACTAGATCAAGTTCTTCAGTGCCTCATAAAGGAATATTTTATAGTGAATACATAATAATATAAGAAGGAATTTAACAGTCTAGCAAGCAGCTAGACTGTTATTCCCCTTGTATTCATTAAGGGGAGCTTTCATAATCAGACCCAATCAGACCCTGATTACACAGCAATTTAGCACTATCTGTGCAAGCAGCTTTATCAGTTACACCCATATTCTCTGTCTTCAGAGATTGTTTGGGATACTGGTTAAAACAAAACTGTAAAAATGAAAAAAATCTTTTGTTAAATTCTGATAAAATGTTTTGTAGATTAAAAACATGCTCATTTATGCTTGGTGTTTGTCAACTTCATAGGGTCTCATAGAACAGAAGAAACGAAATAAGTGTATATTTGTCATTTCACCCAGCTTGATGTACTGATCTTGAGTCTACGATGCCCTATCAGCATCTCACACTTGTTTTTAATGCTTAGTATAATATCAGGCCCCTGACTTATCAGTAGGATATTATCTCCTCATATTCCATAATATAAATCCTCACAGTCAATCCAAAGTCCTGTGTCAGATTCTTTCTCTCCTCCATACCTTGGATTCATTGTTTTCATCTTGCCTTTTACTTTTTCTCCAGCAATATGCCATCAATAAAGTATAATTAATTCCTTATCTCTTTTGTGGAATATCATTTACCTTTATTGCTCTCTGATGCCCCTAGATTTCTTGTCTACATATTATCTAAACCATTCGTTCTGACTCTTATGCCCACGCATGCATTTTTTCCTTTTACATTGTAAACATCTTTTACATAATATTGGATTTTACATATCTGCATTATTTATAATGGGTTCATGTAATAGATACTAAGCACATATTGGAATTAATTGAATTGCATCATTATTATACACTAACAGACAAGTACATTTCATTCAAAATATATCCATTTAGTAATAGTATTGCTTTACTTACCTTTTTTATAAAAAAGTTATCGCTGTGACTTCATGTTTTCTCATATAATGATGAAGTTTATTATCTAATCTCTTCTTAGGTGAATTTAAGTCTATGTATTGTTTTATTTTCTGTCTCTTGTTCCATTTCCTTATCTATACATGTTGAGCACTTTCCATCTCTACTATAAAGTTATCACCTCAAGTCATTCAGAATTATTCTTAAACTAAGTATCAAATCATTGAGGTCAAAGTGTTTCCTGAATCCATAAATATAACTGCTGAAGAAAACAATGAATAAAAGGAAGAGTGACACTCAGAGAGAGGCATACCAATGAATGTAGATGTTTGTAAAACTTCTCATTTATCTAACCTACATGTGTCATAAAATTGAAAAGAACTAAACACACACACACACACACACACACACACACACACGTATGTGTAACTCTGAGGAAATCTAAATAAGATTGATAGATTGTATCAATGTCAATATTCTGCTTTTAATATTGTACTATAAATTTGCAAGCCATTACCTCTGTGGGAAATGGTAAAAGTAGGTAAGAGGCCTATCATTTCACGTTTTTATTTAAATTCTCATTAGTTAGCACACATGGTAAACTTGGTTTCAGGTGAGAATGTGGTGATTCGTCACTTACATATAACACCCAGTGCTCATCACAAGCACCCTCCCTAATGCCCATCAGAGGCAAGGGAAACAAAAACAAAAATCACCTATTGGCACTTCAAGATAAAATGCTTCTACAAAGCAAAGGAAATGATTAACAAAACTAAAAGACAACCTATGGGATAAGAGAAGATATTTGCAAATAAAATATCTGTTAAAGAGTTAGTATCCGAAATATGTAAGGAACTTAATAAAACTCAACACCCAAAAAACAAATAATACGGTTAAAAAATGGGCAGAAGACATGAATAGCTATTTTTCCAAAGAAGACATACAGATGGCTAACAGACACATGAAAAGATACTCAACATCACTAATCATCAGGGAAATACAAATCAAAACCATGATGAGATACCACCTTACACCTGTCAGAATGGCTAAAATTAACAACTCAGTAAACAACAGATGTTGGAGAAGATGTGGAGAAAGAGGAACCCTCTTACACGGTTGGTGGGAATGTGAACTGGTGCATCTACGCTGCAGTATGGAAGTTCTTCAAAGGTAAAAAAAGAACTACCCTATGACCCCAAAACTGCACTACTAGGTATTTACCCAAAGGTTAAAAAATGCTGATTCAAAGGGGCACATTCACCCCAATGTTTATAGCAGCATTATCAACAATAGCCAAATTATGGAAAGAACCCAAATGTCCATTGACTGGGGAATGAATAAAGAAGATGTGGTATGGCGGAACCTGGGAGGCACAACTGGTTAAGCATCCAACTCAGGTCATGATCTCCCAGTCGTGAGATCAAGCCCAGCATCCAGCTCTGTGCTGAATATGGAGCCTGTTGGAATTCTCTTGCTCTCTCTGTCCCTCCCCTGCTCATGCTCATTCTCTCTTTCTCTCTCTCTCTCTCTCAATCTCTCTAAATACATACATAAATATTTAAAAATAAATAAAGAAGAAGATATGGTATATACATATATATATATATATATATATATATATATATAATATAATGGGATATTAGTCATCAAAAAGAATGAAATCTTGTTATTTTCAATGACGTGGATGGAGCTGGAGTGTATTATGTTAAGCGAAATAAGTCAGTCAGAGAAGACAAATGCCATATGATTTCACTCATATATGGAATTCAAGAAACAAAACAGATGAACATAGGGGAAAGGGGAAAAAAAGAGAGAGAGATGGAAGTAAACCATAAGAGACATTTAACTATAAAGAACAGAGAGTTGATGAGGGAAGTGGGTGGGGGATGGGCTAAATGGGTGTAGTCCTTGCACATGTAGTTACAATCATTTAAAAGATAAAATGTTTAATTAAAAAGTCAT
This sequence comes from Panthera uncia, assembly GCF_023721935.1. Taxonomy (NCBI): domain Eukaryota; kingdom Metazoa; phylum Chordata; class Mammalia; order Carnivora; family Felidae; genus Panthera; species Panthera uncia. Next base: position 55,309,940 of record NW_026057576.1, read on the forward strand.
ATTTAGTTAGGTCACATTTAAATTTTCTCGATCAATTTCACAATCTCACCATAACATCCCCAAACGTGCATTTCAGAGATGAAAAAACTGAACCAAGTGGGTACAATGACTTGCAAAACACATTATGTCTATGATACTTTGTCAAACAGTAATAGACAAAAAGACTTAAGATGTAGTCTTCAAAAATACCATGTATTGTCTAGTAGTTACCAATTATGTGAGGTATAACTAAATGTCAGAAGTAAAATCAGGCGTTTATATATTAGCAAATATTTACTGAATACCTACCATGTCCTGAGACATTTTTACAGGGCTACCATTTTCCCAGTTGGCCTGAGTTTAGTGCTTTACAAATAAGAACTCACTTAATCCTTATAGATTCTTTGGTGTAAATCTTGTGTTATTTTATTGTAGAGACTATGGCATTGGAAATATAAGAAAGGGGTAGAAGTAGAATTAATCAGCTTGCTAGGCTAGGCTGCAATTTCAACAGAAGAATGAGAAATAATGAGTGGGAAAGGAAACACTAGCACTAGTAAAGAATACTAACACCGTAAGATTATGAAAAATAATAATTATGAATTATCACTTAATAAATATCAGCAAAGAGCTCAATATGAAAATAGTAATCAGAGAATTATTTTGATGAGTTATGTATTGGAACCAATAATGGAAAGAGGCCAGGCAGAAAAGCAAGCAGTAATATAAACACAAAATTGGTTGCATTCAAAGTAGGGACTCCTTTCTCTGCAGTGTAAAAATCATAACTCATTTGTTTCTTTTTGGAAAACTCACTCCTCTCCCTAAATTCAGTTAATTACTGACTCTATGTTGTAATGCTGAAAGTAGCAACGTGGCCTCATTCAAATTTTTTTAACGTTTATTTTTGAGAGAGAGAGAGAGACAGAGAGAGAGAGAGAGAGAGAGAGAGAGAGAGAGAGAGCGCGCCTGAGTGGAGGAGGGGCAGAGAGAGAGGAAGACACAGAATCTGAAGCAGGCTCCAGGCTCCACGCTGTCAGCACAGAACCTGATGCAGGGCTCGAAATCAAGAACGTTGAGATCATGACCTAAGCCGAAGTCAGAGACTCAAATGGCTGAGCCACCCAGGCGCCCCCAAGCATTCATTTTAAAGTGAAGGCAAATCAAAACGAATTATGTCTTAACACAAAGGTTTCCCAAATTTTCAAATTGGATCCCTTGTTAATGTAAAGACACTTTAAATATCCATATATATATACTATGAAAAGTGTTTCCATATGAGTTTATTAAACCAGCTCAATAATCCTAGTCACTTCCTGCCCAGGCATTTGTAGCTTCAACATTTGGGAACTACTTTCAGTGATTTTAAGAAAATTTGCCTTTGGTAATTTAGGAGGTCTCCAGGATAGCCTCAACCTGAAGTCAGGGGGAAAGAAAAAAACACAGGCAAATTACTCATATGTAAATGTCATTCCATAACAATGCAATTAAAATTTTCTTTTTTCTTTGTCCACATAATACTAAAAATATATTTGATCAGTATTTAGCATCTTTTACCCATTTTTGCACGATTTTTAGGCAAAGGCATTTGGGCTGCAAGTGAGAGAATTTCAACTTGAATCAGTTTAGGTAAGAGGGGATAAATGTTTAGTCAAGAACAAAATTTGCGAGGGTCAAAGGTCTGTTTGGCATCAGGGTTCCTAGATCCATCTGAGCATCAGGTGCTGCCTAGAGCTTTACTGTGTTTCTTTTCTTCTACGAATATTGGCTTCAGTTTTGGTTTTTAGTGTACTGAATTTTGCCACAAGTCTGTTATTATGGCTGCCAGCAACTCCTGAGCCCAGAAAGCTTTGGGTCAGATTCTCTTCATTACAGCCAGAGTTGTGAAATATAGTTTTCTGCCAGCACCAAATTACATGGTTTCGTGGGATAGGGGTGGCAATGCCCCCAAAGAAAGGAGCTGCTGTTATGAAAAGAAAAATATTCTGTAGACATAATGGATTTGGTATTATGTCACTAAAAATTTGTAGAAAATAGCAGTGTTCTCATGCCAGCAGCTGTTCTGTGAATGTTTTTTCTACCTTTATTCTCTCATACTCACGAAAGGAGGATGCAAACAGGAAGAAACACAGACACATGCACGAGAACACACCCACACACCAGACCTGTCCATGTCCATGGAGGGTCCTCCTCCTGTATTCCAACTCTCCACGCTGGAGGCCCTGGAGCTGCCTTTGTATCTCTTCTTTGCTGCCTTTACTCATTCCCTAAGTGACTTTATCCTTTCCTTTGGTTTCAAATACTTTTTATACACATATGGCAGCCAAATTTATATACCCAACCTGAGCTCTTCTCTGAACTTCAGTTTTATATCCAACTGCTTTCAAATTTAATAAGGCCAAAACAGATAAAGTGATTCCCACTGTGCCTTGAATCTTCCAGATCTCAGGGATGTCAATTTGAAAGGACAGCTGTTCATGTCAAAAACCTTGGCATCATCTCTCTCCCAGTCCATATCCATTTCAAAAGAAAATCTAGTCAGCTTTATCTTTTTGAAACGTATGTATTTACCCATTCAATCTTTGCCCCTGTGTCTATGGAGACAAATAGTTTTCAACGGGGGGGGGGGGGTGATTTTGCTCTTCAGCATTATGGGGCATTGTCTGGAGATATTTTTGGTTGTCAAAAACAATGGGAGTGCTACTGGAATCCAGTGGGTAGAGAGGTCAGAGGTGCTGCTAAACATCCTGCAACCCCAACAGCAGCTCTCTGTAACCAAAAAGTATCCCCTCCAAAATGTCAAGAGCACGTAGGTTAAGAAGCTTTCATCTTCCCATTATCTTACTAAAATATCTTCAATTGGTTTTAAATTTCCTCCCCACATTCAAGTAACCACAGAGTAGCCAGAAGAATCCTTCAACAATATTATCCTGATCAAATGCCTCTGTTGCTCATAACCATTACAGACAAACACACAGTTCCCATCATCGCTTTCTACTGGTCTCTGCTCAAGTGGTTGCTTATTGCTAAAACCTTTCCTGCCCACCCAGACTAAATTAACACACACTCTCAACACTATGCTTTGTTTCCATAACTAGATTTTTTTTATCATTTTTTAGATACATTACATAATTATTTACCTATATATTGACTATTTTTTCGACTATAATTCTACTTCCATGAGATAAGGAAAACATTTTCACTGATATATCCCATGTCACTAGAACCGTGCTTAGTACCTGAGACTAATAGTCTGCCAATGTTAAGGAACCTGCATACCTAATATAATTGTTTATTCATATATTGCAAGAATACCTTTGAGACACTGTTGACCACTCTAAAATTCTCTATTGGTTTTAATTGCAAAAATATTTTTCATTTTTTTCCTTCCTCTCTGAATGTTAATTTTTCATAAATTTTTTTCTTATTCCTTCTTTTCTATCCATCCATTTTAATTGCTAATGTCCTTAAGAGTCTGTCTTTGGCTATCTTTTATCTCATATTAATCATTCTCTCAAAAAATTCTTGCAGGGTTTAATCTCAGGTTCACTAGGACACTGACACTTCAATTTCTATCTTATTTCTCTCTTAGCTTTAGACATATCCAAATGGAAATCTCACTAGACTCCTCTAACTTAACATAGTTCACCCATATCACAAAGCAAGTGATCATGCCAGATACTCCTGTTCTTGATTTTCGCCAATTTGTGCCCTAATATTAAATTGCAAGGTATCTTTCCTTAATGTCTTCTTATTCTCTCCTTTTATGAATTGGTCAAAAAAATCTCATCAAATCTAGTAAATTATTTACATAGTCTGACCTAGCCTGCTGATAGTTGCTTTAATACCTCAGTTTAAGACCCCATTATCTTTGGCTTCGGATATTATTTTTGTTTGGGTTCCACGCCAAAGATTTTAGTGTATTTTGAATATTGCTTCCAGAATTACATTCCAAAATTTCTAATAATCTCATTTCCATGATACAGATTGCTTGCAGCATAAAATTAACATTCTTTAGCTTAACATAACAGCTCTATCACAAAATGATCCACTTCTACCTTTATGATTCTCTTAACCTATCCCTAAACTTTTACCACACCAAACTTCTCATTATTCTCTTAACATGCCATGCCCTTTGCTATCTCTATCTTTGTACATTTTCTCTCCTCTGTCTGAAATACCCTATTTACTTCACCTGGAAAACTCCTTATCATCTTTTAAAATACAGTTCAAAATTTATTTTGTTAAGATCTCTGTGATTACATTAACTGCTTTTTATCACCTTATATTTTCTCTACAAAGTTGTCATCTCCTAAATGTGGTCTTCTTTTCTTCATCAGCTAATGGAAAAAATAGAACATAGAAACAAAGCTACAGTAAAAGAAAAACCATGCATGAATCAAAGGTTACATATTTTTCTCTACTGTATATGAGAAGAGGAAACAAATAGCATTAAGATATATGCCCAAATCTTCAAAATAATTTATAACAGAACCAGAATAAGAAACTAAATCTCTTTATTTTTAATCTATATTGTTTTATCGTTTTATATTCTATTGTGGATTTGCACATCTTATATTGTTTTGAAAATGAGTGATTAAAGTGGAAAATATACCAAATAGAAATTCCCAGAATCTGGCTTGGAAATATAGATAGGTTAAATCATTAAGGTTAGATACATATTCAGCTATATTTTTAAATTATATATATCACTTTGTATTGATTTTAAGTTTATTTTACTTTTTTTTTTTTTTTTTAAGCTCAACAGTGCCTCAGAGAAAAACAGAAAATTAGACGTTAGGAGACTACTGTGGAGAAAGAGAGTGGATGAAAAAAATCTACAGAACTACTGTAGACAGACAATTTTGTACTCCCTCCTTCCCCATTGTATGATCATATAAGAGGATTTTAGATTATCTCCATTCTGCCTTCAGAAGATTTACAGCAGGAAGTTAATAAAGCACTCAGCAGAAGCTAAGACACAAAATAGGCACGGAATGAAAGATTACATCAGAGAAAGAGGGACTAACTATTGTAGTTACCAAGTGGTCTTTTTAGAAATGTGTAGTAGAGCAACAAGATGAGGAAAAACTGTCCAGCCACACTAAACAAAAGCCCCTTCTTTTGAAGGAGCCCCAGAGAGAGCACGGGGGTGGGGGAGAGATAGATCAATTCCATAACCCATAATATGATGTCTCCTTCATGCCAGAGAGATGGACATGAATAAGAAACTGGTAAGTAAAGGGGCTCCTGGGTGGCTCAGTTGGGTCAGCATCCGACTTCGGCTCAGGTCATGATCTCATGGTTCTTGAGTTCGAGCCCCGTGTTGGGCTCTGTGCTGACAGCTCGGAGCCTGGAGCCTGCTTCGGATTCTGTGTCTCCTTCTCATTCTCTGCCCCTCCCCTGCTCACACTCTGTCTGTCTGTCTGTCTCTCTCAAATAAATAAACGTGAATAAAATATTTTAAAAAACTGGTAAGAATCAGCATGCAAATGAAAAACAAAAACTAATAATAAAAGCAAACCTATAACAACCAACCAACAAAATTAAAAAAACAACAACAACAAAAAACACTCCACAGCTGCATGTTTGGATTTGTACGTTATTGAATAGCATAGAGGTGTTTGTGATGAGATTCTCAAATGGCTACCTAGAGGCCAACACTTTGATTGTGACCACTGTTTGAAAATAATTTAGAAAATAATGGGAATTTGTTACCACAGAGTTAACACAAAATCCGTTTTAGTTTTTTTGTTTGGTGATAACTAATTTGCAAATGTTCACAAAGTATTTGATAACAGAATATACAGATTTCTTCTCAAAACATGGGTAACACAAGGATAAACACTATTGCTTGTGATCTATGTTATTGAAATATTATGGATTAAATAACTATTATTATACATAAAAATATAGACAAAAAGCATTGTTTATATTATCTTTAGTCCTAAGAGACAATCCATAGTCTCTTCCTCAAGCCACCTCCAAAAGTGAGCAACAGTTGACTCACTACTTACAGCAGCAGTAGTGGTCTCATTATCTGTGCCCTCTCAAAATTACTATGTTAAAATCTATTGCCTAATGTGATGATATTAGGAGGTGTGGCCTTTGGGAGTTGATTAGGTCTTGAGGGTAGAGCCCTCACGAAGGGGATCAGTGCCCTATAAAAGAGGACCGAGAAAGCTCCATTGCCCTTACAACCATATGAAGTTACAGCAAGGCGACCACTGTTTATGAACCAGAAATGGGTCCTCACCACACACAGAACCTGATCATTCAGGAACTGACCTCACACTTCTAGTCTCCAGCATTCTGAGAAATAAATTTCTGTCTTTTATAAGCCACTCAGTCTGGCATTTTGTTATAGCAGACTGAACAGAATAAGACACAGCCCTATTTTTTAAGTTATGTATTTTTATCTATTCTAATTACAAAAATACATGTTATAATTCAAATGTTTAAAATGTAGAAGGCACATTTAATTAACATAAATAATTTAAAATGATCTAAAATTGTGCAATGGTGAAAAACTACTAAGAACATTTTGTTTGATTTCATTAAGTATTTTTCTATGACTAGGAAAGGATATTTGTATTTCAAATACATTATGCATGGTTGTTTCCATATATTAACATTACATTCTTTTGCATCTTGCCCTTTCTAAAAAAATGAACTATAATACACTTATCTCTGATTTCATTATATTTTTATACAACATAATTTTAAATTACTGTGTCATGTTGATGTGTGCCAATTTATTTCCAAAATCACCTATTTTTGGGAATTTCAGTAATTTACATCACCTGTCTGTTGTAAACAGTTCTGTTTTCTGGTTTCTTTTACATATATGTCTGTGCACATATCTGATTATTTTCTTAGACTAAATCTTGAGAAATGGAAATGTGGGATCAGAGCATGATTATTTAATATTTAATTGCTACATAATATTTAATTGCTACACTCATCTAAAAGTTTATTCCCATGGCACCTGGGTGCCTCAGTCAGTTAAGCATCTGACTCTTGATTTAGGCTTAGGTCTCTTCATTCCTGAGATCGAGCCCTGAGTAGAGTCCTACATAGAGCTTTCCGCTGACAGTGCAGAGCCTGCTTGGGATTCTGTCTCTCTCTCTCTCTCTCTCTCTCTCTCATTCTGCCCATCCCCCACTCCCGTTCTCTCTCTCTCTCTCTCTGTCTCTGTCTCTCTCTCTCAAAATAGATAAACTTAAAAAAAAGTTTATTGCCAGGTACATTTAATATATACGTTAGTGCCTATTTTACTACAATCAAATCAATCCTGGATAATAATAATAATAATAATAATTATTTTTTTTAAGTGAGCTCCATGCCCAAGGAGGGGCTTGAACTCATGACCCTGCAATCAGGAGTTGCATACTCTACCTATGAGTGAGTCAGGCACCCCAATCTTGGATAATCTCTTGATGCTTTAAATTGTACTCTTTTACATCTAATGATGTAAATGATTTTTTTCATATGTTTAGATGATATTTCCATTATTTCTTGAGAGTACTACTGTCTTTATTTTTTTCTTTTTCGTTTTTTTAAATGTTTATTTATTTTTGAGAGAGAGAGGGACATAGACAGAGACAGAGAGCAAATGGGAGGGACAGAGAGAGAGACACACACAGAATACAAAGCAGGTTCCTGGCTCTGAGCTGTCAGCAGAGAGCTAGATGCAGGGATTGCACTCACAAACCGTGAGATCATGACTTGAGCTGAAGCTGGACATTAACTGACTGAGCCACCTAGCCACCCCACTGTCTTTATCTTTTTAAATTTTATAGTACAAATACCTTAAAATAATCATTTATATTAAATGTGGATATTAAAAGTATCTTTTTCCTAGTTTTATATTTTGTGAATGTTTTAATTGAATTATATTGTCTCTTAAAATATTTCCTTAACTATGCTTTTTGAAACACAGATGTATAAAAGTTTTACACAAATATTTTAATCAAGATTTTTGTCTTCCTAGTTCCCTCCCCTCAACTCTTTAAATGCTTTTTAATGCTTAAAAAAGATCAGATATATATTTACCAATACTTACTTATTTTTCAATATTTTCTTTACATTTAATTTTTAATTCAGTTGAATTTTAATATATAGGAACCATAGGTATTATAATTTTTCCCAGATATTTAACAAATTTGTCATTATTATATCTTTCTCCTGTTATCATTCATTAAAAGGCTACCTATATCCTACAGTATATTCATGTGTATTCTCAATTTTGCAGCCAGTTTTCCTATTTTATCCCATTATCTGGTTATGCTGACATAAATATGTATGGGTCTAATTAATAAGACATTTCAAATATTCAATCAACATTTTCACTTTTTGAACCATATATTGAACATGTTCCTAATCTTCCCTGATGAAGTTCTTTTTTTCTTTTTTAAATATTTTATTTATTGATTGATTGATTGATTTATTCATTTATTTATGTGAGTTTCTTTTTTCTGATTATTATTTTGCAGACTAGGTAATGAAAGCCATTTATATTTTTCTCCTTTTGTAGCTATAAAAAGGTCTTTGTTTATACAATTCTAATACCTACTTAAGTAAAACTTCATGCTGTATCTTTCAAATAATTTTTGTTTGCCCAACCAACTGAGCCACCCCGGTGCCCCTAAAATAATTTTTGTTTGTAAGTATAACCTTTTTAATGTTCATTTTATCATTCTCTCACGACCATAATTTTTGCCTTATTATAAATTTGGTAATATTTTTTTAAATTTTCTATTAAAAATTTTTTTTACATTTATTATTTATTTTTGATAGAGAGAGCACAAGTGGGGGAGGGGCAGAGAGAGAAGAAGACACAGAATCCTAAGCAGGCTCCAGGTTCCGAGCTGTCACCTTAGCTAAAGTCGGACACTTAACGCACTGAGCCACCCAGGTGCCCCTGGTAATTGTTTTTACTCCAGTTGTCTTTATTAGAAGATAAATCTCTACCTTGAGCCCTCAATAACCATAATTCCTTCTCATTGTTTTCATCTTTTGGATACTTTTTCTCTGTAGTTTCACCCTTTGGAGTAGTTCTTAAGACAGAAAAAAAATAAGCCAGGCAGCTTTCCCCTGAGAGTTGACATGGCACTCCCAGCTAGGCTGTGTTATTTCTCTGTAAGGTCATTATGTGCCCAGGATCAAGTACATAAGGAAGGGACTCCATAATCATAACCAGAAATCCATAAAACCAAGAACATTATGCACACCACACACACACACACACACACACACACACACACACACAAAGACCAAATATCTCTTTTTGCCAGGAAATGCAACTGCTGCTTCTCTACCAGTTACAGTTTAGCACGTTCCATTTTTTCCAGTTTTTTAGATGAAAAAAATTTAACACATTTAATTAGTGAATTGCATTGTTTCCATCCAAACAAGACCAAATCCCTGCTTCCTTGAATCCTCACCCAAATTACCTGTGCAAGCCAAATACAATTACAATTCCCTCCTAACACTTTCTTACTCCAGGTTCTCCATGTTGTGTTCTCTTTTTCTTCAATAAATAAATACCCTAAATTTGTCCGAGTTTGTTGTGTCCAGGTGATCTCTTCTTAGAATATATTGACTTATTTGAGTTTGCTTTACTAAATTTTTTGGTTTATGTTTATTTTTTTCTTTGAAATTCTACCTAAATATTGCTTTGTTTTCTCTTTCATTCAAAAGTAAAATATCTCTTCAGGCTGTTTTCTGTTTATTAAATAAAATATTATAGATTCCTATTCATCATTTTAAATAAATGAAGATCTAGACTGATATTATGTTTTTATATATTAGTTTTGCTTTGATCCTTTATATTCAATATGGAGTATCATGGAAATTTTCTTTCTTTCATGTTTTTTGTGTTTCTTTTTCTTTTTTATTTATTTTGAGAGAGTGTACATGTGTGAGATGAGGAGGGGCAGAGGGAGAGAGGGAAAGAGAGAGAATCCCAGACAGATTCCTCGATGCATGGCTTGAACTCACAAAGGGAACTCACAAACTGTGATTGTACCTGGGAAGAAACCAAGAGTCAGATACCTGACCAACTCGACTGAGCCACCCAGCCGCCCCTACCGTTCTATTTTTTGAGGAAGACTGCTCTAGTTTGGTTTCACTCTATTCTTGTGTTCTTGTAAGCACAATTTCATTGCTTAGTTCCAAAGATCAGACTTTTGGGCAAACATCTGCAGCCTCATTTTCTTCTATCTGGCTAGTGATACCACTACTGAATTTATATCCAAAGGAAAAGATAATTTTCTTAACCTACTCAATGTTTCTATCCAGTATAAACAATTTCCTCTAATACAAAATTATTTGTATACCCAAGGGCATGTGAAAGTTAAAAACAAACAAATAAGCAAAACAACAGAATGAAGTTTCTCTGGAGTGCTTGTCTCTAGTGCAAAAGGACTCAACTGAAACACTTTTTTTCTTTACTCCCCAAGCCTTGTTTGATAAAACATTTTAGAATTGTTATTTAAAATGTTATTTCTCTTATTCTAAATCTCCCAGCCAACTTAAGATCATTTTTTCTTTTGTTTACAGAAGAAATTTGGTTGAAATGGTAGGATTTCTCACTATTAGCACAACTGTTACATTCTTAAGATACTTTTTCTTAATAGGAGTACAATATTTTTAGCAAATAAATTACACTGTAAGTTATTATACATTAACTTTGGCTATCAGTACAGTCCCCCACAATCCAGTCACTTTGTCACCAATAAATTGTAGTGCTTGCTATAATGAACAGATTTCTGGGACTGTGGACCCAAGTAAGTTCATATCTTTTGACTACCTCCTCCTGGCTCCTGTGTGAATGTGGACAGGTTAATTCATCTCTCTGATCCACAGTGTCTTTATTTGTTAAGTGTATATAGTATCCACCTTATGAAGAAGCTATGAAGATCAGTAAAATCTTATAAGAATATAGCAATAGATTGATATATGATTAATATTTCCTCAAGAATAAGAATGGTGTATTCTGTGTCCTACAGCAGAAGGTTTGTTGAGTGTGATCTAAATAAATGTTAGTCATTTTGACAAATGTCTTAAACAAGCTGGCGTAAAAAAGCTAGAGATTCCAGAAGAACTGTATGTCATCTTTACAAAGTGTAAAATGTTATCGTATAGCTTCTAGCACTAAAATTTACTGTATTATTCATAAAGATCTATGTTTAAAAGGGAAGGATGAAGAAATTCCTGTGTTTTGGTCATGTATGAAGAAAAAGTATATTTATGATTCAGATTATCAATTCTAGAAAAAGCTATTAAACAAGCAGAATATTATTGTATGAGTCATTTAATGACAAAAACAAATTTGTATATGCTACATCTCTCCTTCACTATTCAGTTAAAACTGACATATTTAATTTTCCTTCATTTTATGATGCAAATTTCTCCAGAGGAAAAATAAGAAAGTGCATAGAATATTTTTAAAAAATGGAATGGAAATAATCAGATATCTAGACATTGCCCAGTAGTCAAATACACATTATTGGATAGTTTTAATGGAAATTTTCTCTTTTAACATGGTTTTATTTTAAAAAGATGTAAGGATAAACAGCTATTATTATTATGTTGACTATAAATCATAAGGAAACATATAAAGCTATAATATAATTATATAAAATACATAACGTTCCTTGGGGTTTAGTCAATATAAAAGTAGACAAATACACATAGTAAGTATAAGCATACATAGTATATTTATATGTTTAACTTCTTGTACTGAACTGATTTTGCAATGGATATATTCTTTGCATTATCAACAGAAACTCATTCTATTTCCCTAGAGACTCTACGTTCTCTAATACGATGGCGTTGTGGATAATTCAAGGCCTTTGACTTAACATCTATAACAGACACAGGGATAAAACATATCTCCTTTAGAGTTTAGAGCAATAATCAGGATATTAGTACATCAACATAAAAAGAGATTATTCTGAGCTCTCAAAAGTCACATAATTCATGTCCTACAATAGTTTTATTCCCTGTTTAGGAAAGTAGCATGTTATGCAACTGTGCTTATTGTAACAAAAACAGGTTTTATTTTGAAACTTTACATATATCAGTCTCTTCTGCTCAGGACTTGAAGTGTATTATTTACTTCTCACAGAAACCCTACAAGGTGAAGTGCATTATTATCCCTGTTTGCAGGTGAAGAAATCAAGACTTAACATGGTTAAGAAAATCAAAGTAATACAGCTTGTACTAATACTGAAATTGGCTTTTCATTTTTAAAAAATCTCCCTTATTAGTCTTTTATTTTTCTTGTTAGCATTTTAAACCAACGTTTAAGGGAAAAAATAATCTGAATAGTACCCTAACCACTGTGCCAATATCTGACATATACTGAGTACCCACTATGCACCTATTACATTTAACGACACTACGAGGCGATTTTGTGTAACTTGTAATGATGTCTAGTTAAGCAAGAGCTTAGAGTCCTCCTGCCATCTAACAGTCAAAATAATTCTTTCTAAACCTCCTAATAACATGCTGTATACATATTTATTCCCTTAATCCTAAAAACAACCTTACTATTATTTAGACTTTACAGATATGAAAATTGAGGCACGCAGATGGCAAGCCTCTGTTCAATGCCAAGAGGTTAGAAAGTGATCCATCTATGACTTTAACTCAGGTAGACAGTCTCCAGAGTTCTTGCTTTAATCACTGTGCTTCTCTCTTACTATGTTTGACCTGAGAGATAAAATGCCATTCTATCAGTTCCTAGCAAAGACTTACTTTTTTAAATAACATTTTAACTTAAAAGTGTATATAGAAAGAGTAATGTTTACTGATTTATGAAAGCAACTATAGTGTCAAGGCATCAAAGATTCTTAGGTAGTTCTCTTCCTATATAATTCAAAATTTATTAAATGACAAGTATGTCCTAGTTTCAAAAAATTTTCACTGAAAAAGGTGATGATTTCCCTATGCTTTTCTTTCCCAATGGATAGCCCTAGTTTTGCGTAGAAAATAAATCATCCATAAATTTCTTTAATAGCTAAATCATTCTGGAGTACCAACAAAAATCAAGAAGCTTCTCTGCATGGATGGCTTTGAAAATGTAGTAACATGACATTAATTGACAATTTGATAAATGAGCATTTGTAAAACTTAGGATATATTTAAAGTCACAATAATACACTGATTTTTAGTGTGTGTGTGTGTGCGCGTGTGTGAAATGAAAATCTACACTGGTATAAGCTGACACATTATTGTTATGTGAGTAGAATAATTACATGAAAACATGATGTCCATAGGCCACTAATCCATAGACCTAATTTTTAAAATTGTTCCAGGTGGTTTAAGAGAAATTAAATACTGGTCTTAATAGAATATTAGTGTAATCCGTGTAACTGTGGAATACTCTTGAGAAATGAATGCAGCTGTTGTCTTGGCCAAGTTCTTTAATGTACAGTTCTTAGGCAGCATCTGTATTCATCATCTTGTTTTAATTAAGTTTTTTTTCCTATGACACAAGTTATTATTTTTATTTGTGGTACCTATCTATCCATCCATCCATCCATCCATCCATGCATCTTCTAAGTGTCTATATATCCATTCATGCATTTATCCACACAAATATGTAGACCACAGACAAAAGCATTGTCCTAGCACTTGAAGGCTGCAAAATTGAGTGTGTCATACTAATTCAATGACATTTTAGTTTGATGCAGAGAAGATAAAGCAGACATGGAAAAAATACAGAGGAAGTATAAAACATGAACACTAATTATACCTCATACTACTTTGTTATCTCACTACTACTGAGAAACTTGGGCTCAGTGCAGGTTTATTGAAGGAATAAGTTAACTGCTATGTCAATGTCTAAACATGCCTTTCCAACACAACCTCTCCGCCCCTCCAATTAACATAATAATTACTGCAGTAATAAATTATGCCATAGTCTGAGTGAAGTGGGGCTATCCATCCTTTTTCCAAGGATCTGGGTTTTAGTTTTTTGCCATCAATGTGGCTCTTCTCTATCATCCTCACCCGCCCTGTAGCCCAGCGCCAAAGTCACTACCCCGAATAATGAGTATTGAAAGCCACTGTCTAACCTCATGAATTTTGCTAGGTCAGATATTTTTTACAACTCACCTCAAGGACTTCATTTAGAATTTGTGGGACTGTGTACATGGGATATAAGGACATAAAGACAATGAAAAGATGGGATTCCTCAAATTAGTACTGAGGAGAAAGTTCAAAATGGGTTAGGAATCTGTAAGGTCCTGTTGCTTTTGCTTTGGTTTATTTCTGTCTAATCTCTACATTCTATTTCTTCTTCTATCTAAATTCTATTTCTTCTTAAAAACAAAACAAAACAAAACAAAACAAAACAAAACAAATTTTGTCATATCCTGGCTTAACGGGACATACTAGATTCTGGCCTTAGTGGGAGAGTTATTTACAAATTCTATTGATTTCTCTAGGTTTCAGCATAAAATAATCTTTTTGCTAGTCTGATCCTAAATTAATGATCTTATTCCTTCAAATGAATATTTGCCATTCTTTTGAGTTCTAGTCACCATTTTGTTCCAATTTGAAATTCTAAGCCCCAGGTCCCAGCTCCTGAACCCCATTCTGAAGACCATATATTGTTCTATGAAAGATGATGGTGTGAATTCCTGTCAAGAATGATTCATCACTGATCACTGATCTCCAGTGGGAAACTCCATTATCTCCAATGACTTTGCTTATTTTGAGACAGCCTGGGCACTTGGAAAGAACAATGCGGAAGCAGGTTAAAAACAGAGTGTCAGAGTTTCCCTAGTATTCTGTTATACTTCTGAGAACGAAGGGTTTATCAAGGGTTCCTCGGTAGAGCCCCTAGATCTCCCCAGGCCTGGTGAATCAGAAGGTTAGAACTAGAATGCATTGGATTGAGCATGGCTGTGATTGATTGATACAAAAAGGATAGACTAGTCCATCCTGGTCTTTAGACCACCTCTCCTATGGTGGAAAAGTCTTACAGATTTGGGTCACAGGGGATTTTAAGGAATTCCCTAAATATCCCTGGTATTCCCTGAGATCTCTGGTAATAGGCATTAAAAAGCAGGATCCAAAAGGAAGAAGCCTAAAGTCATAATTCTAGCATTGTTTGCTGCAGAGCCACAGAATCTGAGAGTTCAACACTGTCATTGCCTCATCTTTGTCATTCACTGGAAGCACACACAGATGCTGGGACATCTGGTTTCATTGGCAATGATTCTTTATTGCTTGCAAGAGTGTGCCCTGCATGCCTGGGTCTATGCCTTCTGAGAATTCTGACCATCTGCCCTTTCAGTAAAGCTTTCTACCCAAAGTGCATTAGATTATCTTCCCAAGTTCGATACATAGCAAAACTGGGCCTCCAGGTACTCTAGCAACCTTAGTATAAATAACAACATTCAGATAAACTGATATGCCAGTCTCTATGTATCCTATTCTTATTATAGAAATATAACCTTCATGGATTCAATTTGCTCCTAGAGAAAAAATAATATGTTTCTATTGTTCAGAAAACCTATTCTATCTAGTGATATTTTTCTAAAATATGTGCATACTAATCATAGGGAAATTCTCATATAGGCAGGATCATTATGGTTCATTTCCTATTGTCTTTGTTTGGTGGAATCTGTTTTCCTTTTAGAGTGAAAATTAGATTGCTAATAGCCCCTGGGCCATGAGAGAAGTTCAGTTGGCTGTCAAATAGGTTAGTCAGTAAAAGCCTAAGCTTACATTTACATGAAGACCAGTACTGTTAGGAATTGTTTGGCTTTTTGAACATTTAAGACCATTATTTTGTTGTTCACTTATTTGTTTTGGCTGGTTTTTTTTAGTAGAATTTCCATAAAGGGTTATTAATCCAAAAGTAGAACTCAAATTGGGGAATGAGTTCTGGGAGTGAAATAACAGGTTAGTCACACGTACTGTGCATCACACACTGATGCCAAAAGCATCCTCTGGACACTGGACAGTAGTTAAAGACAAATATTCTAGGATACAAGTATTTGGAAATATCTCTCATGACTTCTACTTATTCCAATGTAATTTGAGGTAAGTTATTTAACTTACTTTTCTGCATCTGTTAAAATGTTAGTTTTAATATTGTTCTTCCACATAAGTCTGGTGGGGTGACCAAGATTCCTGTGACATCTCCATCTCTGGTCACCATGGCCTTCTCAGTTTGTTGCTGTTGCATTGTCAAAATTGGCTGAGGAAGTACCAAGATATGTTAGGATAGATTACTGGAGCATCAGAGGCATGCTTTCTTGCTCACATTATATAACAACAGAGAATACAATATGAGAACCATATTCTTACAAGAGTATAAGAATATATGGGTAATTGGTATTCATCATTGTGCCTTGCCCATAGGTTCCCAAGAAATATTTACTGATTTGATGAATGAATGTAGAAATATATAGGGTTTTGGGGTTGCTGGGTGGCTCAGTCGGTTAAACATCCAACTTCAGCTCAGGTCATGATCTCACAGTTTGTGAATTCGAGTCCCACATCCAGCTCTGTGCTAACAGTTCAGAGCCTGGAGCCTGCTTCGGATTCTGTCTCTCTCTCTCTCTCTCTCTCTCCCTCTCTCTCTCTCTCTCTGCCCCTCCCTCACTCACACTCTGTCTCTCAAAAATGAATAAACGTTAAAAAATTGTTTTTAAAAAGAAAGAAATATATGAGTTTATAACCACTCTGGAACACTGATGTCTAAACTAGAATATGTTCATTCCAGGTTTTGTGTGAAATGGTTTAATGAAATGTGGGAAATAAGTATAATTTCTAATTCTGCTTATTGACATAAAGGTGTGTGCTTTTGATAGTTTATATATATAAAATATTTATAATTTTATGGTTTATAATTTACATTATCTAATATTTGCTTATATTAATAAAGATTATATACATTAATGTATAACTACATATATAAATATAAATGTGGAGCTGCTGCTGCTTCTCTCTCTCTCTTCTGTTTTTTCAAGAGAGAGATCCATGACCAAAAGTTTGGAAAACTTTGGACCAAAGCATCTCAGAAGCAAAGATAAATCCACTCATATTTAATAATCCTCCCACCAAATATCCTGTAGATGTAAAGACAAATATACACTAGATTCTCTATGCCACTAATGAGAAGAAAAAGGATAAAGAACTGTAGTTCTTTTGCAAAATTACGTATCCACAGCAATTAGCCAATAAATTATTATATATTTTTGAGGTTTAATACTTATCATCACTATCTAAAGTGAAACTGATTCTTATTAGGATCAATCAGTAGGATAAACTTGGCACCTGAAGATCTTATATCTGACCTCTTCTGAATTTCATTTAGATCTTAGAAAGATCATTTAGATCTTTCATTAGATCTTTCATTAGGATCTTAGACCTAAACTGGAAATAGATCCTATGATTTGCATAAAGAGACTGAATACAGTCTTGGGTCTTGATGAAAAATAAATGTACTTATTTTAACTTGAATCATTTTTCTAGGAGAAGTTAAAAGATCTATTTAAAGTGAGACATTGAATTAAAGAGGAAAGTGGGGATAAACATTAATTATTTTATTTCCCAGGCATAATCTGTTCTGTTAAAGTATATGAAAATCACCAGACAAACATAGGGATTTTTTTTCAATTTAGTGATATGAGTACTTTAGTATTTTAGATATTTGAAAGAGATTATAGATGGAACCATGAAAATTAAGACAAATCTGTTAAATTCAAAGTCAATATATATGTATATACACACATACAAACATACATACATGAGACAGAGAAACAGAGAAAGGCATAGAAAGAGAAACAGCTAGATGGACAAAGAGAAAGGGAATAGTGAGATAAAAGCGTTTGTAACATTTTTATCTGAAAGCGTGATTTCCTAATAAACTTTAAAATCTGATGTTTGTTTACTTTCATATTATTAAATATTTTTCAATCAGAATTTGTACAACTGAATGCAAACATCAAATGCTACTGATTTATATTGAATATGATTAAACTGGTCATTATTTTGATAAAAATGGAAAGAATATTTCACTAGAGGGAGAATTTTTTTTTACTTTGTTTTTAGCAATTAAAAATAATGGTTCTGCAAAATTTCAAGAATCTATCATTGGAAAAATATTGATCACAGAAACAGAATCTATTAGATGATTTTATCTGCAATATTGAGACAAGTTTTATACTAAACATAACATGGTATACCTTCTCAGATGTGCTGAAATTGTCTTCCGCTGTCACTGTCAAGGTTCGTACCCACACTGCATGCCTTTCCATGCTAGATTTAGATGAAACACTGCACTAGAGCACATGGGATCTGACTTCCTAAGTGGCCAGTCAGGGCCTGATGGAAAGCACAGCAGGGCAGGACCAACCTTCACCGACAAAAAGTAGGAGGTCAAAGGGAGATGGTCAGTTAAATTTCCTCTCCTCAGTCTCTCTGGTAGACTTTTCAAGATATTGCTCCACCTTTCAACTTAGCAGAAATGTCCTATTAATGGCAAACACACAGAACTCAAGAACACTGCTGGTCTCCAGGCTCTTTGAAGAGTAGCTAGTAACACCTCTCATCATATGGGGTCACGTCATTCTTCGCCCACAGCCTCACCCCCATGGACATGCATCTTCCAAATAAAGTGAATTACTACCTGTAATTCAACACCACTACAGTGACAGTAGCTGGGCAACTATTGATGATAATTATATATTTATATCTCTATTTCTACCTTTATATTTAAATGAAATACAACTTAATATTATAACAAAAGAGAAGTCAAATGCAGACCATATACTGTACATTATAGAAGTTTGTGTTAGCAGTAGGAATTGTCAGATATTGTAGGTTCATCCTTCCAAGCCTGATAGATTTTTCTAAAAGATATTGCTCCTGAGTTTTCAAATAAAAATGCTTGCCGAGGTTGTGATATCACCATAAATGATGAATGGTTCACATCAAAACATCCCCACTAAGAATTTAAGTTTTATAATTCTAATGTGTTTTCTGATGAGAAAAAAAGGAGAGCTTTAAAGACATTTTCTTAAAAACATATTTAATTTGCAATTGACAATTCCCAAAGGGGAGGTTATTCCTATTATATATCATACTATTCAGGAAAATGGATACTTTGTCATCATTCTTCATGCAATTTGAATAAATGTCTCTACATTTTGCTTGAGTGATTTTTATCTGGGGCAATTTTCCTGTTTGCTACAGTTCTGGGGCAAGAGGAACATGCTGTGTTCTAACTACGTGCAAGATTTATTTTGTATTCCACAAAACATTTATTTTTATTTAATACAAGTCTCATGTATCTATGGTTATATATAATTTTTAGGAATTTTATTTTTGTCATTATTGCTGAAGGGATTTTTTTTTCATATTTTCTAATGTATTCCTGGTATGTGGCAGTTTTGTTGTTGCTGTTGGTTTTTCTCTGAATGTGTTTTTGGGTTTTCTTGGCCTACTGAGTGGGTATCCTTCTACTTCAGTGAACTATTTTATTAACTTTTTTTTTTTTAATTCAGAGTTTAGTGCAGAATTAAACATAGTAATTTAATAGATTTCAAAATAAAATATCTTTAAATGATTATATTTTTGTATATATATTTTTGGTTAAATGAGATATATTCCATTGTATATACAATCTATATATCTACATCTATATCCATCTATAATATCTGAGTAATATTCCATTATATATCTACATCTATGTCTGTATCTATATCTGCATCTATAACCATCTTTATCATCTATATATAACTTATTCTTTATCCATTCATCAGCTGATTGACAATTGGGCTGTTTTCCATAATTTGGTTAGTGTAGATAATACTACTATAAACACTGGGGTGCATGTATCACTTTGAATTAGTATTATTGTATTCTTTGGGTAAGTACCTAGTAGTGCAATTGCTGGATCATAGGGTAGCTCTATTTTTTTTTTTAATATTTATTTTTGAGAGAGAGAGAGCATGAGTTGGGGAGGAACAGAGAGAGAGGGAGACAGAGAATCCAAAGCAGTCTCTGCACCGTCAGTGCAAAGCCTGACATGGGGATCGAACCCACGAACAGAACAGTGAGATCATGACCTGAGCCAAAGTCTGTCACTCAACCGATTGAGCCACCCATGACCCACTGTGGTAGTTCAATTTTCAACTTTTTGAGGAACCTCCATACTATTTTCCTGGGTGGCTGTGCCAGTTTGCATTCCTGCAATAGAGCAGGAGAATTTGTAGGTATTTTAGATACTAATATTAAACTAATTATCATAGTTAAATGTAATTTCAATAAAAGTTATATTCTCAGTAGGAGATACAAAATATTATTGAAAAGTGCCAGTATTTTATTTTGAAATACCATATATTTAATGTACATTCTGAGGAAACACTTGCTGCATTTTTTCTTAAATCTAACAATTTATTTTACAGCTATTTAGTATCAGTTCCTTAATTTTATTTAGACCAGATGTGAAATATCATTGTAGAGTAACGTATTTCATAGTTTTTATACCTTTTCAAATATTTTCACAGTGGTTTGATTATTTAGGATAAATTCATAAGTTTTTATTTTATTATCATATGTAACTTTTTATTGTACCAATCCCAAGTTTTAGATTTTCATTATTCAATGTATATTTCTACATAAATTAATGTCTATATTCAAAAACTTTATTTTTTAGCCCTGAAGAAGTTTCTATATTATCTGTTTATTTTTTTAAACAAAAAAGTATATATCTAAACAAAAGTATATTATCTGATACTGTTTTAAAACAAAATGGATTCCAAGCAAATACATGACTTGTACAAAGTTTGTCCTCGTCTTCATCCTCAAACAACCCTTAATACCAGCCATAGCCCTATATCTATTCCTGTTGTCTGCTGTTGATTTGGAATAAAGGCCAAGATTAAACTTAGAAATTCTGGTAAATATGGATAAAGACAATCAAAACTAGATCTGACTGGTCATGCTACAACCTGACATCATAAAGTTGCTTGGGATCATTAACATTATATTCAAAGTGATACTAAGTATGTGCTATTCAGATTACTTAGGATTGCTCTATAAACATGAGTATATTTAGGAAAAATATATTTTTAAAAGTCATGTTATTTTTATCTGCCTCATTTCAAAAAGAATTTTTAGAATGAAGTAAGAGTATATATATATTTTTTAATTAGGGCAAAGAGAGCTGTGAAATTGTTACAAGTAAAGCAGCAGTTGCTACAGAGAAATTTATGTTGTCAAATAAAGAAAGCCTAACAATATCTAAACCTGGAAGACTACAGAATCACACAATTTGTAAAGTCTACACAATTAAACAACAAGAAAAGCAAACATGCTCCAGTAGGTTTCTGTGGACGTCTCACCTGTAATCTTATATATGTATTACACATTATGTACATAAGTAAATATATTGTAAATACTACTGTCTCACTTTCTCTGTCTTCTTACCCTGTAATAGCTAAATTGTGGTTTTTAAAATATAATACATACCATACCAGAAATCATTGTTTGTTTGTTTTTTAATTTTTAATCCCTTATTGTTAAACCTTATCCATTATGTTAGATTTCTTATTAGGACTATTTTTATCATTTGTAATTACCTTCATTGCCGTTTCATTCTTTATTCAGGAATACTTTGGCAATGAAGAGAGACAGCATTTGTGAATCACTAATTGGATTCCAAAGAGAGAAAAGACTGGGTAGGGCTTTCACTGAGCAGGTACTTTGAGTTCAGAGCAGACCCAGCCCTCTCATGGCCAGTAACAGGCAAGGCATTTACCCTTTTAAACTTAATTCTTCAACTGTGAAATGAAGGAAATATGCCTATTTCATACAACACTTCACCGTTGTAAAATTTCCTAGTGCCTTATAGGCAATCAATTTATGTTAGCAACTTTTATTTCCTTCAAAATAGGCATTCAATTTTAGACTTAAATTTAAGAAAAAAGAGAATCACAATACTTCTAAAAAGATATAAAAATGTCTCCTAAAACTCAAATTATAAAGAAAAAAAAAAAAAGCTTGCACATTGTAAGCACTTAACTCCTAATTACTTGATCATAAAAGAAAAACTATTTGTTCTCTTTGGGCATATAACTACATATGTGTAATAATTACTTTTAATTTGAAACCACAAATAGAAAAAAGAATCATTTTGTAAAACAATATCCTAACAGAAGATTATTATGAAATGACACAAAACAGTGTCTTTACCCCTTTTAACCTCCTACGAAATCTTTCAGTTTCCCTAAGCCAGCTTATTTGGAAACATTTGAGTCACTTTCAGTCACACAAAAGAAATCCAGAACAGTTTTTGCTGTTGTCCCTGGAAACTGCAGGACTAATTCCCTATGCAGTGCACATAAAATGTAACTCATAGTGTCCGGTTTGGTTTTATCTGATGAAGTGAAGCAGAGAAAATACAGTATGTGAGTGTTAGCATTGCTTGCTTGCTAGCAAACACAAGACTTTTAGCTTCCTGAATTATTTAGAGGTATTTGGGGTGTGTGTGTGTACATACATATTTCCTCCTCTTCCCACCCTTGTTTCATGAGTACAAAACAATAAAAGCTAGAAAAGCGATTCACAATGCAGTCTGATGCTGGCATGAGAATACAGTTATCCTACTTGAAATTTTAGTGACATAATACCAAATCAACTGTGTTAAATGGTTTTGTATGAAAAGAGTAACAGTGACTATTTTTGTACAGCAAAAAAAAAAAAAAAAAAAAAATCATTGTGCCCTTTTGCAGCAGAGATGGGAAGTGCAGAGTACTAACAGCATTATTTCTTCTCTAACAAGCCACACATGACTGAGGTAAGACCGCAGATGTTGATTTGCTTTGTCTTGCCTTATCTAGCAAAAATAACAGTGGCTTTACTTCTAGTCTCGTTGGAATAGGACAATTGTCATCAAACAATAGTAAGTGGTGAGATACTGCTTCTCTTATTCAGATCCAATAGAGCCTAGGACCTATATGCCATTATAATGAATGCAAATTAGTGTGTAGGGTGTAATTTGTGTCAGACTATGGTCTTTTTTCCCCTAGCAGTTTGTGACAGTCACAAACCATTTTTTAATACTGTTAGAACTTCTGTTTTCAATTCTTTTTTGTGCTACCCGATCCATTCATTTACTCTTCAGATAACAAACTTAAAGTAAATGAAATGGAAGAAAAAAATCAACTTAATAGCAACATTGAAGGGAATCGTATCTTATACCTCCCACTACTAGAATAAGCTTCTTTCTCCTACATACTGGAAGAAGTGAATTATTTTATCAGCTATTGAAAATGTCTATTTTACTACAGTATTTTGTTTAGGAGGGCATACTTTTTCCCTGTCCAAAATTTATCACCGTCTACATCAAAATGTTGTGGCAAGTGTCAAGTACATTTATTTTTTTAATTTATTTTTAAGTTTATTTATTTATTTTCAGACAGGCAGCCACAGTGAGAGTGGGGGAGGAGCAGAGAGAGAGAGAGAGAGAGAGAGAGAGAGAGAAAATCACAAGCAGGCTCTGCACCATCAGCTCAGAGTCAGATGCAGGGCTTGAACTCACAAAACTGTGAGATCATGACCTGAGCTGAAAACAAGAGTCAGATGCGTAACAGACTTGAGCCACCCAGGCGCCCATGTCAAGTACATTTAAACCTCCTGTTTTGTTTTTTGGCCATCTATTGAACAAGTAAACCAGCAGAATTAGCAATACAAAAAAATATTTCTTCTAGACAGTTATTAGAAACTATTTCTTCTGGTTAGTTGAAAAATACAGTATTTTTAAGATAAACATGGGATTTAAGAGAACAAATTGAAATCAACCCTAGAAGGGGTGAATGGGGAGTGAGAGGGGTACTGTTTTTTGGTGCCAAATAAATGTTACTAGTTAAATTGTATAAAATTTATATATTTATAAAAATAGGGCAGCTGGTCAAATAAATGATTCTTAATAAAAATTTGTTACCTTAGTCAACAAATGATAATTATATACCCATTATAAGCCAAGTCTTTTTCCAAATGTTGGGATAAAAACAGAATAATTTCCTAGAAAAGTGTTTTGTAAACATGAAGAGGAATACAAGGTGTGGTGATGGGGGGGAGATCTCTGTTAAGGTATAGCTTTTGGCTTGAGAATTAAATTTTGAGTAGAAAATATTATAAAGGTCACTAAACAGGGTATTAGAAAGTTGAAAAAACATGTGCAATGGTCATTAGCGCATTAACAAATCTTTGGTGAATAACGCAGAAAAGATAAGCAGTAAGTGTGGCTAATAAGCAATGGTATATGGGAGTACACAGTCTAAGTTAGCACAGTTGTTCCCAGGCCCTTGAAGTCCCCAAGACATTTAAGGGAATGTGCAGAGTCAAAAAGATTTTTAAAACAAGGCTAAGACATTATTTTCCCTTTTTACTATTTTATGGTACAAAAACAATAGTGGGTAAATCTGTTAGTATTTTTGTAAAAAGGCAGAAAATTCAAACTGTATTAATAGTCTTTGTATTCTTCAGTGCCATGCAGTTGTAGTAATATAAAATGTCAGTTTCAATTAGGAATGCCCATGAAGTAGTTAAAAATTACCAATTTTCTTAAACCTCACAATTTTTAAACATTCTGATTATTTAAATGAAAAATATACTCAAAACCTTTCTGTTGTAAACCGAAGTATAACTGTTTCAAGGAAAAGCACTTGAGGAATTTTTTAAAAAAATTTAAACATTATTTATTTATTTATTTATTTATTTATTTAAAAGTTTATTTATTTATTTTGAGAGAGACAGAGACTGTTCGAGTGGGGGAGGGGAGGGAATCCCAACCAGGCTTGGGGCTGCCACTGCAGAGCCTGATGTGGGGCTTGAACCCACAAAACTGCAAGATCATGACCTAAGCCAAACCAAGAGTCACATGCTTAACTGACTGAGCTACCCAGGCACCCCTGGTTTTTAAAAATTTTTTTATTTTTTAATCTCTAAAAAAAATTTTAATGCTTATGTTTGAGAGAGAGAGAGGCAGAGCATGGGTGGGGGAGGGACAGAGAGAGAGAGGGAGACACAGAATGTGAAGCAGGCTCCAGGCTCTGAGATGTCAGCACAGAGCCCCACACAGGGCTTGAACTCATGAACCTTGAAATCATGACTTGAGCTAAAGTAGGATGTTTAACGAACTGAGCCACCCAGGCGCCCTAGATATTTAAAATTTTAAATGAACTTCTTTTATCACAGAACACAATTTTTAATTGAAAGAATGATTGTCAGGAAAACTATGGTTATTCTGAATATCACCCTAAGTGAACTTATCTATTTAAGGTCATTAGCAGTATTTGTGGCCAATGATAAAACCCATACTTTTAAGTAAAAATCAGATTTTAGAAAATTTGTATCTGCCACAATGAGAGTGAAACTTCCACAGGAATACAGCTGTTTCTAAAATTTGTGATTCTTTTAGTATATGCAATGTTTGACATTGTAATAAAATACACTAACATTTGGAAATCCACAAAAACCAGTAAACCACTATTTCTTAAATGATCAATGAATGATATTAGAAAATCTTGTATGATTAACAGCTCTAATCCAGGTGCTATATAGACCACTGGAGTTTTAAATAGCAGATAATGAACAATTTATTGAGGTGCTTTTAGATTCCACACTGCAGTTAACCTTTAAGAAATGACCACTTGTTGAGTTTTGGTGTAGTATCAACAAAGACTATACACAATTATATGAAAGGTTATTGACATATTCATTCTTTTTCTAATTGCATATTTTGGTTAGCTCAGATTTTGTCCATGAGGTTAAAAAAATTGCAGCAGACTGAATACAGAAGCAGATATGATAATTGCTTTGTCTATTATTAAGCCAGATGTTATAGAGATTTGCAAAAATGAAAAATAATGCCAGTATATTGTTTTAAAAATGGTAACTTTAATTATTCGTGTTAACAAGCAATTAGTTTATTAACGTTATTTTGTTGTTGTTTTATTTTTGAGAGAGACAGCATGAGCATGGGAGAGGCAGAGAGAGAGGGAGACACAGGGTTCAAAGTGAACTTTGCACTGACAGCAAGTGCAATGTAGGGTTCAAGCTCACAAACCACAAGATCATGACCCGAGCCAAAGTCAGAGACTCAACTGAGTCACCTAGGGGCCCCTATTAATGTTGTTTAAAAACAACTAACATATTGATAGATATAGTCACACAGGCAAAATATTTGTGGAGTGCCTAACACTTTTTTAAGGGGGCCAAGGAGTCCTAAGACCCCAATGTCTAATGCCTACTGCTGTAGAATACTTTTGGTAATAAATTCACTTTGATTAGATAGGCTTAAGTTGTATACCTTCTCCTCATTAATCCTTGTAGTCAAGGATGTAACATGTGTTGGCAAGACTTTTTGCTTTTGTTTTTTAGTTTCATTTTCTTGCCCTGGTAGAGTCACTTTTTCCAGAACTCTAAGAATCCTCCATTGAAAAGAAAGAAAATGATCCTAGAAAGGCAGCGAAATAATCCATTGTGCTATATTAATGAGCTTACACTAAATAAAGTAAAAGGTTGTACATTTTTAAGCAGAAATGCCATAAATTAACTTGTGGTTTTTCTAAATTGCTTAGGCTGCTGTATGGAGAATGGGTTGTTGGAACTAAGTGTGAAATCAGAGAGGCCAGTTGAGATACTACTGTAGTGCACAGTGTAGGCAACAGTATGTTAACATAGAGATTAACAACAGTGACGCAGAGAGGCAAACTGATTTCCTCTATATTTGAGATTTTACCAAAAACATGTATTGCTTATTTGGATTTTAGGTTGAGGGAAAGAGCAAAATGATATTTAGGTCTGACCTTAAGCTCCAGAGAGTTTGGGTGATACTATGCCTCAAGATGGATAAGAATATGGGTTTTGTTTTAAGCATGCTAAGATTGAGGTAATTATTAAATATAGATATATAGAGATATTGTCTATATGTGTTCCTTTCAACTTCACAATTAACATGTCTAAAAAAGTTTGTAGTATGCAAAAAAATGACAATATGGTGCCATATCAACAAAACAGAGATTAAGATACCTAATGACCAGTTAATATTAAATCCACTACTTTCTCTTTTTAGCCTTTAAATATCTTTATATGAAAATATAATTCCTTAAGCTTCCTACTCTACCTGTCCCATACAATAAATATTCATTAAAAATATATATTTTTATATCAATAAATGTGGTATCCATTATGTGCCATGCACCACTCATTAATTAGCATATCAATATCTAATTTTAGAATATGTAATTGATAGTTATTCCTGAAGACATGTATACTATCTGGGAAGTTAAAAATTAATTGCAATGGTAACCATAATAAAAATTACGTGTTCTTGGGCGCCTGGGTGGCTCAGTCGGTTAAGCAGCCGACTTTGGCTCAGGTCATGACCTCGCGGTCCGTGAGTTCAAGCCCCGCGTCAGGCTATGTGCTGACAGCTCAGAGCCTGGAGCCTGTTTCAGATTCTGTATCTCCCTCTCTCTGACCCTCCCTTGTTCATGCTTTGTCTCTCTCTGTCTCAAAAATAAACGTTAAAAAAAATTAAAAAAAAAATTACATGTTCTTTTCTTCACTTACTTCACAACTATATTTTCTTTGTCCAACACTGATTAGACACTATGCTATATATTGAGTAGACAGTGGTGAATGCATGAAGATTATAATTTGGTGTGCTATGAATACTGACTGACAACTTTACAAGTAAGATCAAACAGATAACTAGAAGATATGTAATGCAAGAAAGAATATGAGGCAGATTTGAAACCACCACTCTTTAGAATCAAATCAAATTGGTTTGGTTTGTCTATATATGCAACTTTAATACATCTAATCTAAGATGATGACATCTAGCCCAGTGTTCTTCAACCTAAGCACTACTGACACTTCAGACCAGAAAATTCTTTGTTGTGAGGGCTGTCAGGCATTTTATAGGATGTTTAGCAGCATCCCTGGTCTCTACTCTCTAGATATCAGCAGCAGTTTTCTGGTTGTGGCAACCAAAAATGTCTCCAGGTTTTATCAAAGTCCTGTGGGAGAACTTCTGTCCTAATACGACCTTCTCAAGATCAATTCCGCATTTCTTGCAACTACAGTCTAGATAATTCTCTGTGTATGCCTCTCTAAAGAAAATATTCTACATCAACTCATTAATATTCTCCATAATGTAAAAATCAGAAGATAATTTGACAACCAATAGGGCCACAAGAATTATCTAAGGATAGATTTTTAAAGCCTAAAAAATATGATTTATCTAAGATTACACCAAGAGTTTGGATAGAGTTAGCACTAAAATGCATGAATCCCAAATTCTTATTCTGTGTTCTTTCTACTAGAACTCTGATGTTATACGTGCACAGTTCTCATAATGGTGGGTGCTATTAATTATTTAGTCTCTAAGAATCAATGTGTCTCATTGGATACATTTTTACTTCTATTTTTAAAACCTGTTTATACATCCCCTACCTCCCATCAAATTAATCAAAGAAATTTGTGAGTGATTCTAAATATCATTTTAGAACATTCATTATTATAACTACTTTTCATTAACATTCCTATTGATGCTCCCCCCATAACCTGTAACTTCTGTTTAGGTCCATCAGTAACTTCATCTTTGCTCATTGGTATTAGGTTCCAAATTGTTTTGTTTTTCCTCTCTTGTCCTTCAATTATATACCAGACCACCACTAGATGAATCTTAAAATACAACTGTAATTATAACATTCCTCTATTCCTAAGTGTTAAATAATTCCTCAAATTCTAGAGAACACATTTTAGGTTATATGGTCTTTTTAACTCAAATTCTTTTTCGGTTTAAGGACCTTTATAATCTATTTGTAGGCAAATCACCACTTATCATCAAGATTTTTATTCTAGCAGAATTACTCTAATCTAAAAAAACTTAAGCACTCTATTGTGAAGATTTTCTTACATTGTTTCCTATACCAGAATAGCTAATTTCCTCCACCTGTCCTAATCATATCCTTTTTTTTTTCAAGTACAAGAGCTTCTCTGTACTATGAAAACTAGCCTATTCTCCCACCCCACAATAATGTCTCTCTCTTCTGGGACATCAGTGTGTGTGTGTGTGTGTGTGTGTGTGTGTGTGTGTGTGTATTTTTTTCACTTATTTTCAACGAAGAATTTATTGTTGGGGCACCTGGGTGACTCAGTCAGTTAAGTGTCTGACTCTAGATTTCAGCTCATGTCATGATCTCACAGTTTGTGAGTTCAAACCCTGCGTCCGGCTCTGTGCTGGCGGCGTGGAGCTTACTTGGGATTCCCTTTGTCTCTCTCTCTCTCTCTCTCTCTCTGTCTGTCTCTGTCTGTCTGTCTCTCTCTCTGTTTCTGTCCCTCCCCAATTCCCTCTCTTTGTCTCTCAAATAAATAAACTTTTAAAAAAGTATTGATTATCATACAATATCTCTTACAATTATTTTCTTAGACCAACTTCTGAGACAAAAATTTGTATGCAAATTGAAGCAGTCAGGCAGAAGTGTTATTTGAGATGAACACACAGCTTCACTTGGATCCCCTGGGGATCTCTGGCATGTAAAACAGAGAGCAAGTTTATCCCATTTCTAGGTAAGTGAGTTGAATTTCCATAATTTCCATAATACTGTAGCAGGCATTCAGTGTTTAGTAATACCAAGGAGTAGGGAGTAGGGTCAAAATGGGAGTGGGATGTAACTCTCATCATGTTTGGCTCTAGGCTTCTCTGAGTCATACAGCTTTAGTAGCACAGTGATAATCTACCAAAGATGGAAGAGGCCAGACAGTAGAAACCGACTCCTCAAAGGTAGAAGACAGACACACAGACTTTAAAAGAAATCGCAGAGGATCTGGACAAAGCAACAGAGGTCTTTGCACATGTCATTTTAATAACTGCAGAGCTGTTAACAATCTAATACATTTATTCCTTCTCTGTTTCAACAGATTATAAGGATTGGACAGTCGGTTTGTTTTACATTCTGCCCTTTGGACATGCTTTGTCCAAAGTAAGCACTGAACACAGCCATTACTTAGTATTTGTTAACTTATTTCAAATTAATTAGCACTTTTCTTTTATATGATACTGTGCTTAGGTTGAAGTAGGTAATAGGCTTTTTTTACAGTAGTGTGTAAAATGAGAAACCGTTGTTATTTGCCCATTTGGGTTTCATTTTCTCACTTACACACTAGAATCCTGGGGCTTCTGTAGGAAAATAATTGCCAACATTTTCAGTTTGCCATATAAAGTATTTGGCACTCTTCAGAACTTCTTTTCTTGGATAATTTAGGATCTCCCCTTTATGTGTATTCCTTAAGACTGATATTCTGTCTCTTCCAGCTAGTGTGTCTGCCACAAACCTTTGGCAAATTAGAATGTCAGTTCTTTTTCAGGATATTTCAATTATAGCTCCTTCAAGTCCTTCACTTGGTGAAGACGAAACTTATCATGCATATTGTTTCAACTTTTTATATGTGACACTATAGATTTTTATTGAAAAATCATTTTTTCTTTTAGATTTTACTATAGTGACTGTAGCTATAGTGAGGATGTTTATCCAGAAAAAAAATGCAATGTTTTGAGTGAACATTTCATTTTTATTGCAAATCTATCTTTATCAATACATAATTAATTTATGTCTAGCTTACCTTCTTGAATAGAGAATATTCTAATAAACACAAATAATGTAGAAGATTGTTTCAAAAGGTGATGACATTTTTTTAATCTAATGACACTGCCCAGCCTTGAATATTATTAATCAAATTTGTTTCCTTAAAGGTGCAATCATGTAAATGATGAGCTGTTCTCACAAGCTTGAATAATTTCATAACTCACTGAAAATCATCTCATTATTAGGTGAAACTTAAGAATTCTTTTAAAAAGGCAAAATATTCATTTTCTGTAAAATCTGCAATGTTTTGTTTTATATGAATAACATTATATTTATATTTCTCTTTATTAGCAGATAATTTTGATAAACCATTCAAACTGCACAATAATCAGCCTGTTAAGTGTTTCAGTGTCAACTGTAGGCCCTTCCTGGTTGTTTGCATTATTTGTGAATATAATCACTGTAAGTGTATAAATGTGTATACAAATCGATGCACATACTATATGTGCATACACACACACTCAAGTTTTTTGGGGGGGTGCGGAAATGAGATATTGGTCAAAGGGTACAAACTTTCAGCTGTAAGATGAACAAATTCTGGGGATCTAATGGATAGTATGGGACTGTGGTTAATAACACTGCATTGTATACATGAAAGTTGCTAAGAAAGTAGATCTCAAGTGTTCTCACCATACATGTGTAAGGGAAAAAAAAGATAACTATGAGAAACAATGGATGTGTTAATTAGGTTGATGATGGTAGATAATCAGTTCACAATGTATGGGTATTTCAAATCCTCACATTGCATACTTAAAAATATAGTCTTTATTTGTCAATTATACCTCAATAAATCTTGAAATAAAATATAAGTGACTAAAAAACAGAATAAGGTTAAAATTCAGATCAGGGAAGAAAACTCACAATAATGACATACTCAAAGATAAAAAAAGGGGACCACCTAGGGTGAAAATCATGATAGCAAAAGAGAAACTGACTTTGGGCTAGATTTGAGAGGAAAGACATTATGGAAGTGTTGCCAGAAGTGTTCCGACACTCCATTGCACAACAGTAAATTCTAGTATTCCATGTAAGGCCGTATTCAGTGGCATTTTTCCATCTTACCTCCCAGATTTCTTCATTACTTTTCTTCCTAAACCCTAGGCTCAATGGTAGACATTTCTATCTTAACTTGTTTTATTTTTTTTATTCTCCTCTTCCTTTTTTTTAACTTTCCCTTCCATCTTAAGTAAGATCTATTTCTTTTGTGCACTCTCTAATCTCTTGACTGCCCTTGAAGTATAAAAAAAAAAATTACTAGCAGTCAAACAAACTAGAGTCTAGTGAATTAATTCTATCATTAACTGGCCATATTTTTCTATTTGTAAAAGTAGGAAAACCATACCTGTTATGATTAACTCTTGATATTTTGTGATTTTCAAGTAAGATTACATGTGTGAAATCAATTTGAAAAAAGCAAAGCTTTACTAGATGAACCAAGACAAATATACCTTATTCAGGAAGTATTTCTGTGTCCTGCATCTAAGAAAACTATTTTTCCTTTTGGGCTCCAAAAGCTTTTAATTTATATCTCCATTATAGTAGTTGTGGTATAGGACTCAAAATACCCTGCATTAGATAAGATGCCCTTTGAAGTTATGGGCATTATCTATTATTCCACTCATGGCTTTTCAATGTTACCCAGTGCACAACTTCCACTAGATAAAAGTTTATTGAATAGGAAATTTTGGATTATGTTTTACCTTTATTGCTCACACTGCCCTTAAGCATATATTACTGGGTATTTCTGCATTTCCCTTTTCTTTCCTGTTATGCTGGTTTAAAAGTTGACAATGTTGAACGTTATCAGAGGTCTATGATCCTGGACACCAGTAATGATTAAAGAAATGTTCCTATCCTTTATATTCCCAGAATGATTTATTTTTTTAATATTTATTTATTTGAGAGACAGAGAGACAGAGACAGAGACAAAGAGGCTGCATGTGACCAGGGGAGGGGCAGAGGGAGAGAGTGAAAGAGAGAATCCTAAACAGGCTCTGTGATGTCAGCACAGAGCTTGACATGGAGCTCGATCTCAGAAACCCGTGAGATCATGACCGGAGCCAAAATCAAGAAATCAATAGCTTCATCAATCAATGCTTAACCAACTGAGCCACCCAGGTGCCCCCCCCCCCCCCCAGTATGATTTAGATAAGACTCAAAGATTCTTCCCTTGTTTGCCTGTGGTAAAGCCAAATACATATCCTCCAAACTCCATTCTTTGCATCATAAATGATTGGCTGAATAGTTTGTGCCCACTGACCAATCTGGACAAAACATCTGACTAAACTTTGATGACGCTTCTTCTCTTCTCCCAGGGAATTCTGGCCCACGCTCAGCCTGATCCACCATACAGCCCCTCCTCAAAGGCCCTTCTTGGAAACTGGTCAAAACTTCCCCTGATCAACTGTCTGATCATGCCAACCTACTCCCTCACACCTGGTTTTTCTAGTCTTGTTTACTCCTCCCTGTCAAAGAAAACAAACACTTGCAGACTGTATGGTCAGAGCATCTTCTCTGTTACAATAATCCTTTCCCTATTCATCCCTCTCCCCCATGTCCATCATTCTTTCCAGTAAAGCTCTTCCTTACCTAAGTCCACATTTGTTTTATTTGACAAACATACATCTATTTCTAGTTTAACCTGAATGTTTAAAACCCTCCCTTCTCCCTGTTGGTCTGATCTCTTTTGCCAATTCTTTTTTCTTGTCGCTTAAACTCTCTTTCACATTTTAACATCATTTTTCAATCTGTGCTCATTAAGGTTAATGTCCTCTGATCCATCTTTCAGTTGTCTTCTAGGTGTATAACGTGTTTTCTAGTCAGTTCTTTGCTAATTTATTTCAAATGGCTCTGGTTTTCATTTTTTAAAGCTCTTTTTCATATTGCCTACATTTTTCATAGTATAAA
The DNA here is from genome assembly GCF_023721935.1 of Panthera uncia. Taxonomy (NCBI): domain Eukaryota; kingdom Metazoa; phylum Chordata; class Mammalia; order Carnivora; family Felidae; genus Panthera; species Panthera uncia. Next base: position 55,343,518 of record NW_026057576.1, read on the forward strand.
ATGTTTTGCTCATCATCTCATTCTTTCTTTAACATCCTTAGTTACTTTAAATATATTTATTTACTATAAGGGGTTCTTGGATCTTATTAATACTCCTGATTGTTATGTTTTCTGGTTCCATTATGTTTGTTTACTCTTATGTTTTTGAAATTTTTATTGTTTTACTTTAGGAACACTCTACTGCCATACTTAAAAAAGAGTGTTGTTCACTGGCATATTCCAGATAGTCCAGGGATTTCATTAGACTAGTAACAATTGTTTGTTACTTTTGAAGTTTGGGTACTTCTGTACCATGCATATTATACAAAAATCAAACCCCAAATCTGCAGCTAGCAGAAGCATGCATATTTTATTTTTTAATATTTACTCCGGGAATTTTGTTTACACAGAGTCCTGGGTAGAGAAAATCTTTTGGTCATTTTCCCTGAGATTCAGATTTTGTGGTTTCCCTAAAGTTAAAGATTCAGTGTTTGGAGAGTCTCAAATACATACAGGGATTTTCAGTTCCAACATCAAAACTTTGCACAATCCCAAGACCTCATGCCCTGTCCCTGAGAGGATATTAAAATTCAATCAATCCATAATAAAAATATATGTATATATATATACACACATAGATAAATGAGGTAAAAGAGAGATGTTTTCCTCATCATGAAATTGGAACTAATAAGTACAACAGAAACGATGGAATTTGAAAATCCTATTCTTCACCAACATAGTCATAGTTGATTAAGACAAAAATCATCAGTGGAGAGATGCTAAAAATAGGAAAAAAATGATGAGCAATATATTACAGAATCCCAAAAGTATCTCCCCACAAACGATGAATTGGAGAGGGAAAACAGTAACTTTACAGTGGAATTACATGGCTTCCACAAACTTAATTAAGTCATAAAATTGAATATCACCAATATTGAGGCCATCTGACATCATAGTGCACTGAGATCACCTCACATCTGTAATATTCTTGCCAAAAATAATTTTAAATATGTATGATCCAAATATAATAAAACATCAAACAAACCTATATTCAGGGACAGATTACAAAATTATCTGCTAGTACTTTTAAAAATGTCAAGTTCATGAGAGAACAAAAATGGTTAAAGAAACATTCTAGGTTGAAGAGAACATTATTAGGACAGTTGGCAAAGTTTGACTTGGGCCTGTGGATTCTTGTTATCAATGTCATCAATATTAAATATCTGAATTTTGATACTTGTATTTTAGTCACAAAAGAGACCATCCTGTATTTAAGAAATACACACTCAATATTTATGGACACAATGAGCATGAAAAATGTAATTTATTCTCAAATATTTTAGAAAAAACAAACATATATATATATATATATATATATATATACATACATACATATATATATTCATACATTTACGTATGTGTGCATAGATAAATAGAAAATAATAAATAGCCAAAAATGTTGATGATTGGCAAATATTTACCTTTTTTGCAATATTTCTCTACATTTAAATTATATCCAAATTGAAATTTATAAAAAGTAAAATCAGATATAAATAGCAATTAAGTTCTATGTCTGCTATCTTCCTTGTCTTAAACATGCAGGGTCAATGTGCTATTTGCTTGGAGACTTGCTCCTTTTAGCTTTCACTTTTCTTTTTGCTTCTATAAACACATTTCCTCTATTCTTTGTACACTTAACTGGGTGCACTTTCTCCTTGTAATATTTTGCTTAGCTCTTTTACATTTTTGCAGTGAAAGGTGGTCGTCATTGTAAAAATTACAAGTGTTCTATTTCTTCTTTCTAATTTGTCTTTTTAGGCATGTGCTTTCTGATTCCCTGCCTCAAAGGAGAGCTCCATAAAGCAAATTTAGCTCTTATTCATTTATAGCCTTTATTAGCAATTTGCTTATTGGGGGTCTGTGTGGCTGGCTCACCTGGACTCAAAGGCTGGTTTTACCGTGCTCTGTGACGAGCATTGAGACACTAATCTCCTGTCTTCTTATAGGTTAAATGAGGATAAAAATGATTATCTCATAAAACCAGCAGAATAGAGGCTCATTCAAGGATGACAGAGAAGGATGAGATTAGAATAGGTGAATTCTAACTTCTTGCAGAGAAATGTGAGCTGCAGAACAGCTCTTACATTAAGGAGATTTGAAACCTATTTTCTGGCTGTTAAAAATAACACAGACTGATAAGAACTACTGAAAGAAGCAGGAGGCTATTGTGTTTATCATTTAACATTAATCCACATGGCAAATAATTATAGATCCACTTTCTGAGTCCCGCAGTTATGGAGAAAGTGAGTGAATTAGGCCTAACCAGGATGGGAGAGATGGAAATTAAGGACAAAAACATTAGAAATTTTCTGAGAAAACAATAGTGGGACTACTTACATTGGAAATGAATTATTAGCAGTAGAAACAAGTGAAAGATGGTGGCAAATGTTTAAATCTGGAGAATAAAAGATTTGAGCTTTCAGCAATACTAAAGCAAAAATTGGAAAAGAACCTTAAGATGGAAAATGTGGAATATGGCAATTTTTAAAAAAGACTTACTGTCATTATATTCTGTGTAACTACATGCTTTAATTATATGTGGTAAAAATCCACTTCTTGTGCTCAGTTTTATGTTTTCTTTCTGTTCTCCATTCTCATAGCCTCATCTTTGTTGCTTATATCATTTATATAAGCACACTTACAATCTGTCAACATTCATCCTCTTAGTATTGAGGAAACTAGAGTTTTCAATATCTATATCAAATACATATTAATATCTATACCTATATATGTATTAAAATTCTATAACATAATGAGGGGATACATTGAAAATATATATACATATATTATATATAATAAGGTATATATTGGTTAGTGCTTATCAGCAGGACTTTATTAATCTTACACATTCTTGAGTTCTTACTTTCATTTAGTCTTCAGGATAGATTTTTTTCAAGAAGAATATATTACTTACACAAAATGGGTTCTTTCATCTGTGTGAATGTTTGTCTGTTAAAATTATCTTACCCATGCATCTGAATCAGGATAGGTTATATTATCTAAAAAGGAAACAAAATCAATCTCATTACTTATTTAAAAATTTTTTAAAAATATTTATTTATTTTTGAGAAGGGGAAAGAGAGACAGAGCATGAGCAGGCAGGGGCAGAGAGAAGGAGAGACAGAATCCGAAGCAGGCTCCAGACTCTGAGCTGTCAGCACAGAGCCTGACAGGGAGCTCTAGCTCACCAACTACAAGATCATGACCTGAGCTAAAGTAGGAAGCTTAACCAACTGAGCCACCCAGGCACCCCCAATCTCAGTTACTTAAAACAACATACCTCTGTTACCTGTCATGCTAAATACCCATCACAAATCAAGCATAGGTTCCTTCCATTCTACTAAATTCTGAGCCCAAGGTTGACAAACTGAGGTTGATAAACCAACAAAGGGAAAAGAATGTTCTGGGTTTTAATTACCCAAAGGACAATCCCTAGCCTTGTATGACTATCAATTTTCAGCTCGTTAAAATTAAATAAAATTAAAAGTTCAGTTTCTGAGTCACACTACCCACACAGCCACATGTGGCTAATGACTACTGCATTGGAAGACACACTATTGTCCCTCATCATGGAAAGTTCTGTTGGATAACTTTCCACTGAAGGATCTGACTTGAGCACTCATCTGGGAATGAGGCAGGCACTTCTGCTCTCAATTGATTGGCCACAGGTAGCTATGTGGCCTCAGCCAAACTCAAGGGAGTTAGTAACTTCATGTCCACCACTCTACATGAAGGGAGAATTTTTTAATAAAATATTTGTAGAAATATTTAGCAAATGATTAATTTCAATTGGTATAATTTTAGAACTGTCAAAGTTTCCTCAAATCATTTCACGAAATTATACCAGTATTTTCTGGCTGAGATTTTGCAAAGAAGTCTTAAATTGATATTTTCACCCTCTCTTCACTGTAAAGGTTTTTTCTTTTGCTTTTTTTATTCCTGCCAAGACAGCTGTTGTATTTTTCATTGTTGGAATTTCATAATTTAAAAAGGATATGTACTGAATAAATCATTTGGTAACACTTTTCATCTTATATGATGCAGCATTAAAGTCAATAAATTCAGTTCCTTCATATCAACGCAAAACTTTCCTTATATCTCTGAATTGTTTATATCTTCTGCTGTATCATGGCCAATATTAATATATTGACTAAAAAAAACCCTGTATCCCCTCTCTGTGTCTAATCTTGTTATATATTTTGTTTCTTTATTCATTATAATTATTACAAACTAAATCTTCATGCTGAAATTCAATTTTCAGCTGAGTCAGTTCTGTTTCTTGCTGTTTCTGTTTAAATTATTAAATCAATAATTTATAGTTCTGATTCATGCTTGTTGCCTTGCCTCCTTAAATTCTCTATATAATTTTATCTTTTATGTCTGAGAACTTATTCTAATAAATTTATGTGTTAACTATTTTTATAGCAGATTGAAGCACTTTTAAAACAGAGGTTTTCTGTATTATAGTTTAAATTTTGTCCCCTATTGTTTTATTTCTTTTGCCTGTTATAATCTCACTCTATTTTCATATGAATTTTCTCTTAGGACCCCTCGACTTCTCTCTCTCTTTCTGCTCTTTTCCTCCTTTTCCCCCTTCCCTTTTTAAGAAATTTCTTTCTGCTCGTCCATTTTACTTATGACCTGTATTTCTTTTCTTTAAAGCTGTAATTTAAGGTATGGATGTTTTCCTCAATCAATATATTTGCAATCTTAATTACAAGAAAGGGGGAAATAGAGCTAAGGCTTCATGCTATACTTGAAAGGGAACCTGGGGTCTCCTTATTTATTTATTTATTTATTTATTTATTTAAAACCATTTTGAGTGTCCCATAACAGAACTTTCTCCTCCCTGCCAGGAGTACACCAATCTCACATAGGTTGTAGCTTCTTTCCCTATCTTAAAACAATTGTCCTGGAGAGCAGCATGCTCTGATTGCCCAGTTTTCTTCTTTTTTATTTTTTTCTTATTTTTTTTTTAACATTTATTTATTTTTGAGAGACACAGAGAGACAGAGAACGAGTGAGGGAGGGACAGAGAGAGACGGAGACACAGAATCCGAAGCAGGCTCCAGGCTCTGAGATGTCAGCACAGAGCCCAACATGGGGCTTGAACTCAGGATCCGCAAGATCATAATCAAATAAGGAAGATGCTGGAGGAAGGTTTATCTATCTTTACCCATCAGCAAGCAATTTACTGATAGCAAAATTCATAGTAATAATAGAATAACAATAGAATGGATATGTTTAAATAATATAAAATCAAAATATCCTGTTAACTACACCTATCCAATACATACTTTACAGATACTGGCGCTTGAATTGACTAATATTCCATGATAGGATACGGATAGAAATTGAGAGTAAGCATTTAAGAACATTTGTCTCAATTTAACAGAGTAATCTTTTATGCATTGAACCTAAAAATAAAAATAATTAGGCTTATATTTTGTATATATTTGATATTTAATTTCTTTTTAGTAATTAATTTTATTTAATAAATTGTGTATAAATTAGAAAGTTATATGAAACCAAAATTGGAAGTTCACCAAAATTATTCCCTTTCCATAGATTGAGAAGCACATTAAAAAATGAATCTTAACCTTTACCTCAGTCATATACAAAAATTAACTTGAAATTAATCAAGATATAACTATAAGAGTTAAAACTATGAAAACTTTAGAAGAAAACTTAAAAGAAAATATTAGTGATCTTGGATTTGGCAAACATTCCTAAATAAAATATAGAAAGAAATTTTTTATAGTTGTAGGAAATATGGATAAACTGAACATGATCAAAATGTGCTTTAAAAGATAATGTGAAAACATGTTCTTCAAAAGACAGTGTTAAGAAAATTAAAGAGAAAGCCATATGTATAGTAGATATATGATAAAGAATTTATATCCAGAATATAAAAAGAATGCCTACAATTCAATAAGAAAATTTTAAATCACAAAGGATTTGCTCCTGTGCTGCACCTAAGAAGACTGTAAATAATAACATGAAAAAGGGCCCAATGTAATTAACAATTAGGGATATACAAATTAAAAGTATAATGATATACCACTATACCCTACTGAAGTGGCTATACTGAAAAACACAGAAAATAAAAAGTGCTGGAGAAAATACAGAGAAATTGGAACTCATAGTTTACTAGTTGGAAGTCAAAATGGTTCAGCCACTTTGGAAAACAGATTGCAGTTTTATTTTGTTTTGTTTTAAATAAAATTAAGCATTTACCTACCATATGACCTAGTAATTCCACTCTGAAGTATATACTAAAGTAAAATGAAAACCTAGGCCCACACAAAGACTTTTACTCAAATATTCACAATAGCTTTGTTTATAATAAGCAAGACTTGGAAACAACACAAATAACCATCAGTTTAGGCATGAATAAACAAATTCTGGTTTATCCATTCATTGGATTACAACTGTGCAATAAAAAGGAGAAGGCTATAGCTGCAACCACCACACAAATGTATCTAAGAAGCATGATGTTGAGTGAAAAGGGACAAATATAGAAAACCATATATTATACAGTATCATTTTTATTCGATAAACCTATGATGACAAAATCAAAATCAGAGGGATGTAGAGAGAGTACTTACTGCAACGGGAGATAAATTAACATTTTAGGTGATGGGAATGTCCTACCTAATAACTTTGGTGGTGATTACATGACTGCATAACTGTATACAACTGTCAAATATATCAAATTTATACTTAATACTGTTGAATTTTAATGATTGTAAAGCAGACCTCTAAAGGTGACTTTTTAAAAAGCTAAAGAATAGGCTAGAATTACAGATTTGACTGTTCTTCATGTGGATGTAGAAGAGGGAACTTTCAGAATTCATTTATATAGCACATGATTAGAGGTTTGGAATTACCTTTTAACTCCAGGCTTTTTAGATAGAAAGTTAAACAGTATATGTGAGCAACCAAAGACACTGAAAAAGAAAATCTTCTAGTTTGCCTAATTTTAGTCATTTAGACTATCCACGGTCTCTTCATGCTATCTAAATTGCTTCGCTTTCATAACTTGGAATGAAATATAAATTCAGGGATTAAAAGAAAAAAATAAAATAAAACCCAGCCCCAGTCCAAACAAATCCAAAATTCCTGACTGTAGACACAGCTCTCCATACATAGTTAGGGATATGAATTGCACATTCACTGTTCTGAGACTGTTTTACATTGGAACAATAACTTAAAAATGAGAAAAAGAATTCCAATTGCTCCACATTCTTTCCAATACTTTTTTTAAATAATAGGCATCATGACAGGATGGGTTCATTGTAAGATTTGAAACTAAAATGTCTAAAAGAAAACATGGGGGAAATCTCCAGGACATTGGTCTTGGCAATAGTTCCATAGATGTTACAACAAAAGCTTTGACTGGAATACAAGAGTTTTATAGTTTTCCATATTTTTTCTGACTTTCAGGAAGCTATTTATACTCTGGAGTTACTCTAATATTTGAATTGCAATGCTTCATGGTCAAAAGGTTAATTCCAAAAATTTTCCTTCTCCCTCACACATTTTCCTAACATTTTAGGTAATTCTTTGAGCTGGAGTCTGGCTTGGCTATAAGTAAAACTTTTCTTATGCCCCAGTCTAGTAGAAAATTCCTTGTCAATGCTCAAAAAATAAATATTCTGCAAGTAAACAATCCCAGTTCCCCACTCCCCTGCCAAGTAATATGACAGAAACAGAGCCATGTGAGGTTAAACCTATGAAGACACACTAATATCTGAGCCCCCATGGATTTATTTACTGGCAACTAAAAGGAATATCATTTTGGTATTTGTAGAATTTATCTTATCCAAACCCATGCCTCCCTTTCTCTCTTTTATTAAAGAACCTATATATGTTCAAAGTCTCACTTATCTTAAAAAAAATTTCCTCAGAGGCTGAGACATGAGAGAGATGCTTCTTTGCTATGCATATATTCATCACAGGCGAGATGTGTCTCTTTGAGCATGAAGTGGTGTGTCGGACCAATAATGTGAAACTTTTGCTTTTCTGCTTGAATTAAAATATTGCTCTGGGCTCTTACCCCACTCAACAAAGCACAGGCTTTTATTTGGTATCATTTTTATTGCTGCTCTGCAAGTTCTATTTTATTCTTGAATAAGGAAGTCATGCTGTGAAGTAAAGGCTCTGTTCACTTTAAAGTACCTAAAGCCTTTGGAAAATGGCTTTAAACCATGTTCTGCATCAGCTGAGCATGGTAGAATTTATATAATTGTCAAAGTCATGGATTTCACCTTATACTCTAAGCAAACCAAGAAAGCTCCAGAAATAACCCAACAAAATTTTCTCCAGGTATATTACACTTCTTTGTATGTACTTGATTAAGTATTTGTAAGACCCTCCCCTCAGTAAGAAAAGGTCACCTAATTTATGTCGTAGTTGATGCACCGGAAATCCTCAGTAGATGAGTTTGTCTCCTAACGTTCTGACTCTAATGTGTAATAAGTACCTATGGCTTTAGGGAGTCAAAGAAGACTGTTTAAGAAGGATCTGAGAGCCCCTGCTTATGCAAATGACTTTTAGAGCTCATTCTGTGTTGAGGTGTTTGAAAAGAGAAATTTGGTATCTTTTCCATCTAATACAGTTTTAACACATACATAAGACGTGCTGTATTTTAACACAATACATAAGATTGCTGCCCTTTTTAAAAAATTCATCTTCCTATTTATCTGCCCAATGACCCTGCAACAAAATACAGAGTGCTTTCCAATAGTTTAGGTAGAGAAAATTTGAAAACTGTCAGAGTACAACTTCTCTTTTGAGAATACTGGCCAGATAGTTCTTCAGTTTTAGTGACTTCTTTCAAAGTGTTTGATTGATAGATAGGCTAATGTTATGTTTAATATCATGTCTCAATATTTAGATTAAGATGTCTTCACAAATATAATTGATTCTGAATAAGCACATTAAATATCAACTATGATCATCTTTGGCTGTGTATAACAGTTGCTTAACAAATGCAAGTTTTATTTTTCTTAGATAATCCGCAGTTTGGGGATGAGCAACTATGGCTGGTACAAGTATCACACTCCAGGTCCCATCTACTCTGGTTGTCTATTTTTCTTAGTTTGTAGCTTGCTTCCCCACTGTCACAGGATGTTACTCTATCTTCTATCCAGTGTATGTTCGAGGCACGAAGAAGAAACCCAAAGGGAAAATACGCATATCAGCTGAAACAGGAGAGAGCTACCACTTGATATCATTAGTTATACAGTAATATTATATACATTGATATAATTATTGCATGTATAGAATTATGCATTGTATACAATGATACATTATACCAGTGTAATGACATTCTAATCCTTATAGCTTTCTTTCAGAATAAATTTGAAGCAGCAGCATTTTATGAAGCTTTCCTCCAAAGAATATATTTTGTATACCAGATTACATTTCATACCCTATATAAAAGTCTAAAAGGCTGAGAAATCAAATCTTTTGAAAAAGAAAAATAAGACTTGGTATTAGGCAGGCAAGCAGTAATATTTGTCACATTATGAAAACTATGTATGCTATAAACCTCAGTATAGCTATGGTTCAGTATACACTTATGATAAATAATTTAATAAAACTAGTTGATGACAATTTGTACAGTTTTTGAATAGAGAAAATTACTATTGTCACAGTGGAAAAAACATACTGATATGAAAGAATAATAAGAATGTTTACTGAATAAGCATTGATCTAGCTGTATTTCCAAGTACTGTTTATAGTTTTATAGATACATGTGCTAAAAAAAATGCCAGAGTCAGTAAATTAAAAATGTGCATATTTAATGATACTTGTTGTCCAAACTTCTAAATGAGGCAAATTATCCCTGAAAAAAAAATCTTGATATAGAAGGACAAAAGCTGTAGTATATAGTCTTCAAAAGTCTGTAGGATTTAATAACTTTAACCCCAGAAAACATCCTTTTTGTATACACTTGGATGTTAATGCCTACAAAGGTGTATTAACATAATTTTGCATACTTACTTACTAGGACATATTTGTTTGCACAATATTTCTTTCATGTTTGCTTCTTTTATCTATCCCCACATGAATTTCTTCATGAATTTCTGCTATGTTACTTTTTTATTCTCCACCGAGTCACCCCCAAAATAAGACTTCCCTTTATGGCCAGAAACTTCCTGTACAGTTTTTGTCATGAATGTTGTTTTCTCCCAATTCTCTATTCTAATAATTCTCACTTTTCCACTGTCACTCTATACATGAAATTCCTTTTTCTGGCACTCCCCCTACGAGGATACATGCAGTCTCCCCTTATTTCCTCCTTGATGTCTTGTCCCCCAATGTAGGACAACAGACCTCTGTCTCTGCCATCATATTAACCTCAATTATAGACAAATACAGCATTTTAATGTTTATTATACATTTGTTAAAAATAATACTATAAGAAGTCTGAGACTCCATCAGCTCTACCTCACTGCTAAATGAGAGTTAATAGTGATAATTGTCCTCTAGGCAAAGCCAAGATGTCACGACTGTCTCATCAAGTGATTGCTAAACTTATTCTCCATCTGTCTGATTTTTTTCCTGTTAAGCCCACACAGATTTCAGTCCTTGCTTTGATGTGACTGTAAATGTTAAGAGGTGAAAGTTTATTCAGTCATTATCTCTTCCCTTACTTGACATCTTCCTAATTCTCTTTCTCCTCCTCCTCCTCTTCCCTCTCTTCCATTTCTGCAATATTCTCCAATGTTTCCTCTTAAAATATCCCCCCACTCTCCAAAACTTTTCCCCTACTCTGTAACAGAAGAAAAATTTGCCAGTTATTTTTTCTATATTGGAAAATAAGATGACGGAATAGAAGAATAGCTTTCATTTGCTTATAAAAATATTGTTTTTTCTCTTATTGTTCATATCTAAGTTTCTTAAATAAGTTTTCTGTACTGTCGACTCCAATTTCTCATTCACTATTCCCTCCATAGTTCTGTAGAATTTGATTTCCTTCCTAATAACCACATTTAAACTATTCTATAAGTTTGCCTATAATTTTCTCCCACTAGATACTGCGTTACTTTCTTTCTTCTTTAAAAGTTGCTATTACTGACTATTATCTTTCTCAAAATCACCTTTCTTGACTTCTGTGATACTGTTCACATTTTTCTTTCCCTCACTCCCTTTCTTCCCCGTGTCAGTGTCTGGCATCTCTATGTTTTGCTTGAACAGGAACCTCTGGTGATATTAGTAGATAACCCCCATATTTGCAGCTCTCACGGAACCTCCTTCTACTTTTTATTCTTTTTACCTAGTAACTTCTCTGCTTGAAAATGCATTTATTATCTCTCTCATTCGAGTAATAACCTTTCTAAATGTCTCTACCTCCATCTACCTGCACCACTTAGTGTGGGTACTTTAGATTTTTGTTTGTTTTTTTCTATCCAGCTACCCTTTCAGGGTGCTCACCCTCTTTTACTCACCTATAAATCATGTGCTTACTTATCCCTAAGTCTTTAAGATTTAACTCATTATTTGTGTTCCATAGCTTTGACTTTATTCCAGGCCCCTCCCTTCTCATGCATGCAAAACTCTACTGGCTCTCACTCATGTTTTCAGATGATTCTATATGATGATGCCAAAATAATCCACATTGAGTAGCACTATAACAGTAGTCAGTAACCATCTATTCATTGTCTATGATATCAAAGCTCATATTCTTTGAAAAGTTAAGACTCAATTACACATTCATTTGCCTTTTAAACTTTAATTGCAGGTAAACTATTACCTATTTGGCCAAAAGAATATTTGTCATTCCTGTCAATCATCCCCTGTGTCCTTATTCACAAGTGAATGAACTTGTATGTCATCTTTACTCTCTTGAGAATCCTAAATCATATTCAAACATGTATTTCAAGCCTAAATCATGCCACTGTCATGATTTCTAATTTTATATTCTTTCAGTTGCCATGTGATAGAAAAAAAATCATCCTTTTATTTTATACCGTTAATACATATTATGCTACCTAGCTTCCTGTAAAATAACTATTAAAACTTGATAGTTGTATATTATGAAATGAACAGTTATGTAGTTTTGTTACATAGAAATTTTTACAAACTCACATATAGGCTACACATTTTTGATAATTGCTAAATAAGTAATAATGCTGACACTCTTTCTTCTGTATTTCAGTTTTCAATAACCTTGTATCAGAAGAAGAGGATATTTTAGCATTCAATCTCATCTTTTCATTCAACCTCAACCCATGAAAAATAAGTTTCAATATAAAAATATTGGCAAGTGAGAGTTCACCTGACTGAAATTTTGTCCCTGACAAGTGTGCAACTTTGAGAGTTGTGCAACAGAGAGTAGGTGATATAAAGAAACTGAAATAATTTTGTTTATACTAAGTGTTTTGGGAAAAAAAAACTGAATTCTCAAAAAACATTTTAAATATCTTAAGGAAAAAACTAATCAAGGCTGTATAATTGCAAGCAATGTAAAAGTATATATGCCTCCAAAATTAACTTCAAATATGCAGTAACATTTTGTTTTCATATGTATATATGCGAAGCAATTTAAAGTATCTCATCTATTTGCTAAAAGGTAATTTTTAGCATTGTTATATTTTAAATATATTTTAAAAGGATAATCTTTGATTTATGCTAATAGACTGAAAACTCATACTTTCTGGTACATTAACAAATCTCATTTCATCAATTTGGAAGTTACTCTCATTCTCTATTAAAAAGTGTGGACAGCCCAATTTTTTATATTAATTACCAACTGATCTCATCCTCTCCATTTATAACCAATATATAACCTCAGAATCTAATTCATCAAATTAAATAATTTAATATTTCAGGATTTACTCTTTTAACGTTATACAATAGAGGTATCTAATAAAATATATATCATTTGTTTTTTAATAGAAAACTTTCACTTATGCTTAAGGAAAAAAAAAAGAAATGCTATTAAGCTATCAACAAGTATGACATGTTTTCAGTTTCCTAAGGTTATTATGATTTACAAAGATTCATTATTCTGTTCATTTAAGAATACCACTCACAACTTCTCTATTTTAGTTTCTACTCCTTCTGCTTAGAGAACTGTCTGACAAATAGTTGAGAAACCTCCCACAACAGGGTGATGAATGAAAGAGAAACTTCTTATGGTATGAATGACTTTAAGGGAACATTTTGAATATAAGTGTATTTGTGAAATTTTAGCCCATTGTAATATTTTATTTCCTAGTGTGTATGAGGTAGGAGAGAAATATTTCTATCAGTCATGGTATATATAATCTATCAAATAATCAGGTTTTGATTTAATGCAAGTCATAGGACTCTTCAAAAGAGAATTATTACCTTGCAAATTATCATTAGGTTGCATTCAAGTACCACATTGTCTTTAAGTTTAAAATCCAAAGAAATACATAAATGTTACACACCTTTTTGTACAATGCTTACAAATCCAGGGATATTTCAGCAATAAGGAATGGTAAGCCCACAATTTTCCTGATAATTATGATGGCAAGTCTTTGACTAAATTTACCTCTTTCTAGCTTTTCCTTAGATACTTATGCATCTAGACATGTATTTATTGTACGGGCTGATTATTACAAGCATTGAGAGGTTAGTCCCTTAATTGGGCAACCAGTGAAAAAGATGCATTCTTTTTACTTATCAAGATAATTGATCCTTGGACTCCTGCTGACATTTGACTTGTCCTAAAGAAACACACATTTTATAGTATGTATATAAGTATATAATACAATGCTTGACACTGACTGAGCACTCAATTTTAATGTTTTTTTCTTTATTCCTTTTTGCCTAAGTACTATTTCTCCTCCAGCTACAAGGCCTATAAAATGAATATTACTCACTTGAAAATACAGTGGCATAAGTATATGCTATAGGGCCAGTAGTGATTAAACAGTAAACTCTATAGCATAAATTCTGTAGCTGAGAGAATACTCGCATTAGCTATCTTTTACTGTATAAAAAACACAAAAAAATAATTACCAAACCAAATAACACCACCATTTATTCAGCTCAAAATTCTGTGGATCAACAAGTAGGCCATGCTTAGAAAAGCAGTGCTTTTGTTGGCCTCTCGTGGGCTGCTTTCTGTACCTGTCATCAGGTGTTGTTAGTGTCATCAGCCACCAACAAAGTGGCTCTGCTTCTTCACTTGACTAATGATTAGCCAAGAAGAGAGGAAAAACTAGGTCATGTGTCATCTTTCAGGCTAGGATGGGCTTGCTCATGGACAATTTAAAGTTACAAGAGCAATAAGACAAATTAAGTCTTGAAACATAAGCATTTTTCAAGTCTCTGTGTCACATTTGCTAGCCACCTCCCCAACTCCTTGGCCAAAGCAAGTCACATTATCAAGACTAGGATGAGTGAAGACCTATCTAAGGACTATAAAAAAATGCTATGGACTGAATGTTTATGTCCCCTCCC